>NC_090938.1:479188517-479494346 GCF_040938575.1 Ambystoma mexicanum
CTTGGAACCAATGGCTAGGGTCAAGACGGGAAGCATGTACTCAGTGGCATGGCGGCTACATGGAGGCACTAGACAGGGATGCCCGATGTCCCCGATGTTGAACATCTTGGCGGCGGAACCCATGGCAGTGTATTTGAGGCAAGAATACAGTGATGCAGGCACAGCCATAAATGTGTTGAGACACGCAATATCTATGTACGCAGATGACGTGCTGTTATATGTGCGTGATCCCGAAGTGAACCTGCCATACATACTGGAGGTGCTGGATAACTAGCACGTTTACGGGGATTCAAATAAATAAGAAGAAATCATGTTTGTTCCCGCTGGCGGTCACTGCAGAGAGGGCGGAAGAGGACTTGCCAAGCCTCGCCCTGCCCTGGAGCAGGACCTCCTTTAGATATCTGGGTATTAATATAAATCGGGATCCTGCCTAAGAATATGAAGAAAATACAATACGAGCAAAGGCTGGGCTGGTCGTGGCTATTGGGTTCTGGAGTAAGCTGCCCCTGTCGATGACATTCCGTAGCAATTTTTTTCAGGATCTGGAGAAGTTGTGTAGAGGGTTCCTGTGGCTGGGTGGACAGAATAGGGTAGCCCTTCTCCACACTAAAATGGCTCTACGACCAGGGTGGGTTGCAGGTACCGAATTCTGAGCTGCATTTTCTGGCGTGACAACTGCAGCACATGGTGAAATGGATGGCCGATAATCCTACCATAGAGACGGCATTGTTGCAGCCTACACTGCGGCGCAGGCACCTGAGGGACCTCCTATGGATTTCTGCTAAAGAACAACAGGGGAGCTCCTACCTAGTGAAACTGGGTGTCAGAGTCTGTCACAGAGCCTGCAGGGTGGTGGGCATAGCGGACCCAATCTTCCCCACAGACTCCAATTGTAGCGGTCCTAGAGGGAAGGAAGGGGGACAGGGCTGTGATAAAATCCGGGTGGGAGACATGTGGACTGGCTACAGTGGGGGAACTCAGAAATGAGGGGGGGGGGGGTGGAAAACGTTTGAGGAGTTGCATGAAGAGGCTGGGATACAAGCGGGTCAGTACCTGCTGCACAACACAGTTATGGGTGTGTTACGTAAAAGATGGCTGAATATCATGGAGGGGGATATTGGCAACAAGGATATCGAGACGTCGTTTACAGTAGCGGAAGGTGGACACGCCGTCTCTAGCATTTACGAGACCCTGATAGGCTGCACCTCGCGGACGGAACTGAAATGTAAGAGTAAATGGGAGCAGGAGTTGGGGGAGAAGAGATTTGAGGAGAATGAATGGGGTGAAATAAAACTATATCACAAGAAGGTATCCAGGAACGCCAGATTACAGCTAATACAAATGTATATAGTGCAGACAGCATATCTAACACCAGCAGTTATCTCCCCCTTTAAAGGAGCAGGAAGGCAAGAGTGTCCCAAATGTAGAGGGGAGGAGGCTGGGCTTACACATGTTCTGGGGATGACAGATGATATAGGGGTTCTGGAAGAAGGTGGCAGACAAGGCAGCCCGAGGAGGCATCGATTTAGATATGAAGACACCAGAGGCATGCATGCTAGTTCGGTATAAGAAAAACGTGAAGGATAAACCATTAAATAAACTCAAAGATTTAATGTATAGAATGACTAAGCGCTGCATAGCCATGGGGTGGAAGGACACGAGAGAACAGAGTGTGATTAGATGGTGGAAGGAATTGGAGAAGTGGTGCGCAGCGGAAACAGGTGTGTGGGAGAAGGAACTCAGAACGCAAAATGCTGAACCAGGAACAGACATACAAAGATGGATAGCGCTGATGGTAACATTATTTGCTAATGCACGGGAGGATGGGAGCGCGCAGCAGATGGAGGTGGGGGATGCAAGGATTATAATTGAGTGATTGGTTAACATGTAGGCTAAGTGGGCGGTGTCATGTAGAAGTAGCATATGAGACTGATGGGGATACATGTTTCAGTAAAAGATACACATCGTATTAGAGTTTCTTGCTCTGTGTGGTTGTTTATTATTATGACTTAAAAATGTAATAAACATTTTTTTTAAAAACATTAAAAAAGACCACTGTCGTTGAGACAGTTAACACACAAAGCTATATACACACAATCACAGAGACAATAAAAATTCAACAATTATAGCTAAAACGCAGAGATAAACAACACATTAAGTGTTATAGTGACTCTTGCTTAGCAAAGTTAAGACTAACTATTGAGGTAGACTGGTCCGTAAACTAATTTCAGATCACAAGGAGTTAGGTTTCAATGTAATACCAAAAGCTTTATACATAGGCCATTGTGATTTGACAGTGGCTAGTGCTCAACATGTTTCAATTCATTAGTCCAATAAAATTGGTGAAAATTCCTCAGGAGCTGGTAAGGTGGATCCCACTTTGTTTAGGGGTCCATAATTAGATTCCCTGTGTTATGTTCATAAAGTAGGAGCTAGTATCTCTTTCTAACCTTGGATTTTCACAATGCAACATACCAAAGAAGAGACAAAAGGATAGCCATTAGTGCTACAAGTCTTATAAAGAGAGGGGAACAATGGTCCCCCGTCGAATCCCAGAGATTACAAATCAATAATCACATTACCTCAGGGTGATTGTGTCAGAGTTCTCTTCAAATATGCACAGGTAAAACTGCCAAATCCTTTAAATGGATGCGCACCTGTGAACACACCACTTTATGGCTATAAATTATGGATGGGAAGATTTTAAATGGACAGTACTTCAGACACTTAAAAGATCCTATTCTTAAAGTAAAAGAAGAAAAACTTTTTAAACGAGAACAAGACTTTTAACAAAAGGTGACTGCACAGGCCATTGAATGGTATACCATTAAATTATGGTCATTGCAGCCAATGCCTGTGGTTAATGATAATTCGGGCCGTTGTATTGAAAACCTGATCGTTAATTGGCGGACAATAAAATGCAACAGAAGTAGCACTCACGTACGAGTAAAGCGATGCAGACCTGATTGTTGATCAATGAAGATGACAGAAGTAGCATTCGCGTAGAAGTGAAACTGGTGGAATAGTTTGCATTTAAATGTTACAGCTGAAGTACTAATTGCGTATGCTTAAAATTATTCTGAAACTGAAGGTTAACTAAAATGATCATTTATAAAAGCAGTACAACAGTGTAGCATTGAAGTAAAGTGACAGAACTTTCATAAATTGTGAGTTCCAGGGAACAAGCATTGCCCAAAGCCAAGAAGGGTGCAAGCATTGCCCCAAGCCAAAAGTGGCACAAGCATTGTCCCATGCCAAGTGTTATACAAGCATTGTCTAAAGATAAAAGAGACTAACAGCAAGGCTCTGGTTGGCAGGAAGAGACAGGGTGAATGCAAGGTTGGAGAGGGCAGAGCTTGTTGACTATAATTGTTCCTAAAAGCTGGTATACAAACTCACATTACCAAAGCCACAAGGAGGAAAGGTAGAATTGCAACCTTAAAAGTATGTTGGTTGTTGGTGTTGCAGAAAGACTAGAATGGCAAAGAGGCCGCCCTTCTGGAAAGTGAATGTTCAGAAGAAGAGTGCCTTGCCCACACAAAGGTGTTGAGGAGCACTAAATTGAATATTGTCTTTTCCGAAAAATTGTTGGAAGTCATAAAGTTGCAAACTGCTAAAGCATTTGGTTGTCAGTAGATTTGAAAACTTCAGAAGCACTGTTGAGTGTGCAAGGCATAAATTAGTTTTCATAAATTGATTAGCAGAGTTTGCCAATTAAAATTGATTAGCAAACAGACCAATTTGATTAGCAATTTTGTACTATTATTGTTAATATCACCAGATGTTATTTGTACCCAAGACATGAAATGAGAAATACAGCAGTTTTGCTTGCTGCTGAAATAAGACATTTGTGAGACGAGCCAGTCCTTGCAAATTCTTTGATCTTCAGCTAGACCTGCAGGTAGGGTATCTTCGTTTACCTATTCAACCTAAGAGAAATGCAATCGACCCATAGTAACGGAGGACAACAAACGTATGTGATTTCAGTAAAATGGTGCATGTCACTACACCCCACTTTTTGTTTGGCACACTGCTGCCACCCAGTGTCCAGCCATGCACAGTGACACTTTTGACATTTACTGCAAACAAAGTAGATGTTAAATAAAAGTTTCAAACATCTCTTGTAAATGCTACTTACGCTTCATTAAAATCTACTCGACTGAGTGGACGAAACGGCTTTGCGAACCATAGATTAGGGTCTGTAAAATTAGCTGCATAAATGGCCACCAATAAATACATATGACAAAAACGGCTCTGAAAACAGTTTGGCCAGCTGTCTCCTGCGGTTGGTAATATATAATACAATCCTAAAGCAAAGCAAGCTTGAGAGGCCAACTACAGTGTTTGGTATTGCAGTAGATCTACACACTGGATTGATCTATTGATCACTACTTTGTTTAAGCATTTAGTTCACTTTGTGTATTCACTCTGTAAGAGGAAAGAGACTAATAGTGGATTGTGTGGCAGGCAGAGAACTGGCCAAACTAGGTGGAATATTTTAGTTTGTGGTCATCTCACTTTCAGGTTACCTGGTATAAAGCAACAGAGTAATAATATAGACCTTCAAGTAATATGGGTTAGATCATGTGTTCAGCACCAGTTGCACGATGTATGCAACCTGCAGGTTACAGAACTAGGTTTGCCATCAAAAGCATTTGATCATGTGATAATGTACATTTTCAAAAGTTCACTAGTCAACATGATGCATCTTCCCCAACAAAATGATATATAGTAGACACTATGAAATTCAGATACACCAACCTAAACTTTACTGTAAAGCATGGATTGATGCAATGTTTTACAGTCTCAATATTGTAATTATGTATTATTACACAACTTACATTTTAGGAATGGAATTGCAGGACTGTCTTTTTGAAAGATATAAAGTTGACTGTCTTTTTGAAAGATATAAAGTTGGCACATACTTGTCTTTGCCAGACAAGATATAAAAAGCTTAAAAGCATCATCCCGATTACTTCTGGTCTGGTTTGCAATAATTTGGAGAAAGAAATTCTTGCGCTCCTACACATGCATTTGGCACTTAAGAGTGGAGGAGGGGATTACTGCTGCACTTTCCCTCCATTAGCACTTGAAGTGAACAGAGAAAAGAGGGTGAAGAGAGCACCAACGGCATGAGGGGAATACAGGACGAGCTGTGCTTTCATTGAAGAGGGCAACTTAAATAGCTAACTTTGCTACACAAACGTTCATTTGATTAGCAAAACTACAGAATTGCATAGCAAATTGCTATGCGACACTGCTTATTTTATGCCTTGGTGTGGAACACTATCGAGCATCTGAGTAGACGTGCATGGTGAATCCTTGTAGAAGTGGTATGAGAGTCAACCAGGAAGCAGAGGTGCTGTGAGGTTACCCTGACAAAGAGATACACTGTGCTTTATGGTGTTAAAGAGAGAGGTGAAAAGAGTTAACCAGAAATTGTGTTTCTTTGACATTCATAAATTGTGGCAAAGCATCTTGACTGAGAACCTCATTGATGCGATTTGTGGAACGTATCATTCAAGGAAGAAAAGGAAATGTTTTGAGTGAACATTGGTTAACATAGTTATTGGCTCCTTCACTTTGTCAAAAGAACTATGTCGGAACTTGGTTGCAAACCAGGATTTTCTGGGAAAAAGAGTACACTGAGTTTACCTTAAAAATTGGGGGAGGGGAGTTCTCCCAGGTTATAAAGAGAGACTGTGAATACGTAATAATTGCAATTGTTGATGTTGTGACATGCCATATATACATATATATTTTCTTGTGTATTTTATGAAGAAGTTTGATGGCCATATATCCTTTGTTAGAGTGTTCCCTTTAGTTTGTGATAGGCAGGGAAATCCTTGTCAGCATAGGGCTAGTGAGGCGTTTATTGAAGTTATAATTTAATAAAATGGCATATTTTGAGATAAAGCAAACGAGAGATGCATAGAGATCCTGGGGGTGTGTGAGATAAGACAACTGTCCAGCACATTGCAGGTGTAGAGAAGCAAAGGACAGAGAAGGAAAACAACATTTTCTGTAATGTATTGAACAGTCTCCAGGAAATCTGCTACAGGTCTGCTTTATTAGCCAGGCCAGCGAGGTCACACTGTTTTTGTCAGTGTCTCCCTATCCTTGTAGGTGGTCATTCGACCAAACTGTTGCAAATAAAAACAAACTTAGCCTGCTCATTTTTATCTCATGTTTCCAGACTTGAAACAAATACACAGCTAGTTGGGATTAGGAATACAAAAAGGGAAACTTTTTTGCACTTTCTGGGGCTGTAAAAGGTGCGTGTCCTCCAAAAAACGATTTACATTTGTTTTGTTTTGTTTAAATCATAAAAAGGGGAAAAGAAGAAGGGAAAATGAAGTTGAACTTTTCCTGGTATTCTACCTTTTGTTAGGAAAAGATTAAGCTAAAAAAAGGAATATATTGAAGCCTAATGAACATGAAAAGCCAATGGGAAGACATAAGGAACAAGCAGTAAAGAAAATGTACACTGGCATGAAAAGAGGACCAAAACTGATTCTGCGGTCCTATTTTATGGTACCAAACACATTTTGCTTATTATTTTTGGGTTTCTTGGATCTTTTAGCTTATTTCTGTGGTCAGAAAAATAAGTACTAAATAGAGTACTTAAATCCCCTGCTACTGAACCCCTCAATGTTTGGTCTAGGTAGCTGTGGTACGGCCATTCAATGACACAACCGAAACATTTGTTGGAATTTACAGAGTGACTATTAGAGAAGGATTTGAATTGGATCAAATGCCTACAGGCACAGTGACGTCTACTAGAAACAATAATGGACATCCTAAAGCAAACAGTGTCAAGGATGGGACAACACAAAGTGAGTCTCCAGGTGTCCCACAAGTCCAAATCATAAAGTTCTTAACCTATTCTTACAAGTCCTTGTGCATCACTGCAACACCCTACTCTAAAGTAATATGCAATGAGATGGCCAACAGAAAGTGTCAATGTCTACTCTTAACAGGTTATTAGCCTCCCGGCTAAGCTATAACACGAAAAGTCCCAAAAGGTACCCAGTAGAAGAGTTCTCACATTCTAATTTGAAGTGTCCACCACCAAACTAATCTAACAGAAATTTGTCATGGGAAGGCTGTAGACTCTATCCACACCATAGTGACACTATTAGTCACACTTTCTAAGTTCAAACTTTAGCACAGTGACGCTATTAGGGCACACACAATGAAGTTGAGAACACATTAAAATTCAACCTTAACACAGGGACGCTATTAGGCATACTTTCTAGATTCAACTTTACACAGTGACGCTATTAGGGCACACGCAATGATAGGTAGGGAACAGGTTAACAAGGGAATGGATGCTGGGGAGGGGAGGAAAAGGCAGAGGCAACAGCACTGGAAGCGCAAAAAAAAATGTAAAACAAAAGCACTATGCCAATTTACAATATGATGCCAAGGAGGGTCTGAAATGGGCTTCCCTCACCTGCACGACGCCAGGATGGGGAGTGTGGGACACGGCAGGGAAGGTAGGCTTAAGCGCAACGGTGCAGCCTCCAATCAGGAGAGGAGGGCGGCAGGGAACAGGTTAACAAGGGAATGGATGCTGGGGAGGGAAAGGCAGAGGCAACAGCACTGGGAGCGCTAAACATGTAATACAAACGCACAATGCCAATTACACTACGAGGCCCAGGAGGGCCTGAAATGGCCTTCCCTCACCTGAACGACGCCATAATGGCGAATGTGGGACACGGCAGGGAAGGTAGGCTCAAGCGCAACTGTGCAGCCTCCAATCAGGAGAAAACGGCGGATAACGCCTTAAATAAAGCAGGAGATGCCCTTCCCAATAAAAACACCATTGGAACTGCAGTCTGCAGTAGAGCGTCTGCCCATATCCAAGAGAGCTACAGTCATGTTAATAGAGGGCTAGAGGACTGTCCTGCCCCCAGCTCCCGGATCATGCCTACTCATAACATGAAAAACCTATGAGGGGCCAAGTCAATGCTTTGTGCCCCCGTTGATGTAGTCCTGGTAACCCCCCCAAGAATCCCATTGGTAGCGATACCCTGGAAACATGTATTGACGGCCCAGACAGTGACAGACATAGGCGGAAACCCAACCATATTACATTTTTTCGCGCCCCATGCAGCCGACGTGATCAAAAGGTACTGTACCCGAGATCCAGAATGCAGCAACTACCCCCCCCCCCCTGTCAGAGGGGCAAGAAGGGCAAGGGGATGGGTTGCTGATACCCAGGATTAACATCCCTCTAATAACAATAGCCACCAGAGATTAGGGCCTGGGGGGGTGGGGGGGGAAGGAGGGGATAAGAGACAAACTCAAAAATTAAGTTACAACTGTGTCCCACCTCTCCCTGTACCATTTCCTCAATTAGAATGTCTGTTGATACCATCTCTGATGGTACACACTTGGATTCTCCGACAGGATGCAAATGTAATTTAGTCCTTGTAGAATTGGCAACTCTAAAGAAGCTGCTCCTACTCGTTCTGGAAAGCCAAAGAAATGAAGAATCCCTGGGGGAGGGTCAGTTCAATATTGGGGGCGGGCACATAAGTAAGCGCAAGTCAGTGGAGGAAGCCCACAGTAGCTTGACCTACCATCCCAAAACAAGTGCAAACGCTGGTTCTATAAACACCCAGCCCGAGATGGGGGCCTTGTTACCAGCAAATTTAGGCACATGCTCGCAAACAGAGCCCCTGGAGCAAAAATGTCCTGCCACTAGAGCGGACAGTGTGTGGGTCGGCAGACCACGGGGGCAAGACTCTTCATCCAGATGACAAGCGA
Source organism: Ambystoma mexicanum (assembly GCF_040938575.1). Taxonomy (NCBI): domain Eukaryota; kingdom Metazoa; phylum Chordata; class Amphibia; order Caudata; family Ambystomatidae; genus Ambystoma; species Ambystoma mexicanum. The sequence continues at coordinate 479,197,293 of NC_090938.1, forward strand.
AGCAAAGGGGTATCCCACCTCGAACCTAAACTTGCCACTCGTGAAACCGCCTACTGAGGGTCGAGTCGGCACCATGGGTTCAGGAAAGACCTTTGCAACATCAAAGGGTCTCTCATTAGAGGCTTGATTTTTCTACACAGAGCACCTAAAACAGATATTGCCCTCCCGGAATCACAGGAATTACTAATTAACAAGTGCACAAACTTGTTCAGAGCAGCATACGGCGGTGTATCCCCAATATGGGAAAATATTGTAGACTGTATGAGACTACATCACAGGATGGGGGGGGGGGGCAGGAGTGCCATTGACACTATACAAATTGAAATAAGGGAAATAGAGTGGCTAATGTCATCTTGGGAAATGGCGTCTACCAACCATCATCACAATGGTAATCAGTGCCTCGCCTTACTATAACGATGCCCATACCTTGGGAACCATGCCACAATATTCACTGCTTTCCAGATCTAACACAATCACATTGTGGAAAAGCGTCAGGGGTACTGTCTATGGTTGAGGGATATCTCACCAGAGCTTACTGAGGCATGGGATGCTGATAGTAACTAAGGTCCTGTGGTCGCAGTCATCCCTTCTACACCCCCAGGAAACATTTTTGGCAAGTTAGAGAATTACAATTGTGTATATGTTTTGAATTTTTGTTGCACTTTCATGGCCTTATGGCCCGAATAAAGTTATTGATTGATTGATAGATATAGGTGTCTCCTAAGGTTTATTTATAGATTGTGAATTTAAGTTTGTGCATTTCACACAAAGGTGTGTTTGTTTGGTTCCAGTTTTCCTGGGGAGTCAAAAGTAGCACCTGGTAGATGTTGGTGTCAATCTAACCAGGCTCTTCTAGGCCTCGAGCAGGAGCTATATAGCTTCCAGCTCCCCTCAATTTCGAACTCTGCATTAGGTATATAGCACAATGATAATCTTACTACCTACACTAACAAACATGCTAGGATATAAACATGGCATTTAAAAGTGCTGTTTGCTTACCCCCATTCAGGTTTCACAATTCTGCCTAGACCTCTAGAGCCAAAACGATACACTGTCCAAGTTGAACGCACAAGAGGAATGAGTAGGTGGCTTTCCTACCCCTCCAACCCCTGCATGGCAGAATGGGTAAAATACCATGTCACTGCTGCTGACTTGAAGGGTGTTCAAACTTAAGCACACTACCTCAACTGCTTCCAAGGATCGTACTTGATCCCGCCACCCATGTCATCTTCGTGGCCTGCCTTCTGTGGCTGGACACCTTCTCTGTTATCCACCACTGTCCTATAGTCTTCCTCGCCTTTGCTTATGACTTGAGGGGATCCCTTGTGGGAAGACTGCCTATTGCCTTTTGTTGCTGGAGTCGTCGTTGGCTCAGAGTTCCAGTCGAGAGGGAGTCACCACCTGTAAACTAGATGTAAGAAAGACACAGTGGCAGCTGGTGCATTGTTTAATTGGAGGGGCATATACATTTGCCACAAATATGCAGGAGCGACCAAGCACAGTGTGGGAGCCCGATTCAACCCAATGAGGTTGACTGGGTTCACCCTGAGAAATATTTTTTGATTAATGGCTTAAAATGTTACGTTATACAGGATACCTTCTGTGAAAAAGTAGGTGAAGTCTCAACCCGAACTGCTAGGTCACATCCCTTCTGCACAAGCATCCCAGGACATGTTTTGGTCCAAATGAGGCTAGAGGGCAGGGCCAGTGGGATTCAATTAGTTGTGACCCCACCTCTGGGGATAAGAACACCAGATATTCCCTTTCACCTCCCCTCACTGCAAAGTCCCAAGTATTCATTGGGCATATAGGAGTTTACAAGGGTAGACGTGTGTAGGGTTCCTTTAAGGTGGATGGCTTGGTCTCTGACTTACCTCAATTACTGCTGCATGGTGAAAACCAGAACCACATGAGGTCTCCCTCCACTCCAAAGAAGGTCTAAAATACACCAGGTGACTAAGAGAAGGAAGACCCCAGCAAATGCATGAGACATGCTGGCTTGCACTGCTGAGCAAAGGAGGAAGTCCCGCCCCTCAACAGAAAAGCCACACAGTTGGTGTGAAGTCGGCGTGGTGTTCCGGGACCCGAAGCAGCCCGCAGAGCACTGCCACCTCACCAGTTGCAGAGATCCCAACAGCCTGGGACTGCCGAGAGAGGAAACCACTTCCCGAGACAGAAGACGTCCAAGCTATTTGCTCCTCCCAGACAGAAGGAAAGAACCGAGGTGAAGCAGTTTACCGAGCAGTCCGGGGCCAGGGCAAGGAAGCAGTCCATGCACATTCGGGAAACCACCTCCACAACCGATGCCCAGCGTTGGAGTGAATGTATGCAGCATTGCACGGAAAGGGGGTAGAGGGCGGTGAAGCAGGCCCATAGCCCGCATGGGGGAGACCTTCAGAAGACCCCAGAAGAGGGTAAGCAAAACCGCCAGAGAAACCATAACCAAAGCGAGACCAATCAGTTCCATAGTCTGCATGCGGATGATCAGCAGAAGACCCCAGGAGAGGTTAAGAAAAGCCATAAGGGCGATCCCAACCAAAGCAGGCTCATATCTCACCCAAAGCTAACATTTGGAAGAACCCAGGAGAGGTTGAAAGAAACTATGGCCACAGACAGAACATAAGTTGGCCTGGGCAAGCCCCTAGCCTACCCGCAGCCGAAAGCAAGAATATCTTAACAGGAACAAGGAGAAAGTGGTGTTTGTTAAAGACCAAGAGGCACAAATCAGAGGACCTTGTTAGGTTCAATATATCCCAGAGGATGGGATAAACCAATAACTGTTGGACTAACTGATAAAGCCGTATTGTGAAGAACAGCAAGACATTTCCTTTGTGTTACTGGTTCACCAAAGCCACCATGAAAGAGCTGGAAGAGACTATGTTAGAAAGAACTATTTGTTCATTGGAACCACCAAAAAGTGTATTTATTCAACATCCCGATGAGCACACTTTGTTTTATAGTAGGGAACCTCAGAGAGGGCAGGAAGACTGCTGGGCTGGTTGTAAGACCTGCAGTGGAATAATGGATTGCAAAATCCAGGGAGAAGGTGAAGAGGGAGAAGATGGCCAAGCATAAGGCAGAGATGGAAAAGGGCAGAGGCCCTGCCAAAGAAAATAAGGGGTCGGGCCCTGAAGAGTGAGCAGGGCACCGAGCCACTATATCCTTATGTGCAGACTAGTGAGCAGAGCAGATCATTGGTGTGGAAGGGTGAGCAGGTCATTATATTCCCGAGGAAAAGACAGAAAGCAACAAGGAGTAGGAGGGGATGAAAAGAGAAAGGATCAGTGAAATTATAAAAAAAAAGCGAAATAAATAAAACACCTGACACCTTATATAAAAAGGATAAACCTTAATATCCTCGGCTACATCATTTATTACAACTTTTGACATAGGGTAACTCATGACAAAATCCAAAATATACAAGTAACCAACAGTGCACAAGAGCATTTTCACGATTCCTTTTCCCACAATATATGCCAGTATACAAATGTGTATGATGGCTGTGCCCATGCATTTCAATGCTGGCTGAAGCAATATCTTCCAGCATTCCCACATGAGAACGTTTCCATGTTTGCTTTGCACTCAATGTTAGTAATGATAAAAAGATAAGAAATCATATCTATGGTGGCTCTGCCAATATATGCTAGTAGCTGGCTTTGACAGCAATAATGCAATGCCGCAATATGAAAATATGTCAGGCTGGCTTTACCAATAAAGACCATTCTTGCCACATAAGAACACTCATACTGGCTTTACCCTTGATGGCAGTAAGAAATGCAATTCCATGTCAGAAAATATACCCAGACTAGCACCACAAACGTAGGCCCGTCTTGCCACGCGATAACACTTATGTTTACTCTTGATGTCCATAAAACATGCCATGCCACTACAAGAAAATAGATCCAGACTGGCCCACCAATGTTTGCCAGTCTTGCCACATAATACCACTTATGTTTGCTTTAACCTTTTCACTCGCAATAACAAATTCAATGCCACAGTAAAAATATATGGACCAATTGGTGCTACCAAAGTAGGCCAGTCTATCCACATAATGACATATGTTTGATTTACTCTTGATGTTTTCCCATTAAAATATGCCATGTCAAAGTAAACATATATAGACAGACTGATGTCCTGGCTGGCTGCCACTGCACAACAATCCCCCACCCACCAACCTCTGTGCACAATCAGAAGGACGGCATAAACATATTCATTTATACTTTCATTAATTTCTCACATTCATACTTTCAATCATTTCTTGCACTCAGGCACACATACAACATACACCCTCGCATTCATTGGAGCACACTTGAAAATACAAAGCCTCACATGCACAGATCCAAATATAAATACTGTGACAAAGTCACAATGCCAGCATCACATCCAGTTTCCGGTCCACCGGGGAGTAGGAGGACCATCGCTGAACTAGTCGCAGAATGCCCCGAGAGAGGAACTAGTTAGAAATTACCATTTGAGCAATTGACTTTGGATTTTCAGCAGATTTCATTGCATTACATCAGTGCACTGCAGTCCTGCTTTAGAATTATATTAAGGTACTGTTTCTGTATCAATCCTGCTCTAGGAGTGTAATGAGATTATAGTGGTCTGGTAGAGTAAGTCAAAGTATATTTTGACTTTTGGTGGTCCTCTGGGCATAGTTCGGGAAGTATTTAAACCCTTTATTCCCCTCTAGGTTCTATATTCATATCACGTGTTAGCATTTTGGGTCTGGATTATGACTGTAAATGTATTTCCCTGCTGTCTACGGTTCCCTTTTTCTCAACATCTCTTATAGGCTTATAGGTACAGAATTTACCATGTAAAAGTCATATCTTTAGCTAAGGAGTGGGAAAATCCTACCTTTGGCCCCTTTCAGTTTTTATACAGACGCTTATTTTTCATTCACAATACTTCTTTGACCTACTAGCTACTATATTTGTAATTATAAATAAAAGCTCTATATTTTTCAGTATACCTGTGTAGCCTTTTGTAGTGTCTAGCTGTTCTTATGCACCAGCCCTCTTATATCCCTTTAGTGAAGCCTGACTAGACAGTTTGGTCTATCTTTTGGTTGGAACCCTCCCTTTTCCTTAGGATAGATGGTGTCACAACCTTCACATGAGGCTGTGAAAACAAATTCCCCTAACACATTTTAAACACAAGACTAATGAGGGATTGAGAGAATAAAACTTGAATGCAAGGGTTGAAAAAGCAGACTACTGTAAAGCTCTGCATGAAGGACAGTGCCAAACTGCCCAAATGGAAGAACTAAAGAAAAATTGAAAATCAACATACTACTGAGTCATGGGACAAAGAAGTGATCAGTGGAATGTGTAATGCTGTAAAGATGCACATTGCATAAAGTGAATAAGTTAACACTACATCTGTGTCTAAAGCCTGATTAACAGAGCATAGCCAAAACAGGAGAACTAATCTTACTTTGTGTTTTTTTTTTCCTTTTTAACAGAAGCACTTTACCTTCTGTATCATGGGGTTTGCTCCTCCCCGCTTCCTTTCTTTCCGCACCACTGCACTTGCATCTTCATCGCTGCTATTGCTGCTGCTCCCTGGAAGATCAGTAAAATAAAAAAAGAAGTGAGGCATTTAAATTAAATTTGAAAGAGAGAAGACTGCTAGACAATGCAAATAAAAGGGCAAATGCACTTCTGTGTTACATAAGACTTTGGAAGCAACCGAGTTCCAGTGTTAAACCAAATGAGTTAGTGGTGGCACACAATATACATAGTAAAGTGCGTATGCTAGAGCTGAAGGGAAATCACAAGGCAAGCATTGTTGAGAAAGAGCGACAGAAAGAAGACACTAGGGATAGAAGGATTTAAAACCTATTGTGGTGGTTGTGAAGTGAATAAGGAGCCATAGTGCCTTAAAAGGTCACAAGCATTACGCGTAGATGATTAACAATCTAATTATTTGAGGACTGTGCATGAAAAGCACAATGCCTGTTAAACAGGCCAAGAGCAAATTAATGAAGTGGATAATACCAGTGTGGGGAGAGGGGGCCGGGGGGAAATCTGAAAACATAAAAAAGAAAAGAAAAATCAAAAATGTTTGTACAGGAGCACGTGTGGCCACGGATGCCGAAAATAAGATCCCCTGGGCACGAAGACGAGTGACAAAAATAGAGACTAAGTACACAAGGACAGTTACACAGGAAATCTACCCCAGGAAATACATTTAACGAGATGAAATGCGCACAAGGAAGCAAAGCACACATGACCAATGGTTCAGAGAATGAGCAAAGCCTGGATGAAGTAAAAGAAGATAAAACCCCTGCACCATCCTAGAAACTGTTTTGAGACACTGGCACATTTACATCTGTACACTATCTGGTGCTGTGAATCTGGCGCCCATGGGCAAACGTGCGCATCCAGCATTGGAAAAATGCTAGGAACATCCAAGTGAGAAGGTATCAATTGCTCAGCTCAATGTCACACATTTTGTGCCAGAAACACCTACTGTGCTACTGAAAGGCAATATTTGTACTTATTCTAATAGCATGCATCAGACTTGACCAGAAGTACTGTGATGAAATCACATGCCTGGCTGCCTCTAGGGAACACTAATGTGGCCACTCTGGGGCCATGGTCTATCCCAAGAAATGGATATTGGGCCTGGAAGTTGTATGGGGTAGGTTTCATGGTGACTACTGTGGTGTGGTGCCAAACACATTGCAGGGCACAATCAAAGTGGTCCATCACCGGCACGGTGTTCTGGACTCTACCCACCCAACAGCCCAGTGAGCCAGATAAGTCTTGAGGCAGTAGTAACTACCCACACCTCTTGGAAAAGTTTGCACTGTAATATTGATAAACCCCCTTCACTACTGCAAGATCTTCAAAGCTGCCATGTGATGTGAACAGATTAAAAACTCACAAAAATACATAGACGTTTCTGCAGTTGATGCTGGTAGAAAGTGTTTTGTTACAGAGTTATTGTTAGATGGGTATATTTGTGTTGCACAATTTGGCTTGGCAGCAAAAACAAAATAGCTCCCGGTAGCTGTTGGTGTCAAGCCAACAAGGCTCTTATTGGCCGTGTGCAGGAGCTAAGTAGCTCCAGCTATTTCTAACCCTGCAACAACATTCCTCACCCAATTACAAGCCCCAGGTGCAGATCCTCTCTGGACGAGACATCCCAGGACAGTTGGGAACAGATCAAAAGCACACAGGAGGGATTGTTGGAGAAGGTTGTTGCATCTAGTGAGAGAGTGTAATGGAACAGCATGGTTTCCATCGCTGCTGGTACCCCAGTTCCCTTCAATACATGTTTTTGCCCATTCTAAAATGGTGGCCGTAGCTGCCAGTGACTTGCTTCGGGTTCTGGCACCATCGGCTCGGCAGCTTTATCTTCGTGCAGAAGGAAGACTGCGGTGCATCTTATTACCACAAGTCCAAGTTCCTTCCTAGATCAAAGATTCTCCTGCTAAATTTCTGAAAACTTTCCCGTTTTTGCTTTTCCCAGATTCCCTGCTTTCTGAATCCAAGCTCCATTCATGCTCCCTGTTGCTATTTTTCCTGCTTCTGGTTTTTCTCCACTTGTTTGGACAGTCGGGTTTGAAGTCTCCTTGCTTTCCTGGACATTCCCCATTTGAGTCTCCTGCACGCTTCTTCTGTAGTTGTACCGTGTGAACCCTCCTATTATTTTGTGGGCACATTTATTTTTTTATGGGCTTGGGTATGAGCCACTGAGTCATCGAAAAGACAGAGCCTATGAGCTGAAGGACAACAAAGTAACAATCAGCACAAGGGACATCCTGACAGATAGTGATGCAATATAATCTTTAGTGAGTTGTTCCTGTTTCACAACAGACTTTGCACACGAGGAACGAGGACAGGGGAAAGGGTTCGGGGACCCATGGGAAACCCACAATGCCTCTGAGAAGCGGTAGGTTTTCACCCCAACTTGAGTTTTGGTTATCGCCCCCCCCCCCAATCTTCGTCGAGATCTACAGATGAATAAAAATGTGTGAACCGACTTTCCAGAGTCAGTTTGTTGTGCATCCTACATAGGTCTCATGACAGTACGCAGGGTGCCAGGGATGCCTGTGTGCCATAGTCATAAGATATAAGTTTCTTCATGCAAGTGCAAAAAAGTCTGGGACTTCTTTATCTAGTGTTTGTGCCAGAGACTATTTGTGAAAGTGATCCCAGCTGATTAAGGACAGCTGTCCCAGCTTTTTACTGGACCTGTGGGCCAATCACTGTTCGATCTACTGCTTTTAATTGGGAGGATCTGGTGAAACTATTAACGCTTTCTGGTTTATCGATCTCTTTCATTATTCAAGAAGGGAGATCAAATGCACGGTATGGGCAGCGAGTGCCCATTCACTTCATTGCAAAGATCTGATGTTCAGTAAAGAACATACGTCTCTACTTCAAGTTATGAAGACTTGCAAGGCCTTGGTTCAGGACTCTGGACAACAGATAACTACTACCTTGGCTGCCTTGAATGCAAACTTGAGATTACTGATAGAACTGCAGTGAGTGACTCAGTATGGTGTAGCCCCCATATGATGGCAGTTACACACACAATGAAATACTCTGCAGCCAACACACATTATTTAGCTAGATTACAGTTTTTACTTCAACATGATGGATCAGAACTCCCAGGATAGGGCAGAAGGATGGTGCCAGCCTTTCATGTGGACCTTACTATTTAAGCCACGAGAAGCCCTTACATTAGCAGAGCTCTGGAACGAAATCTTAAACTTCATCATGGTACTTTTTTTGGTGCTACTCATCGTTTCAAACTCATTTTGGATCCCCTATTCCTCTGCAATTGTGCTGCTGCAAATACATTATGTTCTGATAAGCACACTGTCTTTTCCTCTTACTGTGCGTCTTAAGGAATTCAACTTTAATACCAGGTCTCAACCTTTTCACTAGCCAATGGTGAGTGATGACACTTGGCGTAACAGTGCGCATGTTGTGAACGAAGGTGGCAAATTCCTTTTTATGCCTAGCCAGTAACCTCCAAATTGACATGTGTACCTCCGATCCCAATTATCCTCAGTAAAATAAATGTTTGGTGCATTGCACTAGCAATTTAAAGCCCAACATTCATTATGTGGGTGGGGGGGGGTAGTATGAGAGTGCGAGTAGGGTTGTACTTAGGCTAATAAATACATGCCAGCCCAGTGATATGAATGAATGAGGACACATCCAAGCACAAAGTCAGTGATGGATTGAGCAGGATGTTGCATGTTTTTTTTTTTCACTCTCAGGCCTGCGTGAAGGGAACAAGTTACATTTTGTGTAAACACATTAAGTAAGGGGTCCCATATTTTGCCTGAAAAATCTGGGACACCACCAGTCATGGACAGCAGCAAGTAAGCACAACCCTTCTAATCATCAGTCAAGGAGTTCACTGCAACACTGTTTTTTTTAAGAAATGGGGAGAAATAACATCACATATTCCAAGAATTTCCATTAATTAAAGTATTTATATTAGAGTCCTAAAAGGAGATATTGTGAACTCTTTTTCCAAGGTTGGAACGAGCCTTTGGAATAAAAGCAAATATGGGAGCAGTGAGTCTTTAGGAAGAAGACACTGGGCGAACAGGGTAAATCACGAACTGGAAAGAAGTCAGGCATACAGGCCAAAATCAAAGAAGAAGGTAGGGCAAGACAGGACACCAACAATGAGAGCAGGAACAAGTCAGTCAAACACACTTTATTCGGCATAACATCTTTAAGTAAAACACAAACATGTAAAATACATCTTAAAACATCCCAATACAAAAATCCAAGGCATAAATAATCTAAACAATAATCCAGAATACATTAAGCATATATATTTTCAAAGTTAAAGCTATATAAAAAGCCAGATCACAATTGTTGGGTGCGAGCCAGGAAATAATAACCCCAGTTGATGGCTTAGTCATACAATAACTGACAGGTATTATTGTCTAAATTAGAGGAAACATCTCTATGTTTGATGGTTCCAAGATCACTCCTGCAAGCAGAGCCATACACGCAGCCTTGCTATTTTATACCCGAGGCACTCTCCCAATCTCATCGGCTCTGCTGCGATTAGCCTAACATTTGTGTCGACTATGGCTATGCGCATGTGACTCTTCAAAATTGCCACATTTTAGACCAATGCCTTCGACGAATGTTACCTCAAGTTAACAGACCAGGTTTCAAACAAGACTTAACAAGGTTAACAATGACAGGTATGGATATAACATTTCGTCAATGTATTATTTGAATTCCCATAGTGGCATTTTTTCAAGGTCTTCTGGAACCACGCTCTATGCGTATACCTTTCGGTTGCAAAGATAACATGAGGTCGCATTTGACTGTCTTAAAAACATAATTGCTTCATCTACATGACGAATCCCCATTTCCTTCAATACAGGTTTCAAATAAAAGCACCTCAAATTCATTGTATTGGCGCAGATCAGCATATAGTGAGTGATGGTTTCATTGCCTGACCTCTTAAACAATACACAATGTTCACTCGGTCCCTTGCTTCCCCAAGTCCATATTTGGTTGAACCTTACTGTATGAGGTTAATAGCCATTAAATTCTCATACTACACCACATTGTATCAAAAAATAGTATTTTATTTTTCATATTTCAACAGTAAAAAACTTTTTTCTTTTATCTTTTCTTCTTCAGTTCCAATTGTTTAATCTTTTTTAAAAAGAAGTATTTCTGATAGTATGCAAATCACAATATCTGCACCATTACCATGCAATATCGTTGTGTACATTTAATCTCATGTAACAGTTGACCATTTAACAATTAACAAAAATTCATCTCTTAACCTGGATCTACAAGTTGCTCACCCCTATCGTCGAGACAAGCAACCCAGTCCGTAAAACCCTTTCACTTATTCTTCCTAAAAATCATGCTTACTTTCATACCACATCCATACCATACCCGACATGTTTCATTCCTTACACACTTACACACTATTGATAAGGAAATTCTTCAGGGGTAAAATTTACACAACATTCAATTAAATGCACAATCGTATCAGTCTTCTTGTAGACTTAATTTCTTGCGGGATCAGCTTTCAATGAGATCCCATCGCACTTTTCTTTAGGGTCCAACCTTCAAAACGAATACACTGTGGGAAGCAAGTGTGGGATAATCGAAATTTAGTATTCGAGATAATATCCCGGTCGACATTTATATTATGCACAACCTGCTATGTGTCAATCATCAGCGGAAGGGTGTCATTACTTAGACCATCACCTTCTTTACATCTGTTATATCTTCACACCTCCACCCCTATCTGCAACTAGGTCCTTCAAGACCACACCCATGCTGTTATCACTTCAGGTCTAATCTTTAACTACGACACTGAGTATTTCACAACTTTATAATCAATTAACCCAATCATGGGGTACAGTTAAGTTGTCCAAGTATGTCTATGAATTTGCTTTACCTTCTACAGGCTGACTTCTTCTTATGTGTCTTCTTGGGGGGTCCCCCTCGATTTACAATCCTCTTCCTAGTTAAAGTCTGTCTGATGTTGGGGTGTGCTTGGCTCTCAACTGGATACCACTATCTGCGATCACTTGGAGGCATTCCTATTTAAGACAAAGTCACAGGTGAACCAATTGGCGTAGCCTGGCTTGATGTTTATTCTATTTGTCAGTTCATCTTGCTCAAAACTACCCTGCATATCTTTATACTGACCTAGCGTGATTACTTTGTGGATTCCTGTTCTATTTAATAGTTGACTTTATCCCGTGCCGCTCCTCATTTAGATAAGTCTTCTAAATTTTCTCACGTGGGATGGGACGACTCTATATATCGTTTTCTAGAATGGAGAGAGGCACATCAGGTACTCGGTCGTGATTCTTCTTCGTACCGCTGTTCATTTAAAATTAGAGTGGGGATATCGCCAAAAGGCTTTATGCTCTTACCTTTAACGAGCTTGCCTTTGCCGCCTTGTACGGGGTTACAGCCGCTGCTCACATGTGGCTCTCCTCTCTCTCAAGTCACACTCCTATCTCCGCCTGTTGTCCGTTTCTACCTGTTCTCATTACGTTCTCTCGCTTTTTATTGGATTTCGCCCCCCACATGACCAATCAGTCACGTGATCGGGAGGCAGCACCTTAATGGTCTCTTTCTCTTTAAAGACTATGTCATAACCTATCTTGCCTTCGGCCCCCACTTAGCCCAGCAAAATGTGGTCGCTACATCATCCCACCGCACGGGAAAACCTCATGGTTTCTATTGAAGTCGGCAGCCAAAACTCCATCGGCATTGGCTAACACATATTTCCCGCTACGTAAGTATCGTTGGTTTAGTTTTTAATGTCCAAACATCCTACGCCGCTCATAACGTTCGCTTAACATCGTTTCAACTCGATGGTTAATGTCATTTGTTATTTGACTGGCGGGTCACCAACACCGTGCCATGGCATTTCCCCACATTGTAGTCGTGATCGTAAGATATTCACGGGGGTATGTGCACGACAAACAACCAGTACTGATATTCCTGATTGAGTCATTTGAATATGGATGGGGGACCCATGGGAGTGGATTTTAGGGTTCCCTTACAAAACTGGCTATACCACATTGACTGTTTCCTACTTCCTGTTGGACCTTACTCTTGGTCGTTTTTTCTTCACAGTCATCCTAGAGAGGTTGTACATAAAACAGCACAGGCCAGAGTTGATTTTATTTATTCACTCTTCGTTCAGTCCCAATTCTGTACTTTTTGTGAGAAAAATTAATTCTTTTTCTTTCTGTGCTAACTTTCTCCTGTCAAGGTTCAAATCGTTCGTCGGTCTAACCACATAGACCACAGACCATCTTAGTTCCTCTACTTTGTTTATCATTTCAATGAAATGTCCCACAAGGGGAGCCGAATGGACTATTTCTTATGCAGCTTTTATGCTCTGTGATACGGATTTTAATTTTTCTTTCCGTCTTCCCTATATATATCTTATTACAGGGGCACCAGATGACATATACAACAAACACCGAGTTGCAATTAGTCAGAACTTTCTGCTTCCAAGGGTTCTTTAGACCTAGATCGATTTCCATGTTTTTTTTTGTCTGTTGGCAACAGGTACACGATCCACATGGGTAATGCCCTTCTGGGGCTCGCATCCCCCAGGTCTCCGTTAGTGTCATTTGTGGTTTGATCTGTTTAGTAATATCATTCCGCATAACCTGATCTTTTATAGATCTACTTCGTCGGAATGCCATCAACGGTCTCTGCAGAGGTACTTCGCCTTTCTCAAGAATCCCCCAATTATGGTGGATTATTTTTTGAATTCTTTTAGATAGATTACTAAACGTGTTGACAAACACTAAGTTGTCTTTATTTTTCTCTCTTGGGTTTTGCTCGAGAATGGCTTCTCTGTTATTATCTGCCCTCTTCATTGCTTTTTTTGTCAATTTAGCCGCGTAGCCTCTTTCGTGTAGGTTCGACCTCAATTTTTGTGTTCCTTCTCTATAATCTGCACTACTAGTGCTGTTCTTTTTTAGTCGAATGAACTGACCAAAGGGCAGGTTGTCATGCGTGTGCCTCGGATGGAAACTTATATAGTGCAACAAAGTATTGCGATCCGTGAATTTTTTATATGGTTTCACAAAGAGTTCTCTCCTTGCTGGATCCACCTTGATGGTAATATCCAGATAGTTAATCTCTACCTTGCTTGTGCTTTCCGTGAATCTTAAATGTTGGTTTTGATGGTTAATCCAATCGAAGAAACTGGTTGCCTCGTCTTCATCATTTTTTCAAGGTCTTCTGGAGCCACGCTCTATGCGTATACCTTTCGGTTGCAAAGATAACATGAGGTCGCATTTGACTGTCTTAAAAACATAATTGCTTCATCTACATGACGAATCCCCATTTCCTTCAATACAGGTTTCAAATAAAAGCACCTCAAATTCATTGTATTGGAGCAGATCAGCATATAGTGAGTGATGGTTTCATTGCCTGACCTACACATGGGACACAGACCCGAGCCCTTATCAATCCAACATTGTGTGAAAAAAAAGTGGTTTGCAAGATCCCCAGTCTCAAGCAGACATACAATGATCGTATGTATGGAGAAGTTATTAAATCAAGGTGGATATAATTACCAACCGTCTTCTGCAAAGATAGATATTCTGGTCCTTGCTTAAGAGATGCAGCCTTGCACTCAAGCCTTTCCCTGGCTTTTATTGTTACCACTTCTTTCAGGCTAGGTACAGTTACACCTGGTCGGACTGTCGGATGTTCCCATAGAGCAATGGCTCCGAATTCACAAAGAACAGACTGTGTATGTGCGACCCACTTAATGCTTTTGCCACCATTTAATGACAGCAGATGCTTTATGGCATCTCGATAAATCTCCAGACACTCAGTTTTCCAAAGTCGTTCCCAGTATACGGCCGATTTGGATGCATCCTGGTCACTGAACGTGGTGATGTTAAGCTCTAACTGTACTAATAAGGAAGGGGCGCTATTGGGAAGAACTTGTTTTCTCATAAATGCATGATCTATGGTGGCCAGTTCCCCTGTACTGGCATAGCCCCAGAGCTCAGAGTCGTAGGTAGCTGCTGGTAAGATCATTTATTGTATTTGTCCAAAGCGGGGGATATTGCAACACTAACACGTCTGGTAAAGAAAGATTGAATGGCCTGCTGTGTTTCTCCAAATTGTTTCCCGCCTTGAGCACATGCTGACACCACCCACCCGATTCGTGAAATTTGCCACCCAAATAATCAGTGTCTGACCTGCTCCAATTTAGCCGCATTTACTTTTATCTGTATTTGACAAATTGCAGCTCGAAGTCCATAACTTTAGTTTTATCTGCATTTAGGTCAAGATATAATTACTTACATATGGACATAAAAATGTGTAGTGACTTTTCAGAGCCTGTGGGACTGGTTGTCAGGATAACTGCATCATCAGTATACATTACCTCGAAGGAGTTTGGATAGTCCCAAGTGTCAAGTACCCTGTTCACTAAATAGGGTATCCTCTTGGACCGTGCCCAAGAGGGTTCTCCGAATCCATCTAAACAGTGCATATAAGGAAAAAAAGAAAGAAGAGTGGCATCTGCTGGAAATCAAAGTAATATAGAGAATGTGATTGCAACCATAAGCAATGTTACACCAAACAAAACCCTGGATGGCAATCTTACCACCACCATACGCTTTGGGCTGAATGCCAGAAATGGGCAACGTGTGGCTATTGTCACCCCAGATTTCCCTATATTTCTCTTCTGAAATGATGGTGTAAGGTGACCCCAAATCCGCAAATGCTTTAACAGCACACCCTGCTACCACAATTTCAACCTCGGGAGGAACATATTCCCCTCTCCATCTGCACCTACGATGTGAACAATCTTGTTGGACCATTCGGGTTTCTTCTCCACCACACACTTAACACTTGTCTTAGCCTCCGGCACACTGTTAGATTTACATAATCTAGGGAAATGCCCCATTCTTCCGCACTTCCTGCACTTCACTCTCATGGAAGGACACTACTTGGGATTAAGCACATGCTTCTTGAACCCACATCTAGGACAATGCCCCTTACGCATCACCTGTTGGGGAACGTGGCTACTTCCCCCGGCCTATTGTACCGTTTAACTGCACACACTTTTGATTCCTCCATGACAGTCTCTTTATCACTTCCACTGTCATTCACCACTTGCACTCTCCTTTCCATTTTTAGCATTCACTTACTTTAAGCACCTACTTGTTAACTCCATCCCTTTGGCAATGGGCAATGCCTCCTGTAAAGGGGGGGGGTCCTTCGCCTGCCACAGCCGTTTCTGAACCTTAGGATGCCTCATTAACTGATTCCAGATGTACTCATTTGCCCGCCCTGTAAATGTGCATAATGCCAACAGTCCTCTCAGATCAGCCACAAATTAATCCACTGTTTCCCCAATCTTTTGCTACCTTGAGAAGAATGTAGATCGCTCCAACACAACATTTACTTGTTTACCCTACTGATCCTCTAGCATCCTCATCGCTTTACCATACAACCCATCGCCATACCTTCTGCCACCATCTTCGCCATCAACCCCTTGTAGATCTGGTATATTTTTTTATCACCCTGACCGCTTCTTCGCCCACACAACACACAAGAGTTGAAAACTTCCTTTCATCATTTGAATCTCTCAAAGCCTGATACCACAAAATAGATCTTTACAGTCCTCCCACAGGACTGGCATCTCACCAGGGGTAGCCAAAAACATGGGGGTGGGGGGCAAGTCATAATTCTGCATGGCAATATCTGATAGTCTTAACAAATACACACAAATGTGAAAAGGAATAATTACCACACCCAAGCAGGGCAACACCTCACTCTTCCCCAGCCTCCACCACCTCTGGCAATGTTACAGCATGAGCGACCTCCCACTGCCACAACAATGTCCCAAGCAGGATGAAACACAAATTGCCAACAGGAAAGAGGAATCAAACAAAATATATGCATGTTCCTAGACACTAGTCTAAAAGTACCTGGCAAGACGATTTCCCACTGCTCCTTAAACAGTTTATGGAAGGACAAATTCCCACTCCCAGGAGACCTGTGAACTGTCTGTATAGATTCCTTAGTAGATGCAGCCGGCAAGAGCCTGATCTTGAGATAGCACAGCAAAACTCAAGAACATGACAACCTGCGCAGGGTTTGCATGGCACTGGAGGCAGCCCGGTGACCCTCAATAAAGACAAATGAGAGTTTAAGAAACGGACGCTAATGTTTTTGGTCACATATTCTGTGATCAGGGTACACGATCGTACCCAGACAAAGTGGCAGCAATAAAAGAGGCCCCCAGTCCAACAAATGTGTCCGACATACAATCATTCATGGGGCTTGCAAGTTACTGCTCCATTTACCTAGAGAACTATGCCACAGTGAGTGCACCACTCCGACAGCTTACTAGAGACAACCAGGAGTGTGTCTTGTCCCCAGAGTGCAAAGCCAGTTTTGAGACTATTCAAGCTAACTTTGCATCTGCCAATGATATGGCATACTTCAGCTCGTCTAAAGAAACGTAGGCGACTGTCGACTGCATCCAATGGGCCAGGGGGAGCAGTGTTGGCCCAATATGACAAGACCCCACACATGAAAAAGGTTGCATCATAAGCCAGCTGCAGACATCGACCACAGAACGGAAGTACTTGCAGGCTGAGGAGGCAGTCGTCTGGGCCTTCAAGCACTTACATCTCTTCCGTTTCGGGAAAGCTTGCACAGTTGGCACGGACCACCGGGCCCTTCTCACCATCTACAGGAATCCGAAGGGCCGGATGCCGCCATGCATTGAGAGGTGAGGTTTGCAGCTACAGGGCTATAAGTTCACCATATGCCACAGGCCCGGGAAGGATAAGAACCCAACTGACTATCTCGTCATACGGTTGAGTCCCAACAACCAAGACAGTCCATTGCTGATGCCTACGTGAATTGTGTCATTCACCAGATTAAGCCGTTCCCCGTGGCGTGGAAGACGCTCCAGCAAGAAATCACCAGCTGACGCAGCCCTTGACGTCGTGGCGCAGTGCATCACCCAAGGGAAGATGAAGCATGCAAAGGACTGGGCCAAACATCTTGATGCCGCTTCTCAACAGGATGTCAGAAACATGGTGCTGGTGCAGGAGGAACTTACCGTCACTTAAGAGCACATCATCATGAAAGGGTGCAAGATTGTGCTCCCTAAGTCACTACGACAGCAGGTTGTGGATCGGGCGCATGAGAGGCATCCCGGGTTGGTGTCCACAAAGAAGTTGCTCTGGCAAAAAAATTGGTTACCAGGCCTGGACAAGCCGGTCGAAGAAACCCTAAAGAAACTTGTCATGTGCTGAGTGGTCACACCAGCTCCATGACCAAACCCCCTGCAAATGTCCCCACTCCCGGAAGGAGTCTGGGAGGAGCTGGCCATAGACTGGTTCAGCCTACTCAGAGATGGTATATATGCTCTGGTGGTGATGGATGAATATTCTACATTACCGGAGGTGCAATTTGGTCCATCCACGGCCGTGGCAGCCGTCATACCAGCTCTAGATCGCATCTTGACTACCTACGGTATTCCGAAAGTAATCAAGGCGGATAATGGGCCACCATTCATCAGCTTCAACTTTGCCAACTTCGCCCAGTACATGGGGTTCAAGCACCGGAAAAAGAATCACACCCATGTGGCCCCAGGCATATGGCATGGTCGAGCGTTTCATGTGTAATATCAAAAGAGCACTACAAGTGGCGCATGGGTCTCACAAGCCTTTAGAACAGACTCTATACCAACTTCTAAGGGACAATCGCCACACGCCTCACAGGCAACTGCCCTGCAAAACACATGTTCGACCGGA
Organism: Ambystoma mexicanum; assembly: GCF_040938575.1. Lineage (NCBI taxonomy): Eukaryota > Metazoa > Chordata > Amphibia > Caudata > Ambystomatidae > Ambystoma > Ambystoma mexicanum. Next base: position 479,215,588 of record NC_090938.1, read on the forward strand.
GGCTGAGGAATAGGCTACCGCAGGGCCCCCTTACCGACAAGCCTGTGCCCTCTGACCAGGAGATTTGTGAAAAGGACTTGAAACACAAAATGAAGACGAAGGCGACAGCAGAAACGAGAAGGGGTGATCGCGAGAGTACATTTGAGGTAGGAGACAGAGTGGCGATCTGTCAGACAACAACAGAAGGGTGACCCAAGAATTTGCACCCGAGCCTCTCACCATTTCACGGGTGAAAGGGACCAAATCACACGAAACGTCTCCCATTTTAGGGAATTCTGAGGAGTCGTGGAAGGGAGCGACAAAGAGTAGGAAGAGTGCGCAGATTTCTGGTCCGAGGGGAAGTCGGATGACTCATACTTGGGAGATGGGGAGGCGTTGGAGGAAGACTGGGCGGATAAGGGGAGGCGTTGGAGGAAGACTGGGTGGAGGAGAGCAACTGCCCCCTCCCTCGAGACGCAACCCAACTCTCCCCCCCCACAACCCCCTCGAGCGGGACACGCAGTCAGGGCCAAAACCAAACCCATAACATTTATTGAAGAAATGGGATAATATGTTTTGACTGTTTAAGGGGGAAGGTGTCATGTTGTGGACACTCCTCAGTATGTAGGGGGTGGGGGAGTAGGAAGGGAAGTGACGTTGTGGCAGGAAGCCTTGATGGTCGAGAGAGAACTCTATCTTGCTGACAGTTTTGATCTGTAAGTGGGGGATGTTGGATACCGAGGCTGTGCCCATACCTGCCTAACCTCCGGGTTTATCCCGCAGACTCAGGGTTTTCACGCTCTTCTCTGGGGAAGAGCGTGGAGTCTCTGGGTTTTCCGCCGCAGACCCAGTGTTTACACATCTGCAGGCATTTCGCGTTCATTGTCAGCTTGGGGTCCTGTGATTAAAAGTTGCCAGACACAATGCCCTGTGTTTATCTGTCCATTCACATGGAAAAAGGGTGCCCGCGACGGACACAGCAAAGAGACTGAGACGAGACCCCATGCAGTTAACTAATCTATCCAGCTTGAACCACATCCAGTAAAAGGACTCAACGGACCATAAAGAAAAACAGCGCCTTGAAATTAAAAGTGAAATGCTGCAAGTGCACGGACAAACAGCGCATACCCATTAAAAAAATATATATATATTGGTCATTATACATGCCAAATATACAAATATAATTCACTTCAGGGAGACACATTTAAGACCCAGGGAGGCCTTTTGCAGCTTCTATTCGCTTTACACCAGTCTGTTTGCCTCAGCAGTCATAGTGGTTCCAAAAATGTAACAAACTACGGCTGTACCTTAACAATATATAGATATGCCTTGGAGAGCAAATGCCTGGGCCCCACCTTGGGAGGTTCCCACACATGGCTGCCTGTTTCAAATAAGTCAGTGCTGTTGATGTGCTGCTCCTGCTTGCAACATGTGCGATTGTCTTGTGTTCCGCTTTTGCGTGTGTGGAGTAGTGTAAGGTTTGCAAATGCAAAAGGGCACTCCAAAAATTGTAAATGCGTTATTTGAGGTCACAGTTCAATTTAGTGCAGTTTTGTGCACATAGCCGATCACACAATCAATATAGTTTAAGGAACTGAAAGCATGAATTTATTGCAACATAGGCAAATAACTTTCTTTTGGGGAGGCAGCTCTGTGGTGCATAGATTATAATAGAAATAGGGTTTCTAATACTGCAAACATGTTATGGCAGCTACAACCACTGAGTTTACTTTTTTGACATGTGGGTGGAGCCTTGTACAACTGGGCGGAGTCGCGTGTGTATGGGCGGGGCTTAAATCTCAGGGTTTTTGATGTTCAAATGTAGGCAGGTATGGCTTTGCCTCATTACCCCCATTCCTCTAGTTAAGAGTGTAATTGCAGTTTGAAATGCTTCTTGATCTGTGTTCTTGTCACAGTAGAGATGGTTTCACAGGGTCAGTGCTGTGAGGGGCCATGGGTAGATGGTACGGGAAGTAGGTTAAATAAAGTTTGGTGTTGAAGCTGGCCGCTTTGTGTAGACCTCTGCCATTTGATGTGCTAGTGCTGGCGTGTGAGAGAGCATGTATGCCTGCGTTCCCCTAGCTGGGGCCTGACATCAAATAATATGTAATTCCTCAATTAATTTCCTTCTGCCTACAACTCATTATTTAAAAATCATACTGAATAGAACATTAAAAAATGAGCTTGGAGTACAAACGTGGAGACTTCCGAGTTATCATTGTATATAAAAAAAAAGAGTAGGATTTGGTAATAACATTTGTAGCTATGGGGCACTTAAAGAGCAGTGACACATTGCCTGACCATGTAGGCTTGGTAAGCATGCTAATCCTTCACCTCAGGCGTGAAGATGTACTTAAATTCCAATAAGGCGTAACAAACTCAGCTGTTCCAGTCTCTTTGGCCCTATTCACGTTCGCCTAGCCTTCTCCCCCATGCCCTCGAGTCTCACCCTCACGCTCCCTCGCACTCCGTTTCCTTCCAGCAAATTTCTTATTGCTTTTCTTAAACGTAAAGTTGCCAACAGGCTTCTCTTCCGCCATCTTCTATACACGTGACCACACCTCCAATCACCAAAGACGACTGAAGCGCACACAACAACAGAGCAGAGACCCAAAAGAAACAAGCAAGAATTCCAGTGAAAAACAGTCTCGGGGATGTTCCGCCCACATAGCAATGACGACAGCACGCAAAAGAGAATGCACAGACGGAGATTATAAAGCTTGAACTAAAGATGTTGCTAAACGCAAAAGAATGTGGCGTTCTTACTTATTGCCAAGGCCGTTTCTGTACAGTACCCGACGTACTCTCGTCCTTGTCCCAGTTCGTGTCAATGCAGTCGCCTTTTTCACCTTTTTTTAATACAACTTTTTTGTAGCACCCACCCCCATCCCAACCCCCGCATAGTTGCCAACATGACGCATTCAAATCTGTAGGTGCTTATGCAGTACTGTTTTTTTTCTTTGCATTCTGGGACTTGTAGTCCAAGTTTTCTAATTGGAAAAATTGAACTACATATCCCAGAATGCCAAAAAAGAACCAAGACTGCATACGCGCCTACAGATTGCAATGGATCATATTGGCAACTATTAGTCACTGGAGGGTACAGAATGGCCTCTACTATTCAGGTAGTCATGTTTGTTTTTCTGCCCTCTGGGCAACTATTCAGAGGAATTCTTCCAGCCTTATCTTACTCTACACTTGTTTTGTTGATTGGAGCAGCACCAGAGCAGCACCAGTTCCTGGCTGGCTTGGGCAGTGTAGTTCACCTGAATGCACAGATGAGCAGGAGAGAGGTTGTGCTTGTGCTTGTTACGGGACAACACATTTCCCCCTTTAAGACTGCACAGTGGTCCCCATAGGCAGCTCACATGTGAAGGAACACGTGGGTGACAGGAGGGGAAAAGTAAGAGGGTGTCAGTTTCTGCATAGCCTGTAGACTGCAGGTCTCACAAATATAGTGCTAAGTCATATCCTAAATCCATCCTGTGTTCACATGTTTTTTGCATCCTGTACTCATTGCATCCTTTCCAAAGGTAACAGTGCTGAATGTGAGAAACCAGGCAGTGTCTCACCCACTAGTCCTCTGAAGTCTGTCATCCTGGTGGCCAGAACACGGCCATCGCTTTTGGATCCAGTTCCTGGGGGTGGACCAGTGCAGGAGGATCACCTGGGTGAGGGGTCTTTGGTGAGTGGGAGTGGAACACCGGATGGTGAGACGCGATGTCCCTTTCCTTTTAACACCTTTACCCCATCCTATCAGGTAGGATATTTAGGAACTCTACCCCTCGCCCCCTCTTTCAACACAAACACTTTCTCACAGACTGCCCGCTAGGAGAGAAAACAGACAAACACCCGTGCAGTATACCTGACGTGTCCCAATACAATGGTCAGGGTAGGTCAGGCAATTACTGACCATCTCACAAACCTGACTTCCATTACACTTCCCCACACAGATAAAATGCAGAGCACAAGAGCACACTCTGAGCAAGGCAAATCACACAAGGAAACAGCAGTTTCGAGACGGCAGCTGAGCAAGAGAGGAAAGATGGCAAAGCCGAAAGTGATCGCAAGGAGGGAAATTCCTTTGACCTTTTCGACAAGGAACCGTTTCTTTCCAGAGATGTCGAGAATAGAAAGCGTAAGACCAGGAAACCAGGGTGAAGAATCCTGCATTGTGTGCTGGAGATACCCGGTGCCTGCCCGTGTCAATAATGAAGGCTGGGAGAATCACCAGCCACCATGGTACCGTCCTTGGCTCCAAGAACAAAGATGCTTCAGTGAAATCAACACAGCCGGTGAGATGGGGAGACTGTAGCATTCGTGCTACACGGGAAGACACCTGCCTGGCCGTATCATGGGTCCCTGTATGGCTCCCGTGCTAGTGGAGCGAGCACAAGTTCCGAGCTCGAGGGCTGGAACTGGAACGCAAGTTGAAGCACAACATTTCCCAGCCGCGGCGGTGATGGGCGGACTCCCTCCTCTTTTCCCAATATATATATATTATACTTGTTAACCTTAAATAAACACCTCAGCTTTATTTTCTTAATCAACCCTGCATCGGAGTATCTTTCCGGGCCCTGATACTACAACTGTCGATGAGGATACTCTCACCTTCGTGCCGCTGGCTGCTGCGTCGCCTCATCTCGAGCCGCTCCGCTCATGCCCGAGCGTTGCAGCGGCCCCGGACGGACTTCGTTAGAGGTAACGTGCGTCGTACACAATCCCTGTGTATAAGGTGTCTATCCTTCATTCGAGCTGCATAACTGTCCCAACTTTGCCTCCCATACGGCCGTTACGCTCCATGCACGTCCGCAAAGCCAATCTGTGCTGCAGTATTTTCCTCATTCTTTCTCGTCTGCTGCCACACGCTCATGCGCATTAGATTGCTTGTGTATTAATGTTTTCATCACGTGTATGTGGATTGAGAGACTATTCAGTACATATTGTCAATGCATGTGACTTCTGGGAAGATTATACCAGACAAAGCCATAGTACATCACAGCAAACTACATTCATGGCATTGATGGCATTCAGCAGTGTTCCCCCGCCTGCATTCTTCATGCATGATACCAGTGAGCCTAGTATTCCGTGGAAAAGATGGATCAAGTCCTTTGAACACTATGCTTGAGTTGCTTGTGGCCCGCATTGTAATGCAGAAAAGAGGAAATCACTGTTATTACACAGTTTAGGCCCAGCGGGTCAAGAAAAATATGAAACCCTGCCAGAACTATCAACAGACGAAGATTCCAACATTAATGAATATGAACGTGCAGTCATGAAGATTGATAAACATTTTGAAAAGAAAATAAGTATTATTTTGGAGAGGTACAAATTTGGCAAGAGAACACAAGAGGAGGGAGAAAGTGTCGAGAAATGTATCACTGCATTAAGGAAACTTGCCAAGTCATGCAACTTCAACGAACAACTCGATGAAAGACTAAGGGACCAGTTTATGCTGGAGTGCCGGAGTGCAAAAGTGAGAGAGAAACTTTGGTCAGAAAATGATCCATCCCTAGATACAGTGCTTCGTGTAGCAAAGGAAGTAGAACGCACCGAAGAGTGTGTAAAAGAATTAGAAAATAAGATGAAACATATTCAAATTGAAACCAATAACATGAGAACTGCCAATGTATCCTGCAATATCACTGAAGAAACTTAGTCCATATCTATGATTAATAATGCCCCTGTCAAACGAAAAATGTCAGCCAGACAGTACGAGCCATCACAGTCTGACAAGGGGAAGTATAGAATCAATCAGAAAGGAATTTCTAATGACCGCACCAGGAAGGATAGTCCTGATAAACAATCTGTAAACCCAAGAAGAAGACGCCAAGGGAGGTGTTATAGGTGTGACAGCATCAATCACTGGGCCGACGACCCAGAATGCCCAGCCTTAAAAATCATATGCAGCAGATGCAAAGGTAAAGGTCATTATTCGAGGTGCTGCAGATTTTGTAATACTTCTACTAATTGGATAGTAGGTAACTCAGACAGTGGCCACAGTTGTGGATAAGAAAGTGAAGAATGTGTGTTTGTCATAACCGGTGATGATGATGAAGAGGTTCTAGAAAGTCCCAAGGCTATGGTTTCGGTTGATGGGGTGGAAATGAACATGATGATAGACTCCGGTACGAAGTACAGGTTGCTACCACAACATTTATGGGACAAAGCAAAGCATGAATATCTTCACGAAACCAACATCAACCCCAGAGCTTATGGTGGTGTAAGGATTGATAAGATAGGTTGGTTCTGGGGCAAGTTGAAATTTAAAGATAGGAAGGCCAAAGGCAAAGTATACATCACTAATGTAGGCAAAACACCGCTATTGAGTTGGACTCATCAAAGTAAACTACAAGTTAAATTAGATTCTTCTGCAGAAGAATCGGTCTTTGCCATCAACAATGATGTGAGTAAGTCTGAGGACAGTCATGATGCAGAAAAGGGAAGCACCATTGATGTCATGCAAGCTGTGTTTCGTGACGGCGTAGGATGCCTTCAGGGTTACGTGCATGAGATACAATTAAGACCTGATCATATTCCAGTAGCCCAGAAATTAAGGAATGTTCCTTTGTCCATGTGTGATAAAGTCAGAAAGGAGATAACAGGGATGGAAAATCAAGGAATTATTGAAGGTAGTGATGCCAGTGAATGGGTTTCGCCGTTGGTTGTCATTAGGAAGAAGTCGGGAAAACTCAGAATTTGTGTGGATATGCGGGAACTAAACAAGTGTGTTGTCCCTGACAGACATCCTCTCCCCAACATACGAGAACTAATCTTCACAATAGGGCCATCAAGTTTCTTTTCTACCCTGGATTTGACCTCCGCGTATCACCAAGTTAAATTACATAAGCGTTCCAGACATCTCACTGCCTTTATTACACCAGACGGCCTTTATCAATTCAATAGGATGCCATTCGGCCTGGTGTCTGCTGCGTCAGTGTTTCAGAAGATAATGCACAATTTGTTCGAAGGAGCACCTGGTGTAATATGTTTTCAAGACAACATCTTAATATACGCTGACAATCAAAAATCACATGATGACAGACTCAAATATGTGTGTGAGAAGTTATGCAAAGCAGGGATGACTCTGAGCAGGGATAAGTGTAAAATTAATTGCTCGGAAATAGAATATCTAGGACACAAGATCTCTGCTGATGGCATTTCACCCAAACCATAATTAGTGAATACCATAAATAAAATGCCCAGACCTTGCAACAAAGAAGAGGTGCACACTTTTATTGGAATGGTGGAATACTACTCCATATTTGTTCGTGATTTTGTGCTTCACACCGTCCCTTTACGAGAATTGCTCAAGAAAAAAAACTTCCATTGGAACGACGATTGTGAGGAAGAGTTCAACTTCATAAAAGCTTCAATAGATACGGCCCCAGCGTTGAAGAATTTCTGCAGTGACAAGAAAACGATCATTACTACTGATGCTAGTAATATAGGCCTTGGAGCTGTTATCACGCAAGAAGACAAGGGGCGTGAAGTTTTGATTGCATTCGCATCGAGCTTACTCAGAGGAGCTGAAAGATCGTATGCTGCAATTGAGAAAGAGGCGTTAGCGATAAAATGGGCAGCTGAAAAATGTAGAAGTTTCATATGGGGCGGTGAAGTAGAATTTCACACAGATCATAAACCTTTGGTCCACGTTATTATGTCTAAAGGATTGGACAAAGTTTCCAATAGAATCAGGAGGTGGGTGATGCTTCTTCAAGAATATAATTGCACAGTCCGTTACGTGCCTGGAGCTAAGAACATTACAGCTAATTGTCTGTCCCGCCTTACCAATGTTTCTGAAATCACGGATGGGGAAGATGACATGGAAGTTGTGCTGAGCATAGAGGCAGCATCGATTTCGAAGATGAAATGGGATAATGCTGAATGAGAAGACGAAACGTTTAAATGCTTGAAAGAACTACTCAACCGTCAGGGTCCATGGAACAAAGCAAAATTCGAAGAAGCGAACCTGATGGCGTATTGGTCTGTTGCTGATGAATTACATGTATACGATAAATTCATTATGAGGGGAGATAAAATAATCCCTCCTTCAAGTTTGCCAGAGAGTGATCGAACTTGGACATGAAGGCCACCAGGGTATTATAAAAACCAAACAAAGGATAAGAAATTATTTCTGGTGGCCCGGATGCGATCTGCAGATAGAACGCTACATTAGAGACTGTATCCTTTGCAGTAATAGTGAAAAGAGCTGTGTGGGTGTGAAACAATCTATGGTGATTACTGAGATTCCAAGTAAAGTATGGAAGGATGTGGGCATAGATATTCTAGGTCCTGTAAGTAGCAATGGAGTGCAAACATTTTGCTTGGTTGTTATTAATCTCCTCACCAGGTGGGTGGAAGTGTTGATTGCACCAAGCATTACTGGGAAAACTGTGATTGAATTTCTGTCTGCTATTTGTGAGAGGGAAGGGTACCCTGGGAGCATTCTGACCGACAATGGTACACAATTCAAATCTAAAGAGATGGCAGAATTCTGCAATAAATATTCTATTGAACATAAAATAAGTTGAACATAAAAAAGCGCTATATACCACCCCCAAACTAATGGAATAGTAGAGCACTTTAACACAATATTGAAAGAGACCATTAGAGTCGCTTGGTACAATGGTATGAACTGGGAGGAAGCGGTCAAGGAGAGGGTAGTTGCACATCGCTTTACACCGCATTCCACCACAGGCCTTTCCCCCTTTGAGTTAAGTAGAGGAAGGAAGGCCAACACAAAGTTGGCACCATTGTGGTTAGACAACAAAGGAAATGGAGTGGAGAAAGACTTTGAGTCTGTATGTGATAAGATCAGGGAGGTGCAATGGAAGAACAAATCGATCCATGATAAGAGAAGACATACTGATAAGTATGATAAGGTCACTGTTGTGGGAAAGTTGGTTATGATTCACTTTCCTCCTGCCCTTTGAGAGAGCCCGTGTAAGTGGTCTAGGCCAATCAGAGTCATAGAGGTATTCAAACATGCTGTCAGAATGGAAGATGGAAGCATTTGGAATGTTGAGGGGATATGGGTATGTGGTGACAGTAAATATGGCAGTGGTGGTGGTGATGATGTTAGTTTGGGTGTGAAGGAAATGGGTGAAGGAGTCAATTGTTGTGGCAATGATGTTGGAGTGAAAAGTATGAGAAGTGTGTCTAGGGCAAAGGTTGTACCGAAAGCTTTTCTACAAGTTTGTCCAAACAAATCTGAAGTTGTTTCCTTGCCAGCTTCTTCCAGAGACACTGCCTGCAAGTCCAGATGGGGAAGGACTTATCGCACACCTAAATGCATGGAGAACTATGTGTGACCTTGCTTGTCTTTCCAAGACAATTGTTTTTTTTTTTTTTTTCGTTTTTGCTGTACATTATAAAGGAGGGGAGATGTGTAGCATTCGTGCTACATGGGAAGACACCTGCCTGGCCGTATCATGGGTCCCTGCCTGGCTCCGGTGCTAGTGGAGCGAGCACGAGTTCTGAGCTTGAGGGCTGGAACTGGAATGCAAGTTGAAGAACAACGTTTCCCAGCCGCGGCGGTGATGGGCGGACTCCCTCCTCTTTTCCCAATATATATATATTATACTTGTTAACCTTAAATAAACACCTCAGCTTTATTTTCATAATATAATCAACCCTGCGTCGTAGTATCTTTCCGGGCCCTGATACTACAGAGACCGATACAAGACCGGTCTGTGTTGAAGCCAAGGTTGCAAGTATCAACATAGTAGGGCGGGCGCTGGAACGAACATTGTTAAAACGCGTCTGATAAGAGACGGAAGTGAAGTTGAACTGCTGATGAGTAATTGATTTTTAAAGCAAGCTACAATACCTTTGACAGAGTGGTTTGGCACCGCGTGGGTGCTCAATCGAATGTCTCTGTAAGGTATCCAGCTGAGAAGTGACAAAGGTAGATACATTTGCTCCAGTCCTGTCAGAGGGAGACCAATTGAAAGAGAACAAATAAATGTGAATCGAAGTGGTCCTGCGACGTGTCAAGCAAAATCCAGTGCACAATGGAAAGTCTTTTATTTTGATGAAGTAGAGAACATTTTGAGAAATACATGAATTTGGTCCGAGCCCGGCAGAGGGAGATCAATTGAAGGTTTTGTGTTGAAGGGGGTCTGAGCCCAGCAGAGGGGGACCCGGCGTGAACAGTAAATCACCCGAGAAGTTGTATAAATGAAAATCCTGAGAGTAAAGGAACTTTAATGTTTTGTCATGTTGCATCAGGCCCTTTGAAATAAGAGGCTTTGAATGGCAAAGAGACTTTCGCACAGAAGGCCCTGATGTTGGAGTCTTGAACTGCATCCTCATGCTAGAGAAGACAGATAGTGTGCTAGGCTCGAGTGTGCCGCGTTGTCCTTTGCAGAAAACGTGGGGAAGGGAAGCCAACGACTTGAATAGCGTGACATATCATTTCTTGAACACTTTTCTTTTGCATAACATTGTTTCTCCACACTATTTGTATTTAGAAGTAAGGATTGGCAATAGGTTTATTAGTATAGGCCCTTTTATTTTGACAGACTCGACTAGGACTGGGTTATTATCATTGGATGGTCGTAGATTGCTACCATCTTTAGATTTAGGATTAGATAGGCATTTTCCAAACCCTATTGCAGTTCAATAAACACCCTTGAACTGTGATCACTTGTGTCTCTTTTACTGTTTGATACCATACCTTCCTTACATGAACCACAGACTGGGATCCCCTCAGGGTTGCATGCATGCCAACATTTTGCATTACCTGCGAGGGAGAGTCTGTCACCAAAAGCAGGAGAATGTAATTTTCCCATTGGAATGAATTGGGGGTGGAATTATTTTAAGAGGGAGAACGTTTAAAATAGCAACATTTTTAATAGTCTGGAGTTGCACGCATAAATCAGGAGATTTGGCTTGTATGGGGTTGTGAAGGGGAGCCCTAGCAGGACCTGTGTGGGTGAGGCCAACATTATCAATTCCATTTGGGAGACACTAGTACAGGCCAGGTCTTAACTTTGTATTATGGGACTTGCAGTCCTGGAATTTTTCATTATAACTCCAGGGCTTCCAGAATGCAAAGTTTAAACTAGGACTGGAGTAGTGTCTCCTGAACAGAATGGACAAGGCAATGTTTGCATGTGTGGCTTCAGGTCAGTGTTCCTTGACATCAATGTGGTATGCACAGGAGGCTCATTACCCATCCCATAAGGTTATCAAGTCAGGGCCACCTGGCCCACACCAGGCTCACTGGGGAGGGTGGTGGTCAATACTTCTCTGATAAGCATACATACTTCTGTGATGATTTGTTGCATTTTCTGGCAATGTGCACACACTTGGCACATGGCGCTGCTCCATCAACCGAATAAGCCCTATCAGCATAGGAATGGGAGTGTTTGTGTTCTGCCACAACAAAGGGACCTCGCAAGAGCTATGAGTAGCTCAAGCACAGCAAGTCTTGCACTTCTGGCTCCTCCAACTCTTCTCCCCATGCCACTTCCAGTAAGAAGCAGCAGCACAGGTCCTATCATAAATTGGAAGCACTAATCAGAGAAACATTAAGAGAAGAAAAAAAGTTGCTACTCCAAAGCATACAGGAAAATAGACTCACCCCCCTTCATCTTCCTCATCTTTGACCTCTTCCTTTTTCCTTCCATCATGATGACAAGTCCAAGGGGTAGCTAGAAGGGAAGTATTTGGGGAAGGAATCCATAGGCAAGCTTATGAAACATGTGACAGACTACGTGCAGTTCTCTGGTGATGGGGCCGCCGATCCCAATGTAATGTCATGCATGCTGGACATAGTACCCCTGGACCTGGAACAACATCTTCATGCAGAACGAGTTATGCTCATGGAACTGCTAGACCGTTCTATTCTAAATGGAGATTGTTTGATGCACTGCTGGGAAAACGACGTCTGCATTATTCACGTCGTTAAATTCACGTGATTTAGGTTAGTCACGTGTGTTTTGGCAGTACGTTCATAAACAGCGTGAATACGTCGCTCGCTGCTTCTGATTGAACCATTATGGTGTTTGGTAGCTGAAACCCTTGATCTGCGTCCTCGCATTTTCTTCAGTTACTTCCTTGGCTTCTTCGGCATGTTTCCTTCCACACGCGAATTCCTGGAGCTGCTGTCTGGAAGTCACAGGTTGGCCGCACTGTCTGCGTGCTCTTCAGTCGCGTGTATTCTGACACGCGGGTTCCTGATTTCTTCGCATGCTGCTTTCCTGACTACATGAAGTTGGTCGCGTGGAAATCCCACGCGGACGCTGTTTCCAAGCGCACTGTCCTGGGCTGCTCTGACTGCGTGCACTTTAGTTTGCTTATCACACGTGAGCTACTCTACTCTTTACACGCTGTGGTCCTAGTTGCGTGTCCTTGTGTTGCGTGTGAATCCTCACGCTTGCAAAAGCGGCTGTCCCGGCGGCGTGAACTCTTTTGCGTGTAAACCTACACGCAGGCTTTTTCCTCACGCTTGCAAGACCGGCTGTCCCGGCCGCGTGAACTCTGTCGCGTGTAATCCTGCACGCGGACTTTTGAACTCTGTTGAACGTGTAATTCCACACGCATACTATTCTTTGCTTTGGAGTGAATCCCTGGCACCTGTGAGGAGATAACAGGTGGACTCAGTTCATCTTATTTCTGTTTCTACGTGGGAAAGGAAGTATTTCTTTTTGGACGCTATCCTGTGGTGCACCAACCCGGTATCTAGCGTGAGCCTCGTGCCTTTCGGGATAAGTCTCCCTTACTAACCTTCCCTTCCTTTTCGTTTGTTTCAACTCCTGGATTTCTTCAGAGACTTGGTGAATACTTCAGTTCTAAGCCCACAGGTCAGTGCTGTTAACTAGTGATATTTCTGTTCTATAGTCAGTTGATTTGGGACAATTTCTTATGATACTTTATTTATCCTAGGCTGACTTCCTATAAAGCTCCCACGCCCTTTCCAGTGATCCCTCTCTCTGCCTGTTTCATCGGTCATAGAGTGGTATCATTTGGAAGGTCTAATTTGACTTCACTACTATCAAGTCGTGTGAATAAGGATCCGGAAGAGCCCTACCAATTGTATCCTTTTTGGTTACCGTATCCTTTTCAAAAGATACCTTGGTGATTTATGACATGTAAATCCTACAGTCCACCAGACTATTAAAAAAGGCCTGTCAGCCAAAGGAAAGGGCTACATTGTGATTTATGTTATGCTTTAAAAATTGTCCTCTAAACTGTGACAGTGAACGGTTCATGGTGACACAAATTTTGCAATTGTTTTGTTAATTAAATCTGGAGTTTCTTGAAGATTGACTTACCATGCTGACAAGTCTTATTGTTTAATGTTTTCTTTTACAAATTTATAAAAACCAGCAAAAGGTTCTCTTTTTCCTTTTCAATAAATTGGTATTGTTGAATTTTCTGAGTGATAATATTGAAATTATATATTGAATGACACTATTTGAATTCTTTAAACTGCAAAATTGTTAATATCTACGAATTACATTAATAGATTTGGAGTTTTTTTTGCTCCTATTAGAGTGCACCGTGGGCTGACGGGTAGCAATACACGTCTTTCTTCTTCAGTTCTGTAGTTAGTCCCAAGTGGCCCTGTGACATTTGCCGCAGTGCACCCGAAGATTTATTATAAAATCAACTCCTACTATTTAAATCTGGCCATGGAAAATTGACCTTTCTACACAAAGCCTTTAGTGCCTCCCTATCTCTTATTATACACCTTTCCATCCCAACCCTCCTCTCTGATTTTATCTAGAAGTTTGCAGACACAGCACTACCTGCTCTCTTGCATCCTCACCAGATCTGTCACCAAAAACAAGCACATAATCTTTGATTTTATCTCCTCCAAAAGCCCAGGCATCCTCTTTATCACTGAAACCATCACACACAAGGCTTTCCGCAGCTACTCCTTAATCGTGCATAACAGATCCAACAGAGCTTGGGGGATAACCATCCTCCACAAATGACACCTCACAGTTTTACAATCTGTGAAGCAACCATGCAATGCTGACTGCGACTCACTCCTAGTGAAATTCCAATTCGCTGCCTCCATCAGCCACAGCTTTCTACTCCTTTACAGACCTCCAGACTACAACACTAATTTGGAATGATCACTCCTCCATCTTCTCTCTCATGAACGCCGCCCTTCTTTGGAATAAAGTCATATTAAACCCTGAACTGGCTGACTCCCTTCTATCTTCCCCCCGAACCTCAATCTCCAATGAGGACTGCACTCTATCGACCTTTTTGACTGATGGCTCTCTAATGCCCTCATCCCTCTCACCCAAACCAGGACTGTTTCTCGCAGACTAGGCCCTACTCCCAAGTGGTTCACTCCTTCGTATCAAATACTTCAAAACCCTCGAGTACCATCTGGAGCGCACATGGCGGGCCTTCCCAATGCTCCAGAACAGAGCCATTTATGCCAGACAGATCAGGACCTACAGAACAGAAATTAGGAAAGCCAAAAGATCTTTCTATGGAAACCGAATAGCCAACTCCCATAACCCTAGCAGGGAACACAACAGCATTATCGCAGAATTCAAGGCTCACTGGCATCAGGCATCTTCCCTGCAGCGTTCAAAACCTCTTACGTCAAGCCCCTACTTGAAAATCCCTCCCCAGAGCCCCTCCTTCCATCTACCTACCGCTCAATCTCAAAAACCTGCTTCATTGCCAAACTCTTAGACCCCATGGCATTTACCCATCATACACTCAGCTCTGCTCTTCACAGAATTCAATTGCCTATTCGATCCTGCCCAGTCCGGATTAAGACCCCTCAGAGGAACAGAAACTCCCCTCGTCTCCATCTGGCATGACAGGAAAAGAACGACAGACTCAGAAGACTGTGCTGCACTCATTCTCCTATACCTTTCGGCTGTATTTGATACTATTGACCACTACATCCTCAGGGACATATTCTACTCTCTAAGCACCAGGGATTCCACTCTAAAATGGATCTCCTCCTTCCTCGCCAATCCCTCACAAATCACCCTCCTCCCCGGCCCCCCATGCTTCTCCAAAGGATTCCCACATGTGGGCCTCCCTATCCCCTCTCCTCTTCGACCTCTACCTAAGCCCGCTACCTGCACTCATCCCCTCATATGACCTAACCTGCTACAACTATGCCAATGACACTCATATCATAAGTTTCAAGATTCCCAAAACCCTGGCCTCCTTCCATCCTGAACTCGCCTCCTGCCTCTCAGAAATTGACCACTGGATGACATCTAACCACTTCTTCCTTAATCCTGGTAAAACCAAAATCCTAATCTGTGGCAAAACCTCCCTCTTCCCTCAACCCACCCCCTGGCCACCTTCCATAGGACCCCAGACTGTAGCGGGGAGCTCAGTAAAGAACCTTGAATGCAGCTTGGACTCGGATCTAACCCTCTCTCAACGCATCAACGCTGTATCCAGATCATGCAATTTTCACCTTAGCATCCTCAGATGTATCTTCCCTTATCTCTCCTACCCTCACAGAGTCTTGCAATCCTGGCTATCATTCTCA
The DNA here is from genome assembly GCF_040938575.1 of Ambystoma mexicanum. Lineage (NCBI taxonomy): Eukaryota > Metazoa > Chordata > Amphibia > Caudata > Ambystomatidae > Ambystoma > Ambystoma mexicanum. The sequence continues at coordinate 479,231,060 of NC_090938.1, forward strand.
CCCGCTTAGACAATGCCAGTTTCCTCTATCTGGGTGCCTACCAGCTCAGAAAGCTTCTATGGATTGTGGTACACCAAACGTAGGAATACGTCACAAAGGTGTCATTCTGGCTAAAGACTTGTATTTCAAACAACAGCACAATAAACATCTCCCTTTCCCTAACTCCAAAGGGAAATCTCTACCTAAAGAAAAGATAACTGGCTGCTCATTGTCAGGATGAATGTCCAACCAAAATAACCATCCACTGTCCCAAAAATCCTCTTCTTTCCCTAGCACCAAACAAAATAAATAATTAAGAAAAAAGGTCAGGTGGATGAGTGCCTCCTACTGAAATAGTGCACCACAATAATATGACAAATAACTAGAAAATAGTTCAAGTTCAAATGAGGGCCTAGGAGAATGATTCCCTTCTGCTGGCTTATCAAGTTCCAACTGTGATGACAGTCTCTAATACACTGGGGGTAATTCAATATCAACAACACCCTTGTGGTCTTGAACCTCCGATCAGGCTTGACTCTGTATTCTGTTACTTTAGTGTCTGATTTAACAGCAAGGAGAATGACTCCCTTCTCCTGGTACAACAAAGGTGTTCTTCAAGATCAAACAACACTTTTTAAGAGTCCTCGTAGCTCCTTCCAAACTCCGTTTAGGGTGAACTTACACTCCTCCTTTTCCTAGTTTCTCCCACACTGAGGAAACTTAATTACTTCACCTTTTTGAACTTGAGTGTCTCTCAAAAAAGCACTGAGATTGAAAGGGCCACTAGGAGTAGAGAGACCATTCCTGACACAATCTTCTTCCTCTGGACTCTTAGTGGTGGTTCTTAAACCAGTGATGCCAATCGGATTGCTTCTTATGTCTTTCTCTCAGTGGGGTTAAAATATAGGACCGCAGTATAGCCTGGAAGAAGACCTGTGGTCGAAACATGTGTTGGCTGTGTCAATCCTATTAAATATTGATTTATCTCTTATCCATTGTACATGCACAGTGTGGTTGTGTAATTGTTGAATTTTTAGTCTATTGGATTCCTTGGGCATAGGATCCAGCTTGACACAACTACCCACTGAAGTCAGTCACACTGAGTGCATAACTCAGATGTAATCCAATAATTATATAATTCTTTCATAATAAGGTCATTGAACTGACAAGCGCCTTGGATTCCAGTCTTATGCCCCATGAGTCTTTAGATTGTCTTTCACTCTTATATCACACTTACGGCAAATCACTCCCTATGTATTTGATATTCAAGTTTCTATTATCACAGTCTCTCTGAGGAGGGAGATCACTACCATAGCTTCTCGCACTGGCTTGATATTCAGCTCCCCCTTTGAGAAAAGGGAGACCCTTCTTGTTTGATTTCACACTTGAGGCAGACTGTTGGTAGTCACAAAGATGAGGGAGATTACTCCTGAGATTTCGCAGGCTTATAGTATTTCTGCATTTATCACTGAGGCGAGGGAGATTACTCCCCAGACCCTCCCCCCTTTTTGTAAGTTTTCTCATCCATTTTGAATCTCCCATGCTCCCCAGGCTTCACACCGGGTGCTCTTCCCTTCAGGTAGCCCTTCATCTCTTTTTATACAAATAGGATGGGTCGTCCCTAGTGTTAGATAACAATCCTTCATCTGTTTCATATGGCCCATCTTCATCCTTCCTAGCGTCTTCATCGTCTCAGTACTTATTTGGTGAACACTAGATTTGCTTCCTTGAGTGCTCTTCCTCCTTTCAATAGCTTCAGGAAAGACTTGTAAATGCCCTTGACCTTTATTGATTATACTGTGCTCAACCTCTGAGTTAATATAGGTTGAACAATTACAATACAAAGCAGTAGTGCTTTCCTTTGGGCTGATAATATTTTGAGGTCTTAAAGTTTAACGAGTGAGAGGGTAAGGGGATTCCTGAATGTAAAGAGAGTCCTTATCCCCAGAAGGGGAGTCTCTCCCTGGGAAGTCCTCCTGCTTTTTACCACCCTTGGGGGGATGATTGGGTAGCGGCCTCACCTCCTTAGCCCCACTGGGAAGAGCTCCCCTCTGGGGGAGAAGTGACGAGATCCAGTCAAGTGTCACAGGATACAAAACCCAACAGCTAGGATCTTACTTGACCTCTCAAGGAGAGAACACATCACTCCCACCCTTAGGGTGCTCCACTGGCTTTCTATCAGCCGGCGGGCGACTGTCAAGGCTATGTGCATCACACACACTGTGAACGGCACACGACATGCCCCGTATTCCTTCAACACAAGCTTACAGGCTACCAACCAACCAGAAACCTTAGATCTGGCTCTTCGCTCCTCCTTGCGGTCCCCCCTTTCAATTCCAGCAGAGTTGGAGGATCCTCGTTCTCCATCCAAGCTCCCACCCTCTGGAACTCCATTCCACTCAGCATCCGTGATGAAGAAGATCCCCTCCCCTTCAAAAAGACCCTCAAATCCTGTCTCTTCTCTCCAGCAACCTGACGAAACCTTCCACACTTCATGCCTGCCTTCATAACACCTAAGCCATTAATAGGTTTGTGCCTGCCCAGTATATCCTCGAAGACAAGGCAAAGTATAATCTCGGAGCAGACCGGACAAACTGATTCCATAAGCACGTTTAAGCAAAATGCCAACTGTAGTTCAAGGTACATACTTATACAACACTTCGGTGGACACGAGCTGTAGGCACGGCTGCTCACCCGCATGCATCTGCATCCTATGATATGATATGATTGGTCATTCATAACGCGCTTAATACCCAAAGGCTTATAGGCGCGCACCCGGGGATCGAACCTGTGTTGCTCCGTGTCATCTTGCTTTCAAGGCGAGCAGGTTGCCCCTGAGCAATACAGCAACATCACTGCTCCCTCAGTCGGGAAACCCTCCTCCAATGTGGCCAGGGAAGGGCAGCTGCTACCTGACCCCCACCCTGGGGGTGGCTGCCTGATAGAGCACCATTGGGGGGAGGTAACCCTCATGGGAGGGAGGAAGACTCACTGGCCCATCCCTGGTGTCCCCCCTCTCATTCAGGCCATGATACTCAGTCTCAGACTCCACCAACCCATATGGCATTTTGCAATAAAGAGCCAGTCCATCTACTTTATAATGACTGTGAGCCTTTTTGCCACACAAACCAGAAGGCGGCGCAGTGTTTAAAACCAGAAAGTGTCATGATGGCAGGTGTCCGGGTTCAAGAATTCGCCACAGGCTCTGCTTTAATAACTGCTTTATTGTGTGAAGAAAACACCAAAATAAGAGGAAAGAAAAGATCATTGCGCTTAAAGGTGTTTCTTTGGTTAATAAAAAGATTAATTCTCTTCTCGTTCTAAAACATAAAATACAGGAACCTCGATAGTCGGCTCACATTCTCAATAGCCTTCAAGAACACTTGGATGCAAAGTATTTTCCCTTCACACACTCAATTCAGAGTAGACACCAGTGATACCATTGCAAAGACAGAGATACAGCACTACAATGTTTCTGCATAGAAGTTCAAAGAGAGCCCAAACCGTGAGGTCGAAGATAAAACAGTTACAAAGTACGTGCTTTTCCCCTGGTTTCAAGTGGTGTCAGCAAATGTCTGAAATCCACAGAGAAGAACAGAAGGCTGCTTGGGAACTCCCCACACCACTGCAACAGTATTCACGAGTCGCAGGAAACAGCTCTGTCAAGGGAGATTCAAAAGAGATGTGCGCATGAAAGCAGAAACGTGTGTCTGACAAAAACCAGACAAAAAGGCAGAACACAGCGGCAAAGAAAGTCCAATGAAAAAGTGTTGTTGTGAAATCGCTGTTAAGCCAGATGACATATACATATGTCATAGTACATACGGATCCACAATCATTAATCCTATATATGCTGCCATTTCAAAACAGTGTCCATCGGGCAAGTCGATAACGAGTACTCCTTAACTGGGAATTCTTGACAGCAGGAGACTCACAGCTCCTGACGCAGGTCATGAAGGCAGAAGAAGCAGTCTCTGTTGTGGAATCAGAAGGGGCTGTAGACGCCATCGCGAGAAGCCCAAGAGACGGACGTCTGCCGCAGAGACACCAAAAGCCAGCAGAGCTGCCAGAGAAAGTCAGAGGCATGGCGCGGAGACCAGGAAGCAAGCGAGGCATCTGCCAGACCCGACTGCAGATCATAGGCCGAGTTGGAGGGCGCAAAAGAACCTGAAACTGCTGCTGAGAACCAATGAGCCCACTCAGAGGGAGTGGAACGCCAGGGCAGTTAAAAGGATATGCTGCTTACCGAATGAAACAGTATGTAAATGTTTGGGAGACCCGAACAAGGATGTACTCCTGGGACATTATTGGAGAAAATCACAAGTGAATAATAAGGGGTTGGAGACCCGATGCCATACTGAAAAGGGACACTGGGTCAGAAAACCGTAGGCATGAGAAAAAAAGGACAGATGGCACAATCTGAGAAGTCCTGGTGAGGAAGTGAATCCAGCATTGAGAATTGCGTATCTGGGACTCGCACCCAAAATGTGTAAAAAAGCAAAATCCTGGCAGGAGAGTATACCTGGCAGTTTAACTGCCAGTCTGAGACCTGCACCCAAAGTGTATGAAGAGGAAGTCCTGGCAGGAGAGTATACCAGGAAACATAATTGTGAGTCAGAGACCTGCACCCAATCGGAAGAGAACTGTGAGAATCGAAAAGAGGAAAAGCAGCTTGTTGCAAAAGTGGAGACTCCAGGGCACGGAAGCAGTACCCTTTGGACAGAAATTGTGTTTGAACTGTGAAAGCAAGAAGCAACAGAGTGTCTCTTGAATGGGAGAAATCCACGGGAAGGAAACAATACCCTCTGGACAGAAATTGTGTGTGAACTCGGAAAGCCAGAAGCAACAGAGTGCCTCTTGAGTGTGAGAAATGTAGGGGAAGGGAGCAATACCCTCTGGATAGAAATTGTGTTTGATCTGAGAAGGCAAGAAGTGGCAGAGTACCCCTTAACATTGTGAGAGATACAGGGAAAGGGAACCATACCCCTAGACTGGAGAACTGTAAGTCTTTGAGAAAAATAACTTTCTTGTGCTGGAAAACTCTGGGAAAAGGAGGATCCCTCCTGAGGATTGATAAACTTTGGTTACTTGTTTTTATTTACACCTTTTCACTTTGGAACTTTGTTTTGAAACTGTGGAGAGAACTATGATTGCTCACTTGAGAGACTATCAATCTCGGACTGTGTCATTAAAACAAGCCTGTGGGTGAAAACTTTGGGCGTCGTTCTTGATGCCAACCTCAATACGGAAAAAGCATGCTTCTCACATTAAGGCTACTCGAGCATACACCACTAAGCTCATAAAACAGATTAAACCATACTTGTCTGATACTAATGTTGCCACACTGGCTACAGCTCTTGTAATTTCTAAAATTGACTATTGAAACAGGTTATTTGCTGGTACCTCCAAAAACAACATCAAGACACTACAGGTTGTTCAAAACAACGCAGTTAGAGCTGTTTGTGGTATTGCTAGAACAGAACATATATCCAGGCAGAACATATATCCAAGGCTCTCAGATCTTTGCTCTGGCTCCCGGTTAAACGTTGAATTACCCACAAAATGTTATCTCTGACATACACTTTCCTGTCTAATCAAGCTCCTGGGTATTTGGCGAAATTAATTCAGAATACTTCTGTTACTCTGGCCCTTTGTTCTAATGTTCTGGAAGAGCTTTCTCAACCGCGTTATAAATTACAGAACTTTGGCAGTACTAGATTTGATGTTTGTTCCCCGCTCATCTGCAACTCGATTCCACTTGATCTTAGAAATATTCCTGACCTGTGTCACTTCAAGAAAGCCATCAAAACTTTTCTCTTCAACTCCAAGGATTAAGACGTTGTAGTTCTCTTCTTTGATTCTCTGGTTTGACTTTTGTTTCCCCTATGGTCACTTCTTCAGTGCGCACTGTGCCTTTGGCCATTTTGTGCCTTATAATAATGTAATTCATTAATTATTCTCCCTTTTCACGTTATGATAAGTTTAGAATGTTAGGGACAGGTTAAGAGTTCGAACACAGGACGGAGAACTCTTTTACTTTTGGGCATACTGACAACTGACCTCCTTAGTTTCATTGAGGCAGGGAAACCCCTCATAGTGAGTGGGTCTTTTTCCAACCCATTTTGTGTTAATAAAAGCCTATAGCAATCAACATAATGCCCTTGTGTCCGAGTCTTTCTGCTTATTCTTTACATATGGCATCTGGCGTGGGATGTAGCTCAACTGATATAACCTGGAAACCCATTGAAAAAACAAAATTTCAAAATAACATTCTTCAAAGCTCTTCTCTTCACGTTAATAAAAATGAAGGACGCTCACGGAACTGAGTATAAAATACAAGTCTCTTCAGAAGAGCGAATTAAAGATATTAAAATAACTCCTGTAGATCAACTAAAGACCCCTTTATAACAAAAATAACTCTTTTTTTAAGGGTCACATTTTATTGATGATACTTGCCTATCGGACTACAATATCTGCCCAATACTAGGTTAAGTCTGGTAATACGTCCACCAAACATCTCCCTCCGATAGGTTTACTAGGTATAAAACCAAGTCTTATAGGACCCACCTCGAAAGTCAATAAGACTCTATTCGGTTCTCCCTTGGAAGGAGAAGGTTCTAAAAACTCGGACGAACCCCAAGAAAGCCAGTTAAAAGACTAACAGAAGTTCAAAGAAGAAATCCGATTCCTTCCCAAAACATCTAAGGCCCGGTTATAGTGAAAAGGTGCCTTTTCTGAAGCCAAAATGTCCACCTTGGACACCTTTCTGGAAAACCTTGTGACCTATCCAATCCAGGCAGACACAAGTTTCCAAACTGGTTTAGAGCAAATTCTTACTATCCAACAAAGACCGATCCTCCCCCATGGAGTACTCCAACAATACAACAAGTAAGAAGATCTTGGAAAATGCTTTCTGAATTTTGAGAGACTCACTCAGTAGTGTCACTGGGGGGATGACTTAACAACATGGCCCCTCTCCTCAAGGAGAATTACAGGCCTCATACAAGGTCATAATCCCCCTTTGGGACCGCATTGTCCCTGTGGAATTGGGAGCCTGATTACAAAATACACTGGGCCTCATTACGGGTCCAGTGGTAACCCTGCCGATGCTACTGGCGGGTTGCCGCTGGACCTGTAAAAGTTTACTGGTGCATGACTTCCTGGTGCCACTGGGCTATTACAAGTCCGGTGGCCTAGAAGTCAGGAGCCGGTAATTTTGATGATCCCCATCCCCATAGAGTCCCACAGGACTCTATGGGAGTGGGGACATGGAAACACTGGCACCGTTTTAACGGTGCCAGTGTTTCTGTGACGGGTTTGCCTACCATGACCGCTGTGCCCGGCAGGGTCAGACCTGTTGGGCACAACAGCTCTGGCAGGCAAACCCATAGTTTTCCGGTCCGGAAACAAGTGTGCCAGTGAGGTTACCGGCACCCTTATTTCCAGACCGGCAAACTTGTCATGAGGCCCACTGTCTTTGTAGCTGGGAAAAAAAAGTCTACCCAAAGTTCTGGAAACTCTGGCCCTAGAACAATGTACCAATTGCTTACCCCCTTTCTTTCAAAAAGCCATCCGGCAACTTAATAAACCAACCCTGGTGATTGCCATTGAAACGGCCCAACATGTTTCAGAAGCCAATACGCAATTAAGGCTATTACATAGAAGGGAAGAAATCCGAAAAGACCTGAGCATCTTTTCTCACAATTCTTCTTGGGTAGAGGAGAAGGGAATTATAAAAGAAAGGATCCCAGAACCTTGGTATAAAACAGGATTAAAGGAACACAACCAAACAGAAGAGAGGAAACAACTAGTTCCCAAGGAGAAGGTAGGGATTAAAACTGAGGAAGGAAGAAGTGCTACATCAGCTAAACTGTTTCTCTCCTGTGCACAAAAAAGGCACATATCACAACATTGTCCTTCCAACAGGATTGATAAACCCATGTAGATCGGGTGTTTGATAGACGAAGAACGGTAAGAATTGAAATACCAAGACGGAGACAGCCTAGAAACCCAAAGTAATTATTATTGTGACAGTACCCCTTTTAAAAGCAATGAGGTAGCCATTATGAATGGAACACCCAATAAGGCAATGATAAATTTAGGCAGCAAAAAGATGGCGGTCAGGGCAGCATTAATCTCAGCTGGGAAATTAAAAACCAAGAGACTTGTAAATGTTAAATGCGTACATAGCGATCAAGAGACTTAGCATCAAATAACAGTGGCCATCCAAATAAGGGGACAGAAACCCTCAATAAACTCTGCTATCATCTCAGGCTTACCAGAAGATACCATAATGGTACCGACTTCCCAAATATTAAAACTCTCATGGAGAAAGTCAATCATTCACCTGTTAGGTACCCGCCTAATGACTCGTGGGAAGAAGGAGAACGTTTTCCTAATGAGACCATCTGGACTTGGGAGAATGTTGGAATCTGATGGAGGAAAATCCTTCTTAAGGGTAAGAGAATGTGATGAATCTAGCGACGGAACCACTCCCTCAGTGGAGAAACCCTCTTGCCATGTGGCCAGGGAAGGGCAGCCGCCACCTCATCCTGACGCAGGGGTGACTGCCTAAGGGAAGACCATGAGAGGAAGACTCACTGGCCAAACCCCGGTATCATCCCTTTCATTCAGGCCATGATACTTACTCTCTGACTCCACCAACCCATATGACATATCGCAATATAGAGCCAGCCCATTTGTTTTATAATGACTATGAGCCATTTTACCACTATCATTATAAGAAGACTGAGACAAGGAGGAGCAAAGGAGCAATATAGAGCAATCTGAAACCATAAGGTGGCACAGTATTTAAATCCAGGAAGCGTCAAGATGGCAAGAGACTCCCTGCCCATGACGTGGGTCAGAATAGCCAGAAAAAGCAGCCTGTGTTATGGAGTCGGGAAGAGGCTGGAGATGCCATCGCGAGAAGCCCAAGAGACAGAGGTCTGCCGCAGAGAAGCCAAAAGCCAGGACAGCTGCCAGAGAAAGTCAGACGTGTGGTGGAGACCAGGAAGTTAGGGAGGCATCTGCGCAGATCGTTGACCGAGTTGGAGGACATGAAGGAACCTGAAACTGCCATTAAGAACCAGTGAGCCCACGAATAGGGATTGGGGGGCCGGGGCAGTTAAAAGAGACAACAGACACAACAGACACAACATCTATGCCGCAAAACAAGAAGAGGACCAACGAAAGTTAAGATCCCAAAACAGATAGGTGAGGAACTAGTCATTAATATCTCCACGAGAAACCTAACAAAGAACCAAATGGATATTTTAAATCTGTGACTTTCCTTCGTACCGACACAAGGCTCCTCCTTCTTTGAAGAAAGAACAAACTTATTTAGACTAATTTGCAAGATGCATCTCAAAATATTCTTCGACCAACAACCCCCAATGGAGGAGGCATCTGTCTCATTTGACTATCTAGAGATGAGACCTAAGAGAAGTTTTGATCCTCAGATTAACAATACCACTATGAACATCTTTGAGAGGAAGATGTTGTTGGATCTAAAGATCATTAACTACAATAAGGTGACACATTACAACATCCGGAAACAACAAAGTAATCTCATCAAAGACTTGGCAGATGATAAAACTCTAACATTAAAACCAACAGACAAAGGTGGAGCACTGGTAATAATGGATAAGGCTTTTTATAACAATTGTTGTATGGACTTAGTTAATGAAATGAATACGTACATCAAAGTGGATACAGATCCAGTACAGACCATTGGCAATCTAATTCTTGGATAGAGCACTTGACAATGAATGGTTAAACCAGAAAACTAGATATATAACTCCCGTATTCTATGCACTACCCAAGATTCATAAAAATCTAAGAAATCCACCATTAAGACCAATAGTCGCTCGTACAGCAGCATCTTTGACCCGTTGGCAATATACCTTGATAAAGTCCTTTAACCGATTGTGCAGACCACATCAACGTACCTGCAAGATACATCACATTTTTTTAAATGGGTAAAGGATCTGGGGACACTTCCCCCGTACTGTACTCTGATCTCATTCGATATCCAGAGTCTGTATACATCGATCCCCCACAATGAATGGACAGAAGCACTTGAATGGGCACTCCTTCGGGAGGAACACTGCTGAGCTTCCATACCAATTCCATATACAAGCGTCAGGAGGTTCACCATGGAGATAGGTGAGCCACAACTACATTTCTTGATGTAGAAGTTAAACTTGTCAATAACGAGGTAACAACAAATATCTTCAGGAAGAAGACAGATATCAACAACACTCTTCCCTATCTCATTTACCATCCGAGACACCTCAAAGACAACCTACAATATAGCCAATTCTTGCGGTTTAGGAGGATCATCTCTGATTATACCACTTTTGGGGAAGAATCCCATAAATTGTCAGAGAGATACAACAGCAGAGGATACCCAACAGGGATTGTGGCAGCAGCAAAGATGAAGGCCACAGAACAGGATCGGGAGAATCTGTTGACCGCGCAACCCAAATCAAGGGAAACCCTGTTCCTATATTACATGACATTCTCTAGCCATAGCCATCATGTCACTAGACTCTTCAAGAATAACTAGAGATGGATTAAATTGGACCCAGGTTTGGACAAACGTTTCCCAAAACCACTAATGATTGCCTATAAGAGAGGGGGGAACTTCTGAGATCAACTGATGAAGGCAGAAAGACATACTACATCTAAGCAGTTACTGTTACACAAAAGCAAAAATTGGACCTTTCCTTATCTAAGCGGCAGTAACTGCCATAACGTCATCAAGGCACGAGCATAAGGCATCCATGATATGGTGCAAAGATTCCTCTAAGAGATTTTGCTACATGTGATACCAACAATATAATCTATGGCTTAAGCTGCCCTTGTGGCATCTTATACGTTGGACAGATGATCAGGAAAGCAAAGGAAAGGTGGAATGAGAACAATAGCAATATTCAAGTGCATAGTACCAAATCCCCCTTTGCAAGGCATTTCACAGAAAAAAGACATCCGTCGCACAGCTACGTTGCGTCATTCTTGAAGTGGTGGGGAGATCACATAGAGTGGTGACTTTGCTAAGAAACTGACTCAAATAGAACTCTACTGGATAGACAGACTGGACGCCATTCAGCCTATGGGGATAAATGAAGATTTTTATTTGGGGGCATTCCTCTGAGAGTAAGATGGCTCTGTAACTCTGTTACGACTACATTAATACATACATTATCAAAACAATAAACATGAGGTGATACCCGCTTCCGGCGACCCGATGGCTGGAACCACAGTCTAGACATGAACACCATATAATTTGATTGAGACCTTGTAATGAATGAAGTAACAAGGGGACCACCTGGAGTGGCACCTTCAGATTGTAATCTGTAGAGGGTAATGATCATTCAACTGGATTTTGGCTCCTGTCTCTGGACTCTTCTACACCAAATGTTCACTGTCTCTTAATTTCAGAGTATATCATATGAAATGAATGTGCCTTCGATATTCCAATGCTCCATATACTTTAGGTAAGTGTGCTGTGTTCCACAAATATTATATAGAGATTATATTTTAGTTATCAGTTGCCATTGCTTACATTAGAGTTACTAAGTCTGCCACTAAATATCTGACGTTGTTTACATATGATGTCACACACATGAACATGAACGCTCAATATTTCTAGCGTTAGCTACAGAAGGATCTACTCCCGCTCTTATGAAAAGTCAGCTCCACACCACGATTGTTCGGACCGCAAGGTAATTCGAATTTCAATGTTCTTAATCCGCTATGATACTGTATCTCTGAAATGGTACGCACGTCATACACTTTGAGCGCAAGTCTTAATGCTATGGACTCCAATACATACATGGAGACGGCTCCATGCTGCGACTGACCTCAATTAGAATGCTAGAGACCCAGTGTGAATGCCTATTTGGGGATCTGTGCTAACTTGGCCCTCTTGAACACTTAATGATGCACAAGCTAAAATTTAAAATGATCACTTTAGTGATCTTATGACGGACCAAGCCCAGTTTATCTGAATTGAGTATAGAGCCGATCCCAGAGGGTATTCGTGGTACATATTCTTATACACATATTCATATATATCTCTGCTTTAATATTCGTTAAATACTTCCAACAATGTTTAGGTATAGAGACAATCCAAGAGGGGATCTGTTGCATATATTCCGGTGCCTCTACTCAACAAGAACCTGAAACACTGTTTGTTCTGCTTAATCCCTAGATGTAACACCTTGTGCCCTACCTGTCCTGAGTTTCTTTACACGCTTCCAAGACTATGCTAACCATCTAAGAATAAAGAATAAGGTATGGCACACACCAGAGGTTCAACTTTCTGTATGATTTGACAGCCACTCGGTCCCTAAATGTTACTCCTTTCTTCGTCTTCTTTTTTAACACAGGGAAGGTCCATGATTTTGACACCTTTTGAGAATCTATATTATGTCCTGTTGGACTCACTGACCCTGATGTCCTGTTCAAGGAAAGGGGCTATTCACAAACCTGTATAAATGCAGCAAAACAAAAAGTAACAAATATGAACAGAGTTCAAACTCTCAAACCTAAGGAAGACACAGGAAAAATGCAAGTAAGAAAGGTACATTTTACTACCACGTATTGTACAGACAATTTGGACCTGAGAAAGATCCTCATGAAGAACTGGCACCTCCTTGTACTAGACCCACATCTGAGTAAATATATTGATGAACAACCTAGAATCATTTACAAGAAAGCCAAGACTTTAAAAATGCATTTGAGTCCTTCACTACTGCCAGAACAACCAAAAGAGAAAACGAGGACTTGGTTAGATGGAGACAGTGCAAGCTTCAGGAAATGCGGCACCTGTACACTATGCAAATATGCCCATGATAGTACCAAGAATTCTGAGGATGTTAGAGGAACAAAATTTAAGATCAATAGTAGCATCAATTTGGTAGCACAATACGAGAAGTCAGGACCAGGATACGCGAACATCTATCTACAATTGGAAGCCAAGACGGCACGTTACCACTAGCAAAACACAGGCAGGAGAAACACAAAATGGAAGACAAACAGAATATAAGATTTATTGGTTTGCAAAGAGTGAAATTAGGACAAAGGGGCAGCAATTTGAAATGGCTCCTACGTCAAGCTGAGGCAAAACCTATTTGCAAATTTGGAACCATTGAGTATGGCCTTAACCAGGACAATGAGATGGTACACTTTTTATAAACTGCGGGACAAAAATGCAAGGAGATGTAAGATGCCAAAAGATCTTGAGGATGATTTAGATACCAATACAAGGGTTGGTAACATTTTATGATCAGAGTCGCATAATGAAAATAACTGCAGCAATGGATCTAATACAGAAGGACAATGTGCATTACAACATTGTACATGGAATATGATGGTTTAAAAAAGATGTGATATATGTTTAGTGGAACGAGTAAATGTGTAAGAGAAATGTCAACATATTCTGATATGGGTAGAATTGCGAGTTGAATATGATGATGATTCATGTATCAAGATATTGGTTGTCATTTTATGACCAAATTGGCAATATGTAAATAGCAGTGTCACTTGACTAAGTACTGAAGGGGGAGTGCATGTACATGCAATAGGACTAGAGAACATTTAAGTCAACGTGGTTACAATCCCACCGACAGTAATTTGTGGAATATGGGAAGTATGACTCCACACATAACAAAGTTGGGGATGTAAATAGCCAAGATTAGCCTACAGTAGGCTTTTTATGAATGAAAATAATGGAAATTATAATCAGTTTCCACAGGACTCTGTCCGTAATGGACTATAAGTAATGGGAGGAACACCATCTGGCACAGGGCTCCATATTGAATAGGCAATAAGCTACTCGTATTCCAAATAGTAAATACGATGTACAATGTACAACAATTATTATGAACTATTTGATGGATTGGAGAATTGGATAATATCAACAAATCTAATTGAATACAGATATTTAAGGTAGTACCAATATAAAACTAACATGCCACCTAAAGGATACATTAGAAACCAGTCAAAGATGGTCAACAGTAAAATGGGTTACATGACAAGAGTAAGAGACAAAGGACTACTCGTGTTTCTAGGGGAACGCGGGTACATAGGAGTTAGGAAGCATCGCGCTCGTCTGTAGAAAGCCGATGCGTGAAAGAAAGCCGATGCGTGAAACTGAAGACCACCAAGAAGGTAAGAAAATTAAGAGATGCCCTAGGAACAATGAGCGCATCGCCAAAGCACTCATGTATTAGTTTGTTAATATAGAACATGAGCTGAAGGTTGAATCACGTCAAAGCCTTTAAACAAACGCACCCCGTATTGACACGTAACAATGTAATATGTATATGTGAATATTTGAATACAACCCGAAATGGTCACTGCATGCGAGGGGGACTAAAAGCATGAAACGGGAAAGAAAGAAAGGAATGACATATATTAAGTTACATAGAAGGGGGTTTGAGATGAGGATTATATGCATAGATCACGAATATGTCAACAGAAAAAAGCTAGCAAAAAAGTACCGGCTACATGGCGCTAAGAGGGGCCTATCTGCATTATTAATCATATGACATAATTAATATTAGGCTGAAGGTGGCAGAGAGAACAGACTGTGGAGACATTTTGTATTTAATGCAATGTGTAAGGATTTAGTGGTTACTGGCAAGAGGTGGAACAAAATAGGCAACCAGAGATGTGGGGTTTAAAAGAATGCTGCAAGATTTCAGAATTATGTAATATATTGCAGGAGGGATTGTTAAGCCCACGCAACTTCATACACGCACTGGACAGGTCCAGAGAATAATGTATCAAACATTGGGGTAAGAGCATCATATTTCAACAATCAATAAACAAATCTTTGGGATATCACAAGGGTGAAAATATGGTAAAGGGAAGTAATTTAAGAGCACATGGAGGACTGTTTACTCCCAACACAAAATGCATGAGAGCGAAATCTTTTTTCTTAGAACCACATAATACATTTGGATGAAATTCTGGCAACAGTGAATATAACAGTAACCATTGTGTTTTCACTTTTTTGGGGGGGGGGGGGAATGATGTACGTTTAATGAAACAAGTAACTTTAAGACCAAGGGCAAAGTAAAAAATGGTATTGGCCAGCTATATATATTGGAGGATTTCTCTTATGATGGTTTATGTTTTTTAATTTTTTGTCCTTTTGTCTTGTCTATATGTTTTTTGCTTTCCATAACTCTTCAAATCCATTCCCTATCCCCGTCCCATTTCTCTGTGAAAATGTGATATTAACAATATGATTGTTTTTGGAATAATTTGATTAGATGTAATGGGGATGAAGGATATATGCCTATGTTTTGAAAAAGGCTGAGTTCTAAGCCAAAACACGTGTCACAGTTTAATGGCACTCATTGTATAATGCTTTCTTTTTGGCAAAAAATTAAACAACAAACTTGTGATAATCAAATTTAATTGTGGCGCTTTCTTCATGTGGGAAAACGTTTTGAATTACATAACTTGACAGTTGTATAATGTTTAGCTAATTTGAATACTGATGATATTACGCTTTGTGCAAATCATAGATTCTATCTGAAAGAAGTTGGAAATAAGTCTGATCAAGTCTATTGCTCCTGATGAAGGCTAATATAGCTGAAGCGCGTCAAGCTCATTGTTATCGATTTGTGGCTGAATGTTCATGTCCGCCATAACTTTTGTAATTTAAAAATGAAGAAAGTAAAAGTTGGATACAGATACACAAAAAATTGTGCATTATTGAATACCCTGTAAGCTATCTAACTTACATGTTATAACCTCTGACTGGTAACAGTTGATTGCTGTGCAGGGGGTGCAAGGGTTTCCTTACACAGGACCGTCTCTTTCATTCCATATACTATTCTGCCTTGTGCCAGGGCTGTCCCCCCCCCACGCCCATGAAGGGTAATGTCTTTGGCCTGGTTAGTGCCCAAATGTTCAAGTTTAAATGACATGTATAGCTCCAACACAATGGTCACAGTTCCAGGGGACAACTCTCTTCTCCAGGTTTCTCTCGAGGATTTCACTCAAGGATACAGTTCACAGTACCAGAAGACAATTCCTTGCCCCAAGTTTCTCATTGAGACACTTCCAATTTCCAAGGGGATGAATATTCCTTAGGGCTCTTTGTTCAACAGAATACTTGGATGTAGGTCCCAACTTTGTATGTAGGATACCTGGTGTACTCCCTTTGCTTAACTTTTCTTTCAGTCTTGATTTTTGTCTGGTGTATTCTCCTGCCAGGACTTCTTTATGTGATTTATTTTGCACACTTGCAAACTTGACTTTGGCCTGGTGTACTTTCCTGCCTGGGTGTTTCATATATTTTACTTCATACAATTACAAATTTGCCTTTGTCTGGTTCACAATCCTGCTATGGCTTTTCATCTGATTAGCTTCATAAAACTGAAAACAGGCCTTTTCTTGGTTTACAAGCCAGGGCTTTTCATCTGATTTGCTTGGTACAATTACAAACTTGCTTTTCTGTCGCATTCATCTGATTAACTTAATACAATTGTAAACATGCTTTTCTGTTGCAGTCCTCTGATTGACTTTATACAATTGCAAACATGCTTTTCTTTCACATTTATTCGGTAAACCCTTTTGGGTAATATTGGGTTTCATATTCCTTCTCATTTACTTCAAACACTTTTGTCGTTCTTTGGCAGCGTTGCTGAAGAACCCCGGGTGTCCCATTCTCTCTCTCTAGGACTCACAAGTGTCTTGTGACATCCTTCGGTTCCTTCTCAGTAGGCAGGAGGTAGCACTCCGGTATCCCGCCTCCACCTCGCGGGTTCCCCGGCGTCACCATTCCACTTGCACGTCCTTCAGGGCTCCCGTGTTCCTCTGGGATGTGTGATCTGGGATGGAAATGTGTTCTTCCTTCTGTCAGGGGTCAGTAATGCAAGACGGACAACTGCTTGGATTTTTTCTCAAGAATAGACATTTTATTAAGGAACAAGTTTGCAAATAAACTTGCTTGCGTTCCTTTATCAGGGTATTCCCCACTTTGTCTAAAAGCTTAGGAAATAACTCTTAACATAGGTACACTAGCAATCACACTAAACAATCAAACATTCAAAACAATTAATAAAACAACATGAAACAATAAACAACAATTTTACCATATCTGGGTGACCTTCACTTGTCCTGGGAGAATCCCTTCCCAGGGGTTTTCCAAAGTCAACTTCCCAAATGTACAATGTAAAATACAATTATTTTAACCAGTTCTTATCAGTTCTTCCAAAATGTTCAAAAGAAAAGAAAAGTCTTAAACCAGTTCTTGTAAGTTCTAAGTCAAAACAAAAGTTCTTCAAACAAAAATCCACTGATAACAATTGTCCGGTCTGGGTTAAAAAGATCCCCTTCCAATTCCAGCCAAGAAAATAGCACCAATGGTAATCCTGGAGATCTGCTTTTCTAAGATTATTCGCCACAGTTCAAAGATTAGATAAGCAACTTCTTCTACAACTTTACAATTGTTTAGGACATATGCAGTATATTTGGTATAATTGTCAGGATGCTTATCTTTGGGACAGCGTATTTTGAAGTTTTATGCATATAGGCCGGGGTTGTTTTGTAGCAAAAACTATCTGTATAACAATGCGAATTTGCACATTTTATGCTTGTCTTTTGCACAATAGCTGATTTATGCGATTTTAATTATAATATTACTCACAAGGCACCGATCTTGTAGATTTTGTCACTATGAGAACAGTCACCTTTGTCCCACAGTATACTACTACTCCAAACCACTTCAATATAACATCCACTGACAGTTCTATGCACCACCAGTGTTCAGGTACTTTTGCTTCAGTTTAATATTTCAGAATAGTTAGGCATATAAAGACAAAACACTACGACCTCTACAGGTGGGCAAGGAATTCTTCTTTCCTACGCTCCAAGAAAAGGGCAGCCTCTTCTGTCTGCCTTACTGCCACAAGCTAACCTGCCTCTGCCCCAAGCCTGACTTTTTCTCAGCTTCAGCAGTCTTCAGCATTACTGATTATTGTCTTAATCTTCTTCACAAGCACCCAGCTCCCTTCCCCAGCATTATTCACACCTTCTTGGTTCAAGTAATCACACAGAAGTTGCATTGCCACTCTTCCAGGTTTAGGTAACAATGCCACACTTGTATCAGAGGACACCGGACCTTTAACAACCTCACAGATCAGGTAGATGGATTGAATAGGACCTGTTTCACTTTGGAAAGGGTTTGCCTCTTGGCTTGGGTAGGGCTTGTTCTCTGTGTCAGTACAACAACCTCTGGAATTAAAGAATGATTGTTCAGAATACTACAAGATTCAGTCTTCCAACGGAAAACAGATTTAGGCACACACAACCACTCTAAGATAGATTTATAACCTTAAAGGGGAAGTTTGCTCAGAAATGTTATTGTCCCAATCGATCACGCATGTTTTCTTAAGCATAAGTAATCGATCTTAAAAACATTTCCTATGCATCTCACCTTAAATTGCCTCACATTTACACATGCGAAAACAACGGGTTGGCTGCCGCCATATTGTGCTAATCTTATCCGTTGATACATTGCCCTAAATTCAAGTGCCCTCGCGGCAAGGGTATAGACCGAAAGCCCCTCAAGCTGACATCACTTGTCCAAACGATATGCTCCACCTATTTTCATGACGTTTGTGGCCAGCGTAGCCAAATGTACCCTGTCATCATCCACGCCATAACGTTACCTAACACAGAACCAGGAAGGTAAACACACACATCATCTCACAGCGCAATACCTTTATTTCGTTTCACAAATATGAGAAGAAAACATTGATTTTGAAGAAAACAACAATAGTCTGCAATGTTAGAAGCACCTTTAATTTTCACATAACGCTCAAAATAGAAGATTATGCCCACCAGCGAACATTGCATGCTTCAAATGATTTTTATAAGTTGCTAATGAAATGGCAATTGCGTTCAGCAATCGATGAATCCCTGTGTGTAATTTCTTCTAGCTTCCTCTTGTCCTTCGGTTCTGTCGCTGCATTTTTTTTTAACACACATTGTGTTCCATTAGTCAGAAGATAACGAGTTGTTTCACTTTCAGATGCTACGCCTTCACATCAGCTCGTTTTCACATCATAAACATTGACAGGTTGCTCCTTAATGCTGCCACTGGTAAAGGATATATTGGTCTCTGGCGATCGTCCCACATAATGTTAATCGATCCATCAGATGGGTTCTGGAAACTATGGCATGCACAGAACGGTAGAATATAGCTATGTAAATGACAGAATGAAAGAATATATTTCAGATGCTGTTTTATAATCGAATATATACATTAAAACATGCTATCTAACAAGTTACGATATAATTCAGTACGGGACAAAAACGAATCAGCAACATCCACACCACACAGATTGAATAGAGAGATGTCAAGATGGGGGAGTAGGTCACACCACAATGTGCAGGGAAGTGCACGGAAGAAGTCAGACCACCGGATGGAGGGAGACCCAGGTGCACCCGTTTCCCATAGCCCCTACCTGAAACTAAGGACAGAGATAGAGCGTCTCAGGTTCAACCACAGACAGAGGACATTATAATTAAAATGGAAAGACTAGCGAGCGAACAGATAACCAAAAGGGCCAAGGGAGCCCCAGAGCACAGGGATAAGGTTCTGCCCCCGGGATGCATAGGTGGCTGTACACCGGGATATGCCACGGGACAAAGTGATGTAGACATGATTAGCCTGAACACAGGTTGTGGGTGCAGGTGTTGGAGGAGTCATCATAACAATATAGGCCACCTAGAACCCACAACTCTGCACAGAATATATGATTGCGAAAGGCACAACAAACCGCACGTGCAACACACGTGCGGTCATAGCGCGCGGTATAGATATTCTTCAGCATAACATAACGTACGATGTGCATTTATTTTGCCAAAAAGTACATTAGTCCGTCACATAGTTAGTCATCAAGTGCACAGCACCCATGCCATTTTCAATCACCCAAATATTATGTAAAGTTTTGCTTACATAATTTCAGGGTGTTACATCATCTCGATGTCATGCTTATGCCAGTTAGTACCAAGGATCAAAGGGACTGGCCCCGCAGGCTCCTCAGACTCAATGGCTGAAAGTCTCCAGCTGCTCTATAAGCTGTTAATTAAATAGGGCTTAACGTGTCAATATTGCACAGGTTTCAGTCACATTGATGACTCATCTTTAGTTTTGCAAATAGGAGTCAGGGAACAGTTAAATCCCTATGCGTAATTAATTGATAGCTGCACAAAATTAACTGAATCAAAAGTTCAAGGATTTGTGGGTCTGGTCTGTTAACTCACCAATCGGCGGCTTCTGCCTGGAT
Organism: Ambystoma mexicanum; assembly: GCF_040938575.1. NCBI lineage: Eukaryota > Metazoa > Chordata > Amphibia > Caudata > Ambystomatidae > Ambystoma > Ambystoma mexicanum. The sequence goes on from NC_090938.1 coordinate 479,251,360, forward strand.
AGTATCTTATGGTGCCTCGTTCAATATGCCGCCTGCCGTTCAGACGGCAGGGACTGCACCACTCTGCCCCACTCCGCTCTGCAGACTTGGGGAAGTTTTAAGAGTTAGTCCTGCCTCAAAAAGAATCGCCACAGACAACAGATCACTGCAGCGAATGCACCACTGTGCCCCACTATCATAGTTTGGTACAGCCAGTATATCTAATTTCTTAATGTCCGGCACATACTGGATGGGCTGATGACCCCTCTTGCATTGTGTGGCCCGTTCCTGCCCTCACCTGTTGCCCTTGCAATTGGCCTTTGCACCTACCTGTTGCCTTGCAACTACATACCTGGCACTTCACACCTCTGTGGATCCTCTAGCACTTACCCCCTTACCCTGACCCTTCTCTTTCCCTGTACTTGCACGATCCAAATGTTCACAAGGCCTACTAGGACCGCTCTTTTCTGTACTTTGCTGTTTGCCTTGTTCCCTTCCCTCTGTCCCGTGGGCGCTTTGAAACACAATGTCCTTGATGTATAAGCGCCTTACAAATGTCCAATAAAGAAATAAAGAAGCACATAGATGTAGAAGACAGGCAATTAGGCCTAACAGCCTTTGCAAGTGTCATGCAATTGACATTAATGATTTACACCTGAAACCAATTGCCACACCTATAAGGCATAAAATGTTGCAGCAGGAGAGGGAAGAAGAAAGGAGCTGGAGCTGGTGCAGGAGCTGGATAGCTGGCAGTAGTAGCAATAATAGAAGAGCGCAAGGATGGCAATTAATGTGAAAGTGTGATCCCAGAAAGGACGCCGGAGTTTGGAGACAGCATATTTCACCTGCAAGCTCTGAGAGGGTCCTGTGGTCTCAACCCCTGCATTGCTATGGCTGCACTGAGAAAGGCGTGCTGATAGTGGAAGTTTCCCCAGGTGCGCCTAGTGGCTGTAATCGCAGTGCTGTGACTGTGCTGTGCTGAAGCCGAGGGATCGAGGAGTAAAGGAGACTCCCAATTGGTGTGGCCGGACTGGAGATACCCATGCAGCAGAAGGGTGTGGGTCCCAAGTGTGCCCAAAGCCGTAGTAGAAGTGGAAGAAGTTAGGAAGGTGAAGCATCCCACAACCGCATTGTTCCTGGAGCCGGTGAGTGAAGCTTGGCGTTCAGGTTTACTCAGAAAACGCTGCAGGTAACTGTTACAAGTTCTAAAGTAACTTGTGTAAGAGTGGAAGTGAGTATAAACTGTTTTTCATTGTGAAAATGATTGCTAACAATGGAAATGTATCATGTGCACTAATACAAAAAGCCGTAGTGTATGTGTAAGAAGAAAAGCATCTCATTCTCCATTGTTGAACTATTAATGTTGCCGGAGTGATTGTGTGTCCCTAATTAAAGAGCGGATGCCTGCTAAAACATTACGAAAACCCTCACGTTGACTTTCACAATTGTTACAAGGATATATGACATCAAAGGAAGCTTGCGTCTAACCAATTGTGATTCCCGACAGGAGTTAGAAAGCATCTCTCTGATATTACATGGGAATACAATTACTTGCAGTCTTTCAAGGTTGCAAATCTACCGTAAAGAGTGGTCGCGTGTGCCTAAATCTGTTTTTCCTTTGAAGACTGAACCTGTAGTATTTAGAACAATTATTCTTTAACCCAGACGTTGTTGCACTAACGAGAAGAAGAAACATTAACAAAGCCAAGTGGGAAACCCTTTCTATAGTGAAGCACGTCTTGTCTAGATCTATCCACCTGATCTGTGAAGTTGTTAAAGGTCCGGCGTCTACTGATATAAGTGTGACATTGTTACCTAAAGTTGGAAGTGTGGCAATACAGTTATGGGGTAACTACTGGAACCAAGAAGGTGTTAACAAACAGACCCTGCAGGATATTGCGGCATGATATTGGCAAACATTGCGGCACAAACCTTTTATTGCTGCATTTTTGCGGGACATTTTGTATTAACTACAGTAAGTAAGTGTAAGTGTAAGATCGCCACATTGCAGGAAAGAGGAAGAGTGCAAGGATACAAGAGAGCCAGGGTGTCATTGTTATGTATCTTTTGTATTAATTTAATAGGAAGAGTCCCAGATGTCTCTGTCTTGGCAGAACAGTGTTTGCTTTGGCTACATTCTTGGTTTAATGTGCATTGATCATTATAAGTTGCAATGCTGAAAATATTCCCCATCTATGTTCTCCAATCCTCCAAACACCCACACACCTCTCTCACCAACACAGAGCACACATCTCACCAACTCCCCACCACAGCTTGCATTCCTGAAACTCTCTCTCTTTCATACACATACTCATGTGCTATGCCACACTGCCAAGTCACAATTTGCACTCCCCAGCCGCTGCCACACTCCAAATCCTACTCCAAACTCACACCATACGCTATTCAATTCCTCCCGCAGTATACAGTCCTTCATTCTTGTGTGCTGCTTCTGCATCTTGCATCCTTTCTCTCATTCTATCGCCCTCTTCCCTCATCCTTTTCCTCAATCTGCAGCTCACTGCCTCTTTCCAGCCAACCGCTTCCTCTCTGCTTTCTGGCTCACTGCACCGCCTGAGCATACGCTCCCTCTTCTTTCTGTACCTCTGCTCACTCTCAGATTTCTGGCCCATCGCCCCACTGCTGCCTCTGCTCTCTTGTGCACCGCTTCTTCCTCTGACCCACTGCTCTCCCTCTGCTTTCTTGCCTATCACTTCACATCTCACCCATGACTCCCCCTCTCTCTCCTTTCCCTCTCATAGTGTGACCATTTTTTGATTTTGAAAAAATGTAGATTTTGACCCAGATCCTCAAAAAATTTGGCATTTAAAAATAGAGCCGAGGATATGCTATTTTTAGATAGGCCATTTTTGGAAATTAGCAGGTCACCTCAAAAAGGCGACATGCGCCTTTCCATGGGGCTGAGCTGTTGCGCAAATTGTGTGCTGGCCAGCTGCCTTGAATAGAAGCGCTCTCCTGACAATGTTCTGCAGGCTCCCAGTGCATTTCACCGTGACTGGCCCTTAAGGGGCCTGCCACTATAAAATGCAACCCAAAAACACATTTCTATCCTGTTTGAGGAACAGAAATGCAAGTGACACAGCAGCGGTTCATACCTTAAAAGAAATGCATGGAAGTGTCACGAAAGACCCTGTCATGCAGTGGCACCCCCACACCACAATTTCTGCACATTTAAAAGCGTGTCTAACTTGGAAATTTGGGATGAGCTTTTAAATTGGCAGAAACGCCCCTGATTTGCACAAGTAGGTGAAAAAGGACACCTGAATGGGCGAGCATATAAAATGTGCAAGTGATGAGATGTGTTTGCGCATTTCATTTCTTGCATCAAAAATGTTTTGAGAACCTTGCCCCCTGACTATTTTATTTTTTAACTGTCATTTATGGGGGGGGGTTGTTGCAAAAACAGCTGTTTTCTGCGCAAAATGGCAGTTTTCGCAGCATTTAGCTGGATCGCAAAATCGCTATAAACTAGAGGGTCTGAATAAAGCTGGGGAGGGAGCTTGGTACTTGTAAAGAAGATTGGCCAAATAACCTGTAATGCTGAGACTGCTGAAGTGGAGAGAAAGTCAGTCTTGGGGCAGCGACATGTTAATCCTGTGGCATTAAGGCAGACAGAAGCGGCAAAGAGCCTGTCCTTTCCTTGGAGCATAGTAAAGAAATGTGCCTTGCCTACCTATAGAGGTCGAAGTGTCTTGTCTTTATAGGCCTAATAATCCTGAAGTATAAATTTGAGGCAGAAATACCCAAACTGTAGTTGTGTATAACACTGCCAGTGGATGTTACATTGAAGTTGGCTGAAGTAGTGGCATACTGTGGAACAAAGGAGTCTGTTTCCACGGTAACAGTAGTAGAAGGGTGGTTGTCAAGAGGAAAGCAAGAACCCAAAACAAAGCATCCTGACAATTATATCAAATACATTGCAGAGGGAATAACCACTTGTAACGTTGTAGAAGGAGAAGTTGTAAATCTAGTCTTTGAACTGTGGCAAAATAATCTTAGAAAGAGGATGTCCAGGATTACCATTGGTGCTATTTTCCTGGTTGGAATTTGAAGGGGGGTCTTTTCAACTGAAAGCTGAAGAACTGTTATCAGTGGATTTTTGTTTGATGAACTTTTGCTTTTATTTGGAACTGATAAGAACTGGTTCGAGACTTTACTTTTTTTTTTTTTAACATTTGGGAAATTGAGTTTGGACAAACCTCGGGATGGTATTTTCCTACAACTGATAAAGGTCATCCAAACTACTGGTTATTTCTTGTTCACTCTTTTATGTTGTTTATAAATTCCTTTGAATGTTTTGCTGTTTAGTGTGAGGGCCAGTTTTTTTTTATGTTAGGAGTTATTCCCTTAGCCTTTATACTAGGTAGAGCAGGACTGGAGAGGATTTATTTGACACATTTTTCACTAAGAAAATATTAAATTTTGAGAAAAACACAAGCAGTTGTCCGCTTTGCATTATTGAACCCTCAAAAAATGTCCAGTATATCTGTGTAGTATCCTCTACTGTGTAATCTCTTGGGCCTAACAATGCCTAGCTTCCAGTCAATGGGCCTGATCACGACTTTGGCGGTAACGCCAGCGGTATTACCGCCGGCGGTATTAGCCCTACTGCCGTACTCCCTGGCGCTAATAGCGCTGGATCACGAGTTCGGCGGTAATGTTAAACCCCATTCCCCATTGAGCCCATTCGGGAATGCCCCAGAGCTGGGACGAAATCCGCCGAAGTCCTGATTTGGCAGACCCTTAAATCCGGCGGGAATAGCGCTACCGTCGGATTTAAGGGTTACCGCCAAAGTCGTGATCAGGCCCAATGTCTTCCTAAGAGTGAAGCCTGAATTCTCTGCTGCATTACCAATTGAGAGAGTTTTTGTGTAACTTGGTGGACACCCAGTTTTCCCCCTTAGATGGAGCTCTTTACACAAAGTTCTGTGCAATACTCTCCCTGAGAGGGCGATAGAGATATATAGGGAGAGGAGCAGGGTATCTAGATCCCAAAGGAATGTACAGTCGTGAAGCCTTTAGGCTTCAATTCTTCACAGCATGTTTATGGTATACAGTCTTTATATCTAATCCGTTATAGTGAATGCTCATATCTCGAGTATTATATAAAACCTTTATATCGAATGCATTTGGGGTGGGGTAAAGGGTTACATTTTTTCAGGAAACGTTTTGGGTAGGTGTTTCGGGGTGGTAAGCAGTGTTTTGGGGGGTGTCCCCCCAACAAAAAAATGCATTCACTATAAAGGTTTTCGTTATAAAATACTCGAGATATGTGCATTTACTAAAACGGATTTCAATATAAAAGACATGTAACCCATGTTTATTATTCTGCATTTTTGTTAAAGTGAAAAACATAGCCTGCATCTAGGTATCAGAGCTCTTTTTAATGGACTAAGAATTACTTAAATATAATTGTGTATATTTGGCATGCGGAAGATGGGCGCTTTGATATTGGCTTGTTTGTTGAGGTGTGTTACACAGCACTAACTTGCTACCTCTAACAAGCTTTTTGACACACTGCTTCATCCAATCAAAGTGAGGCAATCTTCAGAGAGCCATAGTAAACAGAGAGAGCAAAACTGTACCAGAGGGTTTGAGTGAGGCCCTGCGCACTGCCTTCCATCACATTGACACCATCCTTATCTTAATGTCAATCTTTGACAAAAAGGAAGTAGACTTCTTTAAAGAAACATGTAGCACAACAACAAAGTTTGACACGTGTGCAGCACCAAAATTGAACAGACACACCTCGTCTTGTCGTAGGGGTCTAGAAGTGACGAGAGGTAGAGGGGATGTACACAAAAGCAGAGGTGGCTTGTCCATGATGGGCAACGAAGCGCGACATGCCAGAGTCACCACCCATTGTGGAGGAGCCAAGACAGCCAGTGAAAATTCTGAGAGCTCCCTCAGCTGCTTACTGCATCGCAGGGAGAGCTCCTGGGCTGGATTTATCTGTCAAATGTGGTTTCCTTTGACAGTTCGGTCCCCCAGTGCACATGTCCAATGGACAATGCAAGACTGGTGGTGTTTTTCTCCCCAGCGTTGAATGGCCCATTGGAGATGCAGGCTGGGGAATGGCCCCTCTGAATGTGCATAGGGGGAGCTCATGCACCTCTCCACACATTCAGATGGCCTGAGGGTGTTGCAGACAGAGCGCTGAAGCTCCTCTGTGCATGTACAAGAACCAGGAAGCACTCTGTGCTTTGTCGTGGGAGGCGGTGAGTAGCAGAATTCAGACCAGGGCTACAAATAAGAGCAGAAGTTTGTACTATGAATACATGTTGTTATGTGTGTATGTATGAGTGTGCGAATGATGTAGTGTAGGATGTGTGAGTGCTTGGGTGTGCATATGAATGAGCAAGTGTATACTGTATGAGTGCACATTTGAATTAGTGTTGTGTGTGAATGAGTGAGTGAATACTGGGTGAATTTGTGTGCGAATGAGCAAGTGAATATGTGTGCACTAGTATTTTGGCAGGGGTAGAAGGGAGAATATCATGTTTTACTTGCCATATATGATAAAGCGTTATTATGTGGTGTTTTGGTGCAGCCAATCTAGTTATTTCTTACTGTAGCATGGCATTTGTTTACTATCTATGGTAAAGCAAGCATGATACTTGTTTCTATGTGGCCAGATGGTATATTTTGATGGCGCCCATCAAGCTATAATTTCTTACTCTGGCATTTTGTATTGGGCATCTCTGATAGCAAGCACTATAAGTGTTATGTGGCTAGACGGGCCTATTTTCTTTTTTATTATGTTATTTGTACACATTGTACATTTACACAAATTTCGTACAAAACATTAGACATTTACACAAAATTCGCACAAACATACGCAGTCATTACACTTGTCATCGCACTATAAAATAATGTATGAACCGATTTAGTAACAAAAGTAATTTCCAATTAAAACACTGTGTTAATACTTTGTGGTCGTCCACTATTCTAGTTCGTATTCACCCATTAAAATTGACATACATTAAGTAGATCTGAAATTCCTTCCTCTGTTATTTTGTTGATTTCTGAAATAATTTCAAATAGCATTTTAACCACAGCTATTTGTAATGACAATTGAGAGGTCATCATAAACCTATGCCATAGTTCATTGGTCAAAACTGTGGATGTTGAGTGAACAAATTGTTTAAAGTTGCGTACCCTGTTGTTGAGAAATGCAGGACACAGCATCACCAAATGAAAGAAAGACTTGGTTGAGTCAGATTTGCACATTTTACACGTTCGCAGTTCTCGTGGGACTCCCATCTTGGGACCAGAACCTTTAGAGTTGGGAAAACAATTAAGCTGGTATTTTAAATATCAATCTCGATATTTGGAGCTTGGCAATTTTGCCAAATAGGATCTTAATTGTATTGGGGGTAAGTAGAGATGTTCCTTGCCCTCCTAGAGTTTTAAGCGACTCAAATCCGACAGGTCAGTTAACCTGTCCCATTTTTTTATTTTATTCTTGAAGACTGTTTCAGATTCTGAACCGTCTAAATCAATCATAGTGCTGAAGTTGTAGCATCTTTTTCTTAATTTTTTCAGAAATGCATTTGTTTTTTGCAGTTATAAGGCCATTAAATAGAACCCAATAGAGTGCTTGCCTGCTCTTTCCAAGGTATCGATCAAGGATATACTCCTACTGATGTACTGAGGCCACCAGGACATGAGGCCAAGTTCCAGTCAGATTACACTTATCGGTTCTGAACTTGGAAGCCCCAACACCTGTTTCAAGATTTTGCCCTCCAGTGCGTAAAATAAAGTCTTGCCTGAAATGTTCATCAGTTTGCACCCATAGAGGACAATAGCTGTTATTTTCACTCTGTAGAATTCTAACAGTGGGACCAAGGAGTATAAACACAATTTACATCTTATCATCTTCAACAGTGACAAACATGACGAGATCTTTTCTTCCATTCTGAATATTTGTTTTTCACGTTGGTTCTTAACTGCGATCTCGTAGCCCACATAACAAATTGAATCTACTTGCTGTATTGTAGAGTTGTTTAATTTCCACAAGTACTATTTGCACCTTCTCTTGGTACTGCTTACCATTACATAGGATTGTGCAGTATTTATTAGCAGGTAATTTTCTTTCAGATATGTGTCTACTCCATCAAGTTGCTATTGTAGGCCGGCCCCGGTGTAATCCATTAGCAAGATGTCATGTGCGAATGCAATACACCTCAATTTTTTAGATCCAACCACGTGTGCACAAACCCCCCCCCCCCCACTCCTTGCTGGCTTCCCACAAGTCAGCTAAATACATGTTGAATAGTGTGGGAGCTAGCACACAGCCCTCGCATACTCCTTTTTTCAACAGAATTTTCCTCGATAGTTCCCCCAATGTGTTAAGTCTTGATGGATCAAACACCGGAATTAAGGTATGCAACTATATACTAATGACACGCCAGTCACGAGTATTCAAAGTCAAATATATTTACTCAATGACAGCATTTGATCAAATAGATCTTAGCACCCCATGATGTGTAAAGCGGACACCTTGAGGTGAGAGAGAGCCAGCATCAGTACAACATACACATACATAGCAAACGTCACAGCATTAGAAGGTATTGCCCAGCCCCCTTTGTTTAGACATCATCAGGCTAAGGTTCAAGGGGTTACTGCGTAATTCATTACAATAAGACATCATACATTCTTGCCGCCAGTGCCAAGACAATTTACTATCTGAGAACCGGGTGCATTCTGGGCGGAGAAAGACATATCATGTTCCCTATAACAAGGTGGCATTCCTTGCTTTACCCGCTAATTTTATCTTTCTGTGCTAAGGTCAGACAGTTCTGAAGCAGAAATGAATAACAACTCCAGTGGAAGAGCACATACAGCCATGTATAATTCTTTCTAGCTGCCTGCTAAAATGGCCTAACTAGACACAACAGCACCTGGGTTTGCTGATAACTCGTGCTTACGTACAGCTTCAAAGTTCTCTCATTATAAGACAAAACAATTCATGTGGCAGCCTGGCATTCCAAGCTATGTAAGCAACTCAAAGTTCAAGCAGCGGTCGGTTACTGTGCTCAAGCTAAAAACCAGAATATATATATGCGATGAGCAGAGAGCAGAACCAAAACACAAAATGGCCTCCTTACACAAAATGGCTTCTCAAGCAATGGCTTCAGGTTCACATGTTGCGACATTGTTTCATGATACGAAAGTGATACGAGTGTGCTTAGGCCAATACATAATCAGACGGCATAGTTGCATCTACAAAGCCCCCTTTTGGCCTTAGCCAAGAGAATCACCCAAAAACTGCATCTTCCTCAGATCAGGTGTCTAAGCTATTGTCGTCGGAACAACCCGAATCATTCTCATCGAAAATGTCAATGGACATGAATTCTTTAATCGTGGCATCTTGTGCTACCATTGCATTGTTGGTGATTTTGGACAGTTCGGGATTCAGCTTGATTTATGTAACAGCCTGCGCACAGCTACCCCCTATCAAAGTACAAATGGCGGGTAGACACTGCACGCAGCAACAACAGAATAGTATGATACTGAGTATTATGGCCAGGAATGAGAATATCTTCCACCCCAAGGATCATAGCATGTCCCAGAACTACCCACCAATGCTCCAATCTCCCTTGGGGACATGAATTTCTGTACTTAGTAGATGCAATCTTTTTATTGCTTTGAACATTGTGGGGGAGGAGTCAGGTGCAAAAACACGGCACGCAGATCACACTAATTTGCATACACCTCCACGTTCTGCCAGGATGACGTCAAGCACCATCCTATTTTGAAGGGCCTCCAATCGGATTGCTTTTTGCTCCAATGTCATATTATACATTATGTCTGTTGTTTCGTTAATTGTTTTCTCCAAGACTCTAGCTAATCTTCTAATGTTGTATGAGTTTATTACTTGCCCCCAGAAGGGAATAAAAGATTTTGCCACATCCCCAAAAATCTCCCAGGTTGTACCACCATCTACCTGTCGCCTGGGGCATGGTTTGGAAATTTCGGAAGTCGTTGCAAGATATACTCCTGGCAAGAGTATCCCCAAGTAGCAGGTACCTCCCCAATCCCTGGGCAACCATGGGTATGCCTCATCCCCGCATACAAAATAAATGGGACCTTCTATGTAATATGGTCTGTCTTCATGCCCTAAAACAGCAATATTTGCGCACCTATCAAATTTACCTATTTGGCGAGTGCCATTTTTTTGCACACAAAACAGAACAGAGTTGGGCTATAGTTGATTGCGTAGGAGGGTGGTATGGCATCCCTATTGCCCACAGGAGCCATCTTGAAAGTGATCATAGAGTGATAGGGTCTGGAAAGCCTATCGACAGGTCTGGCTTATGCAATGTTTGGTTTGCTTTTATCTGCAAATATCGAACAACCCAATGGTGTCAATACAAGTCTCTCAAAATCATTAATGTTAGTACCATCAAAGTTCCCTGTAGCACTATCATTACATCTTCCAAAAAATAGCGGCCTAAGAGAGGCATAACAGGCAGTAGTCAGAGGGAGAGGATGTATGTACCAACCCAACCCCCTTTCCCCGTGCTGTGGCAGATGTGAAAATACCCAGCAGTCGGTTTTGTTCAGGATGGCATGTGTAGCGTTCATTATCAGCATGAGGGTGTTGTTGACATAACCCCCTCTATGTTTAACATCTCAAGGATGGAGAGTATGAGAAAGGACATATGGGGTAACCATTGTAGTAGTGCTCATAGTCGGTAACATAGCATCAAGCGGATGTAAGTGCTCTAAATACCATAAAAAGATTATCAAACATATTGCAATACATGTGAATATTTAGATCGATACACATTTGGCCTTCAAGGACCATCGTTTCATCTGTATATGTCTAACTTTATCAAACAGGTTATCAGCATTGCCGGTACGAGCGGACCCAAACACAGGCATAGTTCTCTAAAGGTTTCTCAGCGTCCGTTATAAAGCTTCGCTGTTGAGCTTTTTCAGTTTATCTGTAGGCAGCACCTGATCGCACAGCTATACTTTTCTGTAGGCAGCTTGTCTGTCCTTGACAATCCCTGCCCTCTCTCAAGCATCCAGCAGAGGACTAATGGGGGGCTGGCATAATACAAATGTCCTCCAATCCGTTGTTCCAAAAATAACATAGAAAAAGCACAGAGGTGTCAGAACAATGACCTTGCTTGTCCCCACAAAGACCAAAGACTGCTCCCTCACACAAACACTGGGAAAGTGTTACACTCACCTGGCTCCCACAAAGGCGTCGATCTAAACTGGACAGCTGGGGTATCCACCAATGTGACGCGTAGGGCCGAGATGACGGACTGGACTGGCCCACCTAGCTTCATTTGCTTGGCCCATAGGAATATTCTTCTGCAAATGGAGAAAGGGGATTAAACACCCGTGGAGTTGAGCGTAAATCCCCCCACCCCCGCTGTTCTCCCCACAGATCACCTTTGATGTCCCCCTCTTAAAGTCTCACCTGATGGTTTGAAAAGGTGAGCTCTCCATCCTGCATTGAGCGCAGGGGCACGTTGATAACCAGTTGCTTCACTGGCTTGAAGGAATTGATGAGTTCCAGAACAATATTGACTCCGAAAAGTATGTAGTTCGTAAGAGTTCACATGTCTGACTTTCACTCTTGTCCGATTCCTTGCAGTTTGCAGCTTGACCCCAGCGAAGAGTTCCTCGTGGTAGCTGACAAAGTTCAGGTAAGGATTTGGCTTATCCTACACAGTTCAATAAAATAAGGGCAGAATGTAACCTGTTGCTTGCTCCCTTATTCAGGTGTGGAGAGAAAATATGAAGTTCGGGGAATAATGCCTTCGGCGGTAAAAATTAGGTAAGTCTATTGTGGTGAGAAGCGTGTGCTGCTCTTCGGGTATGGTTTAAATAGCCACCAAAGTAGTCCCAGGTAAGTATTCCTCCTCAGCCCCACCCGAGTAAAAAATAGTCCCTAGGTAAAATAGTCCCTTCCAAGCCTCATTTGGCTTGGAGCTCTGCAGCATGGTCTGCATCAGGTAAGCATCAGGTAAGCTTGCAGCATGGTCTGCATCAGGTAAATTCTACTCTATGAGCCTGGCACCCATGGCGCCAGGACTGACTCTCCATATTAGCCTGGCGCCAGGACTGCACCCAAACAGCCCCTAGCAGGAGTTTTTGGGCTTGTTCAAAATAACTTGATGCCTGCTTCCAGGGTTGCTGGACCTGGTCTGGTTCCCCGGGGGTAGGCATCATGACAGAAAGCGCCTGTCAGGGCCTCATCTCGGCTTCATACGCTCCGTTTACCTAACCCCTCCCTCCCAGCCCTTCAAGTCGCAGATTGTACCTGGTTGCACCAGGCAGAGAGTGGTCAGGGAACAAAACACTGCTGTCTCTGGGAACTGGTGCTGATGGGGAGACAGTGCTGGTAGAAGATGATCAAGAAATGGGGACGGCAGCAAAGATGGTGCTGCAGGCTCCCCAGGCCCTTCAGGCTCATGAAGTAAATTAAACTCGGGCTTGGCATTCTGCGTGTCGATCAGTGCTGATACATTCTGGTAGATGGAGTCATCAACGTCTTTGTCGTCCCACTTGTCATGGGGCAGAGGAAGCGGGATCCGCTTAACATTCGTGGCATGGATCCAGTGCTTTCGGCCTTTAACACGTACTGCAGTCTGCGTGGCCAGGAGGACCTGGAAGGGGCCCTTCCACCGAGGTTCAGGGCAGTTTCTTTGATCAAAGTTTTTCGTCAGGACCCAGTCCCCTGGCCGCAGACAATGACCCGGCCCTTCGTATTTGGCTGGAAGAGCCTCTCGTACTTGCTGATGAATCAAACACACATTTTGGGTCAACTGGTGACAGTAATCGGCTAACAGAGGATATTCTATCTCACTCAGTTTCCATGGTCTAGGTACATTCCACACATTTGCTGGCCTCACATGACGATTTCATATGGGGAGAACCCCGTTCTTGACTGTGCGGTTGTCTGCATTGAGAGTAAGGCTAAGGGCAAGGCATCTGGCACATATCTTTGCTAGCTTATCTTTCAGAATTCCGTTGTGACGTTCCACAAGTCCGGCACTCTGAGCATGCCTCGCTTTGTCAACTAGCAGGCCTGTGCATATTTGCAGTGTTACTGCTGCAACAAAATGCGGGCCATTGTCAAATTACTCTTGGCAGTCCAAACCTGGGGAAGTACTCTTTCAACATAGATTTGGCTGTAGACATAGCTGTACAATCTTTCAGTGGGTAGGCCTCAACCCATTTACTAAAAGCACAGATTACCACCAGGACATATTTGTAGTTCTGGCAATGCTCCATCTCAATGAAGTCAAAGTGTATTACTTCTAATGGCATGGAGGAAGGACCGAAACTACCCTTTGGTATCGGTGTTCCCTTTCCAGTGTTATGTTGCAGACAGACCATACAGTGTTGGACAAGACGCTCAGCAACCTTTGGGATGTTCTCATTATACCAGACAGGGTCTAAAAGCGGACAGATTTTTTTCGCACATATATGTGTCGGACCATGTGCCATGGTGACTATGGCGGTAACATATGCATTGGGTAACATCCATCTTTGTTTGGCATGATCAACCCAACAACCCTCATTGTCTAATCCCGCGGGAACCTCTGACCATTGTTTGATTTTTCAGGAGTAGCCTCTGTCTGAATTTCCTTTACGCTACCAATCCCTTCCTCCATCACGCAAGTGTCAGTGATCCATTTTGCTGAATCTAAAATGTACATTTTGTAGTGTATGTCATTTGCAGTTTGCTTAGCAATTCTGTCGGCAAAAGCATTTCCTTTTCCCACGTTGTCCGTCACTTTTTGGTGTGCAGTGAATTTCATTATTAATAGTTTAGTTGGGAGTGCGAGTGCCGACAACAATTGCACTATCAAAGTGCCATGCTGGATCTTCGTACCATGTGATGTCAAGAAACCCCTCTCAGCCAACAGACGTCCGAATTTATGAACTACCCTGAATGCGTATTGGCTATCAGTAAATATGTTTACACTAAGACCTTCAGATATTTCACAGGCTCTAGTCAAGGCGATTATTTCTGCGGCTCGGGCTGAATTATGTGGGATTGGTTTACTCTCTACAATAGTAGTCAAGGTGGTGATTGCATAGGCAGCAGTGGATGTGCCGTCTGACAATTTGAAACACAAAATAGCTCTCCATCTGGTTCTCTCAAGGGTGTGTCAGTGAAGTCAACCCTTCCCTTAGTATCTTGTTCAGTTACAAAAAGGCAATCATGTGATACAATGTCACAGTTTCCTGTCTCCTGTGGAGAAGGTAGCAATTCAGCCAGATTCAAAGCACAACATCTCTTAATTCGGATATGTGGAGCAAAGAGAATCAGCTCATACCTTGTTAGTTGAGCCAACGTGAGATGTTGTGTCTGCGTTCTATTCAACAGAACGTCTGCTGAGTGAGTTGCCATGACGGTTAAAGAGTGACCCAGAACCATCCCCTCACTTTGCTCTACTGACGCAGCAGCAGCAGCAGCTCTCAAACAACGCAGCAAAGTGCATGCTACAGGATCCAGTGTGGAGGAGAAATAACCGCACAGTCTATTCTTCCTCCATGGTCCTGTGTCAACACAGCCAAAGTGCAAACATCCCTTTCATGCACATACAGGACGAAATATTTTTCATATCGGTTTGCCCAAAATTGGAGCTGAACTCAATGCAGCTTTGTGCGAATAGAATGCTGTCTGGCAGTCCATGTCCCATGGCAAGGGCAAAGGAATATCCTTGTTCGTCAATGCCAATATAGGCTTAATCATCAAAGACAAATTTGGGATCCACTGTCTGCAATATGTGGCCGTGCCAATTAAAGCTCTGACCACTTTCGGTGTATTTGGGACAGACATATCAGATATGCTCTGAATTTGTTCCGGCGTCAAGCGTCTGCCCTCTTTCGATAGGAGGTAACCCAGATAGGCCACCTCCTGGCAACAATACTGGAATTTCTTAAGTGATGCTTCATGGGCGTGTTCTACTAAGTGTGTCAATAACAATACAGTGCCCTCCTTGCAAGCGTCCTCTGAATCTGCGGCTATCAGCAAGTCATCAATGTACTGTAATAATGTGCCAACTGTTCTTTCAGGTCCCTGCTGTAGATGCTCATACTTTCTGTATAGCCTTGTGGTACTCGTGTAAAGGTGAAAGAGCGCCCACCTAATTTGAACGCAAATAAATATCTGCTATCAGTATGCACTGGAATGCTAAAGAAAGCATTTTTCAAATCTACAACATTAAAGTGCGTAGCGGTAGTTGGAATCATGGTCAGATTTGTGGTAACTTCGGGGACAATCGGGAATTGAGGTGAAACAATTTTGTTAATTGCATGCAAATCAATAATAAACGGAATGGAATCGCACTCACCCCTTTCTTGTATACCGGAAGAATCAGACTATTACACACACTCCCTGCAATCTCTTCAATTATACCTCTATGTACCAAATCTGAGACAATGCTTTTCAAGGCCTGTTCAACCTTGACCGAAATTTTATACTGTGGTATACGCGGCAAGGTAACCCCTGGTTTCAAGGTAATGTGGACGGGTTCAACTTACCGACATCATTTTCATTCACAGCCCATAGACATGCTGGGACTGTACTCAATTCAGTTGGTAATGGCAAATCTACAAATTGCGAAACAGGATTTTGTTGTGGTGAAATGGTCAAATATTTCCATCCGGAGAACAATAAATCACAACATTCAATTTCTTCAATAAGTTCAACTCTAACAAATTCTCGCCACAATTTTCAGTCAGTAGAAATGGACATTGCTTGATGAAGTTTGTACTCTGGTTCCTTCCTCCCCTACTAACACACTCTCCTCACCTGAGCTGCTGGAGTTGTCGGTCTCTTGTAGGCGTTGCCGTGCAAGGTAGTCTCTCCCTTTTTTTTTTAGATGAACATGCTTGTCACGGAGGGTAGCCACAGTGACTGCTGGAAAAACAGCTGTCCCGTGACTTCCCTTCCGGAATCAAGCCGGAATAAGGGAAAAACCCGCATTTGGGGAAAAAACCCTTGGCGGAGTGTATACTCTTTTCCAATCCTGATGACAAGGCGGACCGCTGGCTGGAGTGCTATGTTGAAGATGCAGGTAGCCAAGTAGAAAGTTCAACAGAGCTGTAGGGAAGGAGTCGCAGTTCTGCAGGAAGTCGATAACACCTTGCAAGTGGAGACGAGGAAATACAATGGTGTATGCTGAATCCAAGGCGGGCCCAACAGGAGGAGGTAGTAGGTACGAAGGGTGCATGGACCCGGAGAAAACAGAAGGAAAAATAGGAGGAGGAAGAATAGAAGGAAGAGAAAAAAGCGGTGTCCGAAGGAATGAAGCCACCAGAGAGGAAACAGAAGCAAACCGCTCAGGGAACGGTTGGGAAATTAAGGAGAAGGTGGGTTTTGTATGAAATACGAACACAGGAGCGCAAGGAACTTCTGACCGGACCGAAGTGGAAAGGCAGAAGTTGGGAGCGAGGAAACCCGGAACAGGAAACTTCCAAGTGGGGGTTGCAACGCGACATCCAGCCGGGAGGAGGAGGATTAAATACTCCCAGCAGCGCTACGTCAGTGGAGCCACAAGCAAAAACACAGAGAAAGGACTAAAACACCCTACCTCTGCGTCGCCAACTCCAACGCTGAAGTATTCGCCAATCTCGGCTGCTGCCATGGCAGCGGATGACAATTGCTAAGTGAAGGGACCTAATGTGATGGGCACCGGCTTCGAAATCGGGCAAACCACTGGCATACCTGAGAACCCTACGGAAACATTGCTCTGCCCTGACAGTGGTATATCTGGAACCCGCTGATGGTCGATTGAGCATTTCTGCACACCAGTGACTACTAAAAATACATGCTCCCTATTCCCAATCTTCATCTCTACGTAGGGCCCTTTTTGGTCAATGGGAATAGGTACTGGTTCCAGACCCTGTTTTGGGCTGTCCTATGGGAAAAGTACATCACCAGATGTAAAGTCTTCAGTGTAATATGCATTGGAGGAGTTATCGAATATGTTCCTGCCACCTATATTCTGTTGCTGGTTCCCTTGTCCTTCTTGGGGATGTTTCTGTAGCCGTGATTGTGAATTATTCACATAATTATTCCCCCCAAGGCCCCCTAGACCTGGACACCCCTTAGATCGTCTAGATAGGGTACCATTCGATCTCTGCTGGAGAAGTGGGCATTGTGCGCACCAATGGCCTTCTTGTCTACAGTATGCACATTGGTTAATGGATGGGGGACCTAATTGGGCCTGGCCCTGTGGTGTGTATTGTCCTCTAAACTGTGTATTACTACCTAGCTCCCCTTGCCACTTGCTGAAGCAAACCCCTTGGTTTAAATTCCCCTTTCTTTTTCTCCACCTTATCCTTCTCTGCATTCAATCTATTCTCATAATACTGAGCCATGTGTAGAACCTCAGATTGCGACTTTGCTTGCCATGCGCTTTCAGACGTCATAATCAGTGTCTGTATTTTGGGAAACAAACCTTGCGCAAACTTGTCGACAAACAATCTTTTACCTGGTCCTGTACTCAGATCTTGTCCACTAAAATCCGAAAACACTTCCCCAGACCTATTAAAATATTCTGTAGCACCTCCCAACTTGTTTTGCATGCAAGCAGTGAGTTTGTCCCAAACAGTCCTTTACTCTGGGGCAATCGTTTTCAATTTAGTGACAATGTTCATAGGCAATGCTAAAATAATCTGCGGGGGTCGCTCACCGGCCTTCCTATCCCTGTCTGCTAGTGTCATGTTAGCCCATGTGTCGCCTAATACTGCCCGTCATCCACGGACCTAATCTGTTTCCATATGTCAGCAGGCAGAATCACAGGAAATAAAAAATCAATATCACCCAATGTAAACACCGATGAATGTAATACAGATTCAATTTCCTCATAGAATCCAGAAGGATTCTTTCTAATATTTGGAATCGATTGTTTAAGCGTATTTATTTCTTGCCCGGAAAATGTGACATGGACAAACTGGGAAATAAAATGTGCTTCAATCGTGCATGCAGCACCTCCATCAACGGCTGGGACCTCTACCTTGGGAACAAATGTTGGCGGAACCTCTCTCATAGGTAACTGCATAGTGGGCGTGTCAATCATGAGATGGTCCAAACATCTATTCAACAATAGGGCCAGATCAAGAGACAATGCAGTCAATGCAGTTTATGGTGAAAAAGCTCTTTTATAAATCAGCATTAAATCTGCCAGGCAACATGCGTTTCGTTTCATACAATCATTCTGTAAATACTGGAGCATCACCTGCAACACTTTTCTTTGCATTGCAGCTGTGTATTGACAAAATGTATCATGGATTTCAATTGGGGGAACAGTGGCATCTGAAATCCACCTAAGGGCATCTCTCACACAAATAAGCATCTCTTCACTAACCGGTTTCCTAGGAGGGAAATACCACTTCCGAACATACAAAGTTTGTGTCTTATGCTTGTCTACAAGTAATTTGTGCAAACGGTCAAGTTCTCTCTTGAACACAAATATTCAACTCAAATATTCTTGCATCTTTGCACTATTACTACAAGTCCGAGCAAGGACCACCTGGTCACGCAAATCTCGCAGCGCAACTTCATCTGTTAAGTCTCCCCATATCTCAACCAAATATGAAGCCATTCTTTCAATCAGTACCTTTTGGTCGGTGAAATCCCCATGATCGGACAAAGCAGATGAAGTGGCACCTTCATCGCCCCCTTCAACATATATCTCGGCCCACTGGTGCAATTCCATCATCTTTTCTTTGCTAACTGTACTTCGGGTTTCTCTGTAATGATTATAAACTTCCGACAGTGGAGCAGAATCACTCGGGCGAGAGTCAACATGCAAATCGGCCTCGCTAGTTGGCGGGGGAAATGACGCCGGTGGCGCAGATGGGAGAGAGGGAGTAGCAATCACAACAGTTGGCACAGGTGCCAATACAGGAGGGGGTGCAAGCGGAGGAGCAGCCGGAGGCGGTACATAGGGAGGTGGTGTAGTGGAATCATCAATTGGGTCAGACCTTCGCCTATTCTATATCTTGTTTATCAATTCATCTGACGCATGCATATCCTGAGAGGGATATATCTTCTGTATCTCTAATTGGAATGCCCTGTCTAAACCCCTAATTTAATCTTCTTGTCTCTGTTGGTCATGCTCTAATGCTTTCTCAGCGTTAGTCTTGTGTTTGCATGCATGCTTTTCTCCACTTCTCAAGCGCTGTGTCGCTTCGTTCCTCCATTCTCTGATAGTGTCAAATGCAGCAGGCCTAGCCTTCATGCGTAACAATTCAGTTTCTAAGTATGATATTCAGGCTAGCTCGAAACTTGCATAATCCAGCCATTGAAGTTCGGATGCATCCCTAGTTTGTCTGTGCCAAATCGTATTAAAAACTATTGGTCCTAGTCCTTATTTTGCATACATTTCATATGCCGGCAACGCTTTGGGTGGCGCCGGTTGGCCATATTCCAAAGATCGACTTCCGCAATGCAAAAGTCTGGCAAAGCAGGATGTCAATTTCCCAGGCATAGTTACAATCCATACTCTCTTTATCTGGGCGTTTGCTCTTGCAAGGCAACTCTCAACAACAAATATCAGGGATATCGGGTATCGGGGCATGACTCATCTGATTTCAACAATCATCCTGAAAGACGCAGTCGTCGTGTCTGGCGTGTCCTGGCTCAAACTGCCTCGATTCTGGGACCCTCGCTGACGTGCTCGCAAGATGCGGTCCGCCTGCCAGAGAAGGGCTGTGCTCAGATCTGTGGAGGAATAACTTTTCACTTTGCATAGGGGCGCCCCTAAGGCTCACGCCGATCTAGGTCTGGTGACCTCATACTCACTCATCTCTGCGATGGGCATCAGTGGGAGGGTCCCTATTCGGGTGCCATCTTGATGGATCAAAGACCAGATTAAGGTATCCAAACATATACTAATGACACGCCAGTCACGAGGATTCAAAGTCAAATATATTTATTCAATGACAGCATTTGATCAAATGGCTCTCAGCCAGTGGTCGAAGTGTACAAAAAGAAGTAGTGGAACTATGTACCCTGCTGGTCTGCCCCACTCCCCACAAACCCCATTCCTGCACCCACTCCCAAACACAATCCACCCCCCCTAATAAACACACCTGCTATTGATGGGGGAATGTGCAGTGCAGTGCACTGAAGTGCAAGCTTCAACTTCTTCCTACACTTTTATTTTAAATTTGAACCTTCCAGAACGGTATATTTTTAAAATAAATGTATAGGAACAGTGAAACGTTAAAATAAAAAGTATAGGAACACTGCTCCCGACCGCTCCCACCCACTTCGACCTCTGATCTCAGCGCCCCACGATGTGTAAGGCGAACACTGCGAGGTGAGAGAGAGCCAGCATCAGTACAACATACACATCTATAGCAAACATCACAGCATTAGAAGGTATTGCCCGCCCCCCTTTTTCAGGCATCATCAGGCTAGGGCTCAAGGGGTTACTGTGTAATTCATTACAATAAGACATCATACATTCTTGCCACCAGTGTCAAGACAATTTACTATTTGAGAACTGAGTACATCTGGTCGGAGAAAGACATATCATGTTCTCTATAACGAGATGGCATTTGCCTGGGACCTTTTTTTTGCAGATTTGGAAACAATTGTAAAACCCTCCCACACTGGCGTTGACCTCAGCCACGTTTCCTGCAAAAAAATGATGTTAGATTTTCCCACATCACATTGGTATTGCCGTTCAAAAAGGAGTTATGTCCCCAGGAGTACCAACTTAAGGCATGCCATGTAATAAATAAAGCCTGATCTGCTACGGACTGTGGCTGACAAGACTGAAGAAAGCCAGCCCCAATTCGACACCTCTTGGTTCTGAGTAACATCTCGCTTGCTGTCCATAGCAAAGGGGTATGTTACTTTGATCCTTGATTTGGATTGGCCTGGTCCTCTGTTGTCGGCCTGACATGCATATTAACACGATTCAATTATCAAAATGTACTCAGTCGCCTTTCAGAACAGACTATCAGTCCTCACTTCTGTTTGCAGGTTTTTTCCTTTGGGCGCACAGCTGGATCAATTCAACCATCATCCTGAGTCTTGGCGCTGTGTTGGAAGTGTGCGCCCATTATTGAGCGTGTTCTTTTGCTTAAGTCTATTCGGGGAGTAAGACTTCTGTTTATGCTTGTGGTCAGTGTTTTTTTGATGTTCAGCGTTTCACTGTCTTTCCTTCCCTTTGGCTTTGACAACACATCTGTTTGCAATGTTCCTGCACTTTTGAGGTTGTTGGATGAATGGTTTCTCGTTGTGGCAGTATTTGCAGTGACGCCCGCCTGGGTTTTGGTGGTGGTACTGCTTTGACATAGCTTCCCATTTTATCTCTCTTGTCCCCACAACTTTGACTCTTGTCGCTAATACAGATGATATCTCTCAGATTAGTATCAATGCTCTTCATTTGGTTAGTGTTTTTTCCTACAAATGAAATGTTTCGCAGGAACTTGCTGGATACTTTGTTGGAAATTTTGCATCCACCTTTCATGTTTTTTTGTTTTTTTTTCGTTTTTCTTTTTGTTGTCCTCCTTCTTGGATAGGGTTTCAATTCGTTTTTGTTTAATGGAGGATTTTGTTGAATCGGGAATCTCGAGTGAACCTCCATCTTTGACAGCATTCGCCTCTTTTCCCTTGCTGGGAAACCCAGTAGTATCTGGGACTGTTATAGATAGTTTGTCCAAGTCCAGTTTCGAGGATCTTACACTGTTGGTCAATACACATAACTGTGGTCCATTAATCAGAAGTGAACTTATCACATTTAAGGACTGCATATTCTGTCGAACTTCATAGGCCACTGAGTCGTAGAGGTGAATAAAGGATTGCAATACCAAATTTAAGGCTGCTAAGGATGTTTAGGCACCCTCCATTGATTCATGTCAGCTTGGGTCGTTTCCCTGAAAAGGCAGGGAACTGTGGTCTCTGGACATTGTAGAATCATTCGTTCTGTGACTGTCCAGTATGAATGTGTCTGGGGTGACCTCATTAAGGGTGTCCTGTGTTCTAAATGGACCGGGAGACACGCTCAGTCATTCCCGCAGACTTTCAATTGCATGTATTTCATTTTCCAAGCTCACACGGGTGTAGAAGATGGTAGTGCTTGCTTGATGTTCCACGTCCACAAGGACTTGTCCTGAAATTTCGGACTCTAAATTGTCTTTGTTTTCCTTGTTTAGTTGCGTGTTTTTTATTGTTATTAGGGTGTTGTCTGAAATCGTACACCCATCTTTGATTGCTTGATTGAACAGCTTAGATGGCTAATGGGGGTAAAACATAGATATTTTTCATTTTCTTTTTCCCGGGAGAGTCTGCCTGGTGCGCCGCTGTGTTCTGTAGAATTGCCGGCAGGATATGCACCAGCATTCCTCAGAGGGTAGCATTTCGATTTCCCTCGCATGCTTATGCCAGTTAGTACCAAGGATCAAAGGGACTGGCCCCACAGGCTCCTCGGACTCACTGGCTGAAAGTCTCCAGCTGCTCTATGAGATGTTAATTAAAAAGGGCTTAACGTGTCAATATTGCACAGGTTTCGGTCACATTGTTGACCGATCTTTAGTTTTGCGAATAGGAGTCACGGAACAGTTAAAGCCCTATGTGTAATGAATTGATAGTTGCACAAAATCAACTGAATCAAAAGTTCAAGGATTTGTGGGTCTGGTCTGTTAACTCACCAATCGGCAGCTTCTGGCTGGATAGTATTTTATGGTGCCTCATTCAGTATGCCGTCTGCCGTTCGCCTGCTCAGACTGCAGGGACTGCACCACTCTGCCCCACTCCGCTCCGCAGACCTGGGGAAGTTTTAAGAGTTAGCTCTGCCTCAAAAAGAATCGTCACAGACAACATATCACTGCAGCGACTGCACCACTCTTCCCCACTAGCAGAGTTTGGTGCAGCCAGTATATCTATAATTTCTTAATGTAGCATGGCATATTTTGCTAAATAGCCATGATAAAGCAAACATAATAAGTTGTATTATGTGTATAGACTAGCCTACATTGGTGTAGCCAGTTTGGACATGTTTTCTTATTGAAGCATGGTCTTTTGAATAGCAAAGCCAACAGGAGCATGTTCTTACATGAGGACGGATGGCACTGTAGATGGACAGCTTCGATGGCACAGTCAGATGCATCTGCTTCAACAATAAATGGTAACTTGTTGTCTGAAGGTTGTAGAACAGACCCCATGATGAAGGCTTGTTTAAGGGCTTGGAAGGCCTTCCCCATGTGTCCCATAGAAACTTCAGATGGGCTCGTAGAAGACGTAACATGCCTTGTAAAAGGTAGACAAATCTGGAAATAAAACATAAGTAATAGTTAGTGAATCTCCAAAAATTGCTGTACAGCCTTCACATCACATGGGGACGGCCAGCCATGGATAGCTGCAGTTTCCTGGGATCCATGCGAAGATAGTTGGGAAAAACAACATACCCCAGGAACACCACACAAGAAGTATGGAACATGCACTTTTCGAATTTGACAAACAGATGGCTGCTTTGCAGTGGTTGGAAGAACTCTTGGACATGAACAACGTGTTCCTCAGGTGCGTGTGAAAAGATCAAAATATCATCTAGATAAAATGATGGTCAACCCCAGCAGGTCCGGAAAGATGGAATCCATAAATCATTGGAACACTGTCAGGGCATTAAGGAGGACAAAAGGCATCTCCCTGTACTTTAAGTGTCCCAATGGAAATTTGATTGCTGTATTTCCATTTGTGGCCCACTTTAATGTGCAGAAGAAGGAATGCCCCACGCAAATCAAGGGTGGTAAAGATCTTGGTCGTATGTATTGATTCCAAGATGTCTTGAATCAGAGACAGTGCATAATGATCCTTAATGTTTATATCACTTACCTGGCAATAATCAACGTAAGGCCAAAAGTGCCCTCTTTTCTGGGTACAAAAAACAAAGGAGCAGTGCCAGGTAAGTTTGAAGGGGTTATGTAACCCCATTCCAGGCACTCCACTAGGTATTTTCTGAGTTGTGCACACTCCTTAACTGAGACCAAGTATACTCTACAATTAGGTATTGGTTGGTGTGAGAAACCTGAGAGTATTCTCACTCCTAGACCCTTTGGATCTTCTGCGCAGGTGGCCAAGGAAAGTCCATCGCTATTGGATCCCGACCCTGGGGGCGCAGAAGCGAGGGAGGATCACCTGGGTGGACGGTCCTTGGGGACTGGAAGTGGGGTGCCCTTGGGCGAGACATGGTATCCCCGTTCCCTAGTGACAACCAACCCAACTCTTCAACACACTTTAGGGGCTGTTATAAGCCAGCTCCCCTCATGTCTCCACAATTGACACTTAACAGTATTGGGATGAAGAAGAGGTGACTAAGAGCAATGACGAATATGCTCTTTTACCACTCTAGTACTAGTAGAAGGAAGATGCCTGCTAAGAGCAGTGAAGGTCAGGCATGTCTCTTTAATTGTGGTCAGGCAAAGCTGATTTTGTCATCCACACCTGCATCCTGTCTAGGGGCTGCAGGTGTATAAATGTAGCCCAGTCCAGCATCAAAGGAGAGCGACAGGAGAAGGACCAGGAAGCCGGTGATTGCAGCAGAGAATCCTACAGAGTGGCGTGGGAGTTGGGACTCCCTGGAGCAGACTGGACAAGGTGAAGGGAGCCATGCAGGAAGGCTGCCCCTTTCATTTCCACTCTGTGGGCTCATTACCCTGTGTTGGAGGACCACCACAGGAGTGTCTGAGGGGCAGGAGTTGGAGCCCTGACACTAAAAGCAGAAGGCTGTGTGATCCGTGCTGTAGCATAAACTCTTAAAGCGACCAGTGAGTTTCTAGTGAATGAGAAACCCAGTGCGCGCGTGTGTGAACTTTATTATTTGCTGAATACTTTGAATCAGAGTAGACGCGTGATTCGGATGAGCACATTTTCAAAAGTCTCTGATCCGTTCAGTGTTAATTATCAAACAGATGGAAATATTTTGTATCAGAGTGGTCACGTGTATCAAGAAAAACATTTTCGAATGTCTTCCGAAGATCGAGCCATTCAATTAAAGCCAAAGAACACATATTTAGCTATAGATGAAGCTAAAATGAACCACAAGCAAGATATACATTTATTGAATACCGAACAGAATTAAAACATTTAGAACCCAAAAGGGGAAAGGAACTTTAAGAACCAAGCAAACCATTATATGTTGAAGTGCTCAAATTGAATATAACTTTAAACAAACCACAGTATGTGGAAATATGTGACTTTAAAGAACATACAAACAAAAGGATACTGAAGCCTGATTTACAGTGAAATTCTCAAACTGTATCAACACTGCAAATCATTTGAACAAATCTTTGAAAGAACTTTAACTGAACTGTGGGACTTAAAATCGAGACAACAAGGACTCTTTTTTGAACTGTGTAATGTGAGGAAGGCAAGGTATCAAACAGTAAGACAGACACAAGTAATCACAGTTCAAGGGTGTTTAATGAGTGTTCAAATGGATCAATAAAACGCCTATCTGATCCTGAATCTAAAGATAGAAGCAAGCTATAACCATCAAATAATAATAACGCAGTCCTAGTGGAGTCTTGGTAAAATAAAAGGGCCTATACTAATAAACTTATTGCCAACCCTTACTTCTAAATACAAATAGTGTGGGAAACAATGTTATGCAAAAGAAATGTGTTCAAGAAATGATATTTCAGGATATTTGAGCCGTTGGCTACCCTTCCCCATGTTTTCAGTACAGGACAAGGTGGCACACTCAAGCTTACCCCAACTCTAGCTTCTATGGCACGAGGGTGGAGTTCAAAACGGCAGCATCAGGACCTTCTGTGCCAAAGTCTCTTTGCCATTCAAAGTCTCTTAGTTCAGAGGGTTTGATGCGGCAATCAAACACCAAAGTTCCTTTCTCCTCAAGATTTTCACATGCACAATTTCTCAGGCGATTTACTGTTCACCTCGGGCTCCCCCTGCTGGGCTCAGACCCACTTTAACATAATGTTCTTAATTGATCTCCCGCGATCGGGCTCAGACCAGTGAACCTGGGGAACGGGTCCTTTAAGATGATGTAACAGTATCTGAGATGGATGGGGATGCAGATCTTACTCATACATCAATAATCAGACCGACTCAAGAAGTTGGCAAAAGTCAAAGCTGTAATAACAAGTCTTTTAAAACAGGGAGTACAACGGACATCAACAGACGCTGCACAGAATTATCTCAACACATTTCATAAAAAACAGTGCGTTTATACCAAATATTTGGCATGAGTGATGTCAGAATATGTGGCAAAATAAGAAAACCTACCAGGAGTTGTGGTTGGTCAATGGGAACATCTACATATACTTTCTACGGGATACAGAGACATGATTGGGTCTCTAAGATCAGGTGGACAACTAAGCCCATCCCAAGTGCAAGTCATCTTCCGTGTCAGATTAATACACAACATACTATTGGCTTCTCAAACGATAGGGCTCTTTAATACGTGGCACTCTACAATTGGTTGGCAGACTTGTACCCTTCCGGAATATCCCACTCGCTAGCAGCATGCAACTGGTACTCCAAGTGCTGGGGGGTTGGCCTGGTCATGCCTCCCCACCCAATTAGCCCAATATCCATCATCAATCCTGCAGTCTGCCATTCAGTTAATCCTTTGAACTCGGCCTTGCAGAGGCTCACTGTGAATATGAAGAGGAAAATCCGAAATCTACTCTTGCCCCTCTTGCCCCAGACACATTAACAGAAAGAACAGCAAGAAGAATAATGATCGCACTCACCATTTTGCACCAGTCCCCAGTGCACCCATGGGTGACAAATATGCTAAAATCACCCACTTCACCAACACTGCAACATAAAAGTAACACAAACCTTGCCCAGAGTGGATGGAGAGCTTCTGGGTGCTAGCAGAGACACTTTAAATGACAGTATTGGTTAAATGCACTAAGAAGACATGCTATATTAGCCTCAATGCAGCAATACCGACATGCAGAATCTACAAAACACAAGAATTCCTGTTTAAAGGCTTGCAGTTGCTCACATGAATTAACCCCATGGAAAAGCAAAAGCATTGAGCCACCTAACAGCACTATAACTCATGAATTCATGCATTATCAAGTGGCACAGTGTAAGCCATGCCTGGCTTCAGGACATTACAGCCAAATACACTTGTCTCAATGAAGTCCAGTGGCGATGGGACGGCGCGAGTCAGGAATGCACCTCGCAGCCCCCAGCCAAGGTCGTGTAACCAGATAAACTCTTTTCTTGTAACAAGATACAATTATTTTCTTCTGAAAGGCAGTGAACCGAGTGGAGCCAGCTTCAATAATTCTCATTAAATACAGCTAAATCGACCCAGATTGTGGTGGCAGGGCACGTGACTCAGTAGCATTGTCAGCCAGCCAAAGACTCTTCTATAAGAATGAAAAGACGATCTCGCAAAAGCCCAGACATTATTTGCAATAACAGCATGACAAGGAACAGCTGCATGTTGCATTTGAAAAGCAAGCGCACTCGAACGCAGTGTTCATTCACACATAATTATGACGCAGAAATAAAACAGTTACCTTTACTTGGATAGATCCATTCGAGCTGAGGGGGAGTTATGTCTCAGCACTGGGACATCAGCTAAACAGATGGGAAGGTTTTCACAATGCAACATTTTTAGAATTAGGTAATTGGGAACCAGCAAATCCAGCCCTTTGACAATGTAGGACCAATTAACAGGGTTTCTATAAGGGAGCTATATGTGGCCAGTCACTCAGCACCCAATCAGAATGAGACATGTCATGGGAATTGACCCAAGTTGTGATGTCAGCAGGCTGCTGTGACTTAGAAAAAGAGCTTGTAGACAGGCTCTGGAGGCGCAGTGACTGGACTTCCCTCCGTGCACAGACGGACTACTGTGTATTTGCTGGCCAGAAATAAACCACAGTTTTGAACATGCTGCTTGCCTGGACCCTGCTGCATTCATTTTGGCAAAGGGGCGGTGTTGGGCCTCCTGTACCCCAGGACCCCTAGAAGCCCTGGGAGGGTCCACTTCCACCCAACAAATAAAAGGGGATGAAGCATGGTCTTATCTTCTGGTCTCGGAGTAGCTCACCCCAAAGTATATTCTCATCTCACCATGTGACTGGAGAGCACATTTTTGAGCTATTTGGTGTATTTAATACTATTAAATTAAGAAATCTTGGCGCCTTCAGTGGTTTTCATTACACCTCAAACAGGAGCTGAGCTTGCTCGTCACGTTCATGTATGTTCTCGAGTAGATAACCAGGCTCTTGGCGGGCCCCACTCGTGACACTGGGCCAGGCAAACCTTTCCCGAATCTTCCTTCACTGTCAGCTATCCTTATTCTACTGCGCCACACTTCCAGCCCTTTCATTCACGGGGTCCAAGTTTACTGAAGTGCGTCGTGGAACATCCAGATTCTATACATTCCTATATATACATTGACGCATTGCCTGCAATCTATTCACTGCGTAACCAGCCTTATGATGACTTTGTCTACTTGCGTTACTGCATCTGTACAGTTGTAAAATTGCTTTGCATTTCCCTTCGTGTTCTCTGCACGTGTAATCTTCATTTCACTCCCGAAATGGTGCTTACTTCACTACTTCGTCATCAGCTTCTATAAGGTCTATATTCTTAATTCATTTGCATCTCCCCTGGGTGCGTAACCTCTGCTTTACGTGATGTCACCAGTCCCCTTTCATTCATTTTCACACTTCTTCTGGAACCTCCTTCAGAAGATCGTAATTTCTCTGCAGATACATATAGGTTTTTCTCAATTGATACCTTGTTTCAAGGACTTTTCATGGTATAGGTATTCTCAGTGCCATTGCACATGTCGCAATTTCCAGTTGCCAACTTATAGGCAGAATAGGGGCAGAACTTCCAGTAGAGGTACTTGGCTTCTCCTCTGCACCATTTTATCTAATTTTCCAATCTTTCTTTTTCTATATCAAAAATCGAAGACTTTCAAATATGCACAGGATTTTGCTTGACCCGCCACAGGACCACTTCAATTCACAAAAAATCTTTCTCTTTACAATTCTCGACATTCACTTCTGCCACCTCTCGGCTGGATATCTTACATAGACCTTCGATTGAGCATGCACGCAGTGCCGGACCACTCTGTCAATGATATTTTATCCTTTCAAAGTTCAAACATTCATCAGCAGTTCAACTTTACTTGCGTCTTTCATCACACGCGTTTTAACAATGTTCGTTCCAGCGCTCGGTATACAATGTTGCAGCTTGCATCCTTGCCTTCAACACGGACCGTTCTTGTATCGGTCTCCCCAACTCATGCCTGTGTTGATTTCTCTGTTGCTACATTGTTCTTGGAGCCAAGGATAGTACCACAGGGGCTGGACGAGATTGTCTTTGTATTCATGCGGAAAACATCAACTGTGTTCTTTCAGGCCATAAGGATTCAGTGCCCAATTGCTTGAAGCATCCAATGTAAGCTATTATGTCCTTGTTTCCTTGCTGTATATCAATTAGCTGGTTTTGGGCTACAGCTGCCTGGTTGGGGAACTTGGAATGGTCAAAAAAGACTTTCTCTAATTCAGTGAAGTTGTCCAGCAGGGGGCTACGAGCTGAAAAACAAGAGATGACCCATTATTAATGCATTCCCACTCAGACCGGCCAGTTTTGGCCTTGTCACTTAGGAACTGAGTGGGTTGGTGCATAAAGTGAGTTGTACAATGATTATAGAATGTTGTAAGTCTCATGCGGTCACCGTCATACTTGAGGAATCCAGACTGGCTCCGTGTAATTTCAGCCATGGCACTGGACGTGGTTACAGACAGGGTGTCTTTTAGTTTAGTATTTTTGCCTCTTATGTCTGTCATGTCTAGACGAAGGGCATGTAACACGTAATTGCTGCATCTCCTCTGTCTTGATTCCGGAATCAGGGAAAAGGCGTCACAGTCTGTCAAGCTACACTTCACGCTGTGTTTCCCGCCTTGCTTGATTACCTGGGTGCCGGGTCTGTATGTTTTCCACAGCATCCACAATGACCCCTTAGTGCATCTCTGATCTGGTAGACAGACAGTGTGGAAGTGCCTCCTTCTAGACGGTCCAAGACTGATATATCTGGACTGGCAGGAAAAGTACCCTCCCAGCACCACATCATTCTCTACCATTGCCCATTACTCATGGCGCCAGGTCAGTGCGGGCACTGTAGCTGGAGGGCGATGGGAAAGAACCCTTGGAAATGTTAGGTGGTGCCAGACAGATAGCAGGCAGGGATAAGGGGTAGGGCAGGAAGGCAGGCAGGAAGGTGGCTAGAAAGATGGAGAAGGGCCAGGAAAACTGGTCATAATGGGGTGCAGGACCCAGGTAGGCAAGGGAAAAGGGCAGGAATAAGGCCTCAGCTGGAAGGAAGCAAAGGGTAGGATAAGCACCCTAACAAGGAGAGGCAGGCAAAAGGGACAAGGAGCAGGCCCCAGAGAGCCAAGGAAACAGGAGGGAATAGAGCCAGCAGAACAAGAGGAATTGCCAGAGATGGAGTGTCTTCTCAGGATACAGGAGCAGAGAGTGATGCACCATGTTTGGCATTCCCAGAGCCTTTCACGGTACCAGCATGAAGACGAGGCTCAGCCTTGTGTGCCCCGTTGCTAGAGGCAACAAACGAGGAGGGGTGCACCTCACATGCGGGGAACCAAGGCGCTGGTCCCGTGCGCATGCACACCGCTCCCAACATGCGGCCCCCATCTGACGATGTCAGTATCAGGGTGCGGACCACTGCTGAGGATGGACTGTGAGGCCCCGGGCAGCCACGGCACCCAGATGCAACCATAGGTAGCACCACCAGTCAGGGCACAGAGGAATAGCACCCACTGTAAGTGGCGGCCGTAATAGTATGTTCTCATATACGAATACTGGCATATATTGGTGCAGCCAGCATGGCAATGTATGGGCACAGCTAACGTGGAAATGTTTGTATTCTGGCATATATTGTGGGGAAACAAATCATGAAAATCTACTGGGAAATGCTCCTGTGCACTGTTGGTGGCTTGCATCTGTTGGATTTATTTCGTGAGTTACCCTATAAAACAGATTGCAAACTGTCTGCCTTTGAACCCAGTGTACTGTATAATGAACCATTTCAATGTAAGAAAACTGTCCTCTGTGGAGTGGGGGGAGTACCACCCCAACACCATCTTGGTTGTTTTGAGCTCCCTCTTTGCACTTGGTCACTCTCGCTTTTTTGTGGGAAATAATACACCCCTCCAATTCACACAAGGGCCTTCATAACGAGGATGGAGGTAACCATGCCGCTTTTCGCGGCATGGCTACCCCTATACCGGGTTCCGGGTTCCTGAATGAGGAATTACCGGGCCATTCTGACCATAGAGGGCCCGGTAATTCCTCATTCAAGGAACCCGGACCCTGTACATCCCCATTCCCATTCGAGCCCCCATAGGGCTCAATGGGAATGGGGATGATGCTAACAACGGGCCCGTTAATAACGGGCCCGTTGTTAGCATCCTGGTCTTAGCAGGTTCCCGCAAGCAGACCTCATAATGGGACAGTAAGGGTTTAACGGCTCCGGCACCTTTACCGGCGTTGTTAAACCCTTACCGCATACCTCGTAATGAGGCCCAAGATGTAGGTTTTGATACCTTTTATTGGGCTAGTTGAAAAGACTATGTAGAGATGGAACAAAGCATAAAGCATTAGCCTAGGCAAAAGTGAGGCATTAGAACTGCGAATCAACTGCGCTTTTCTACTAATAGTCAATCCGAAATAGGTTGTTAGTGTGATCATTGCTGCGGATGTCAACCAACCTCAAAAACAGTAAACTGAGTCTAGCACTATACATGTAACACACACACGCAAAGGCTTGTGATTAAAATGTGATCATCAACCAGCCTGGTTGTTTAGAAATTTGTGATCTGGATATTATTAAACTTTTTCATGTAACAAATAAATGTTTGGTATTACTTCAACTTTGAATTCCTTGGAATTCAGATTAATGTGTTCTGCAACCTCTATGTAGTGTCAAGACATAGTGATTTCAATACAGCTGCTAATGTGTTCTGGCTGGTCTACAATGTGACACTACAAACATATGTTCTCAAGGTTTAAATGTTGCAGTCTTCAATATTCCCGCAGTGGGCCTGAATGGTTTCCTCGTTTCCAAATAGTGGGGCAAATGCAAAATATGTTACCCATTTTGTAATGGT
This sequence comes from Ambystoma mexicanum, assembly GCF_040938575.1. Lineage (NCBI taxonomy): Eukaryota > Metazoa > Chordata > Amphibia > Caudata > Ambystomatidae > Ambystoma > Ambystoma mexicanum. Next base: position 479,283,490 of record NC_090938.1, read on the forward strand.
GCAATGTCCGCTGTTATCTCAGCATGCCTGGTAATGGATGTCACCCATTAAAGCTTAAACCCACAAGATTTCTGTCAGTGTCCTCTGGCCCTCATCCATTAGGGGTCATGTGCAGTAGTGTCCAAATCTGATGGTGAGAATTGGCAATGGAGGGTTGTCTTCTGACTTTGTTGATGTGATGCATTGCTGGACCTGGGCTCAAAGCTGGCCATAGTGTGTCATAAAACCTACGTCTGTGTTCAGACCACTGTCTTTTAGGTTCAGCATATTTGGGTACTTGAGCTCCCGCCTCCTTCTGTGTGGGGTATTTGAGGGGCCATCTTTAAATCCATCACCGATAGATCCTGCAATTAGTGCCCATCCTGTGTAGAGTGTCAACCCACTGGTGTTTCTATTTTGTGGTTTGAGATGTTGTACTTGTGTAGGTTCATTCTTTAATGGTACTCCTTGAAGGTCTCACATACAAAACATCCTTGTGTGTATTTTTGGCATGGGACGAGGTACACAACATTGGATGATCTGCATTTGTATGTCCCTGGTATCTGTATTGTTCGATTCTGCAGGATTGTTATGGCAAATCCAGTGCTGGTGTGTTGGCAGGTTTTCTATCTCCTCGGCATGTTCCTGGTCTTCTTTGGTTCTTTTTTTTTAAAAAACAGTTTTTTATTAATTTGTAAAGCAAAAACAAGCAAGCAATACAAGTTCACACCCAGATGACAACACCACCCCTAAACCCCATCTCACATACCATAGTCATTATAGACTAGGAGAAAGAGCAAAAAGAAAGGAAAAAATAATTTGGACAGAAATAAAGAAGGTTTACATTTTCGGACTCAGCAGGAGGAGTGACAGACGCACCACTACTAAGCGACAGTAAGTAAGGTTTAAGTTATGTACCTGTAACTATTGTTCTCCAGCATCGATTCACATGCTCATGAATTCCCTGTCATCAGGCAGGTAATCCTCGGGGGAAATAAAACGGTTTCACTTTCACTTTAAAACTGTATTTCTCCTCTAAACCAATCACTGTCCTCTGGGTCATTGTCAGGTTTCGCTCTCCCCTTTTTAGGCTTGGTCTCTGGGTCTGTGTCTTCTTTCTTTGTATTTCCTTCTTTTGAAGAGAAGAGATAAGGCCGGTCACTCCAGGTCACCACCGTGCCAACCCAGAGGAAAACCTGGAGGCACAGGAGTCATCCGGAGACCTGGGTCTCAAGAAGGGAAACAAACCCTCTCTGAATAGAGGGAAAAACTCTGACATCGGACACAATGAAGCGTTCCTTGCCGTAGAAGATCCTTTGCATGAGAGGAGTGTCCAAGTCCGCAGAAAGATGGTAAGCGTAGACTCCAAAGGCAAAGATAACAGCTTCAGTAGGCTCCGAGGAGAACAGTGTGCTTGTGAATGCGGGAGCTAAGACTGTCCAAAGATCCAGAAGCTAGGTAGGACACAGGCGGGGAGCAGAAAGGAGAAAGGCAGAGTACTGCAGAGTGAGAGAGAGAGCAGGGCGAAGCCGGGGTGAATGCAAGGAAGCAGCTGTGAAGCCAAGGAGGGAAGGTAAGAGAGAAAGCAAAGTGATGAAGGCAACTGGTAACAAACATACGAGCTAAACGAGTGTTCCGCAACAATAAGTCACAGTTGAAACATGAAGCTCCGAGCTACTTTCTGGTACTTGTTGCCTGAGTGAAGCTGGGTTGCATGTCACACAAAAGTAATGACGTGGACGCTCGACTGCGGACAGCGGGCATCTCGGATGGGGCTCTCCATCCCCAACGTTGCCATAACGACCTTAGCTTGTGCAATTGCCACAGCAGTCGAATGCTCTGCTGAACATGCAGAGTTGGTACAGGTCATACTGCCCCCGTCGCAATGACAGTCCTCTCCCTAAGCTCCACCCCTGGTGGCAATCTTCAGATTTGGTAAGCACGTAAAGTGGCAGTATGAACCAGAAGAGCCACAGAGGGGAAGAGGGAGGGTTTGCATGTGAATCCATGCCAGACCCATGCTGGAGAACAATAGTTACAGGTAAGTAACTTAAACCTTCTCCAGCATGGGATCTGGCATGGATTCACATGTTCATGAATAACGATTACACAGCAGTACATGTACACAACCACGGGAGGTGGCAAGGTTCAACAGAAGCAATAACACTCACCTCTGGAACAGACTCACCTCAGACAAACAGGTTGTGTAGCACCGCTTGGCAGATTCAAGACTCCTCCCTGGAATCACTGTCGATGCAGTATAACTTTGTGAAAGTGTGGGTGGACCTCCACGTAGCAGCCCGGCAGATGTTAAGCAGGGGCACACCAGAGAGAAATGCTGTCGTTGCTGCGATGGCTCTGGTGGAGTGAGCTCTCGGCCGACCTGGCAGAGGCCTGTTAGCCTGTCGATGACAGAGCATGATACAGCCGGAGAGCCACCTGGAGATGGAAGCCTTCAACAAGGCCTTTCTGTGATTAACAGGTCCAAAGTTGATGAACAACTGGAAGGTCTTCTGAAAATTCTTCATTCGAGCCATGTAGAATTTCAAGGCATGAGCAACGTCTAGCAAATGCAAGGCTCTCTCCGCTGGTGATGACATATTTAGGAAGAAGACAGGTAAAACCAAAGGTTTGTTGAGGTGGAATTCCGACAGTACCTTCGGCATAAAGGTGGGATGTGTACGCAGTACCACCCTTGTAATGTGGAAAAACAAGTAAGGCTTCTTGCAAGACAGGGCCTGGATCTCCCCCACCGCCAGAGGCGATAGCCAAAAGGAAGGCCGTCTTAAATGAGAGAAACTTGAGCAGGGCTTGATGCATAGGTTCAAAGGGAGCTCCCCTGAGCTTAGTCAGAACCACATTGAGCTGCCAAGCCCGAGCAGGAGCCTTCACCAGCAGGAAAGTCCTGAAGAGTCTGTTGAGGAACTCCTTGACGAGTCTGTGAGACCACAGCAAAGATCTTCCCGGAGACCTTGTGTACCTGGATATGGCGGCAAGATGCACCTTGATAGAGGTATGAGCCAGTCCCACTTTGGCCAAGGAAAGCAAGTATGGTAGAAGTTGTGGGCCATGACACGCAGCAGGGTAATCTTTTGAGTCCGGCACCACACGGAGAAGTGTTTTCATTTATGCCCGTAGCACTTCAACGTCGACGAGGCTCTAGTCCTGGCCAGGATGTCGTTACATTCTGAGGGTAGAGCATAACCCCCAAACTCTAGGGCTGTAGGAGCCATGCCCTCAGGTTCAGAGAGTCCGGGCCATGTTGCAGAATTAACCCCCCACTCCTCTTCTCTAGCGAGAAGGTCTGGGGACCGTGGCAGCCCGATGGACGGGCCACTGACAGACCCAGCAGGTCTGGATACCAGATTTGCCTCTGCCACACTGGGGCGCCGACTATCATCCTGCAGTGGCACTGTCTGAGTGTGTTGATCACAAGTAAGAGGAGGGGAAATGGAGGATAAGCGTATACAGGAACGGTCCCTCCCACTGGAATGAGAACGTGTCCCCCATGCTCCTCAGTTGAGGAAACCTGCTGGTGAACCTCTGGCACGTGGTGTTCACCGCTGTCACAAAGAGATCGATCTGGGGCTGCCCCCATCTGCCAAACAGAAGATACACCTGGTCCTGGCGAAGCTCCCACTCGTGGCAAGAACGCAGGTTCCGGCTGAGTGAGTCTGCAATGGTGTTCTTGACTCCTGCTAGGTGAAATGGGACGAGGAACATGCCTTGATGAATGGCCCATCGCCACAAGTCCTAGGCCTCCCTGGAGAGCTAAACTGGGGGTAAATGCGCCAACTTAATGGCCATTTTCTGGCGCAATTAGCGCAGTGAAATTAGCGTACGTAGATGGCTGTTCTTTCCAACTGAGATTGTTGTATCCAGGAAATGTATGCTCTTCTTGGAGAATTCCAGGGTTGGCGGAGACAGCAGCAGTGAGAGGCGAGGGGAGTGTGTTGAGAGATCCCAGGAGTACCATATCTCTCAAACCTTTGAGTCGCCAGCATAGTTGAAAGCATGATGATTTTCTTTTGAGCCTGTGACCTCCCTTGTGGTCTATGGATGAGCATGGAACCTATGAGAGAGAGAGAAGTAGAGTCAAAGGCTACCCTGACCCAAAGCATAACATAGGGTCACAAAATTGCAGCGAAGCTAGATAGTTGCTAGCTTAAAGGACAAAAACCTTATGATACAAAGATATCGAAAGAAAAAATCATTTATTTACACTAACATACAAGATATATTAACAATATATATTAACAAAAAAATGCCGTGGCACTGAAAAGATGCATCATTGAGCACATGATAATCTGCACATCCGTGGGTTAGTAGGCAGAGCGATGAATTTATTACATGTATTGCTTAGGATCACAATACGTTCATGTTGTCGACACACAGACTGGTGTTTCTGGTTCGGTATATAGATGGCTAGTTGCAGTGGCTGTAAAGAGTGTGAATCAGCGCTGCTGGGCTGTACCGAACGGTCTTCAGGACAGTTAGTTGTGGTCGGAGCGATGTTAGGGATGCACGTCCATCATGGTCAGGTAAGTAGGCGCTTGGGTTGTGGTCTTGAATTCCAGTAATTTTATTTTAGGACTGGGAAGCAAACTGCAAAAAGTCAGATTGCAAGGAGCTGTTTGAATCGATCAGAGAGCTGTGCTGCAAACGGAGGTCTGTCCCTTGGCACGAAACAAGCTGTGTCACTGTTAGGAGTCTGTGGCTCCTGTTACGAGCTGTGTCACTGTTAGGAGTCTGTGGCTCCTAAAGATGGAAGCGCATCCCTAACATCGCTCTGACCACAAATAACTGTCCTGAAGACCTGCTCTGCTGGCGTCTGATTCTATTATCAGGTCTGGGCGGTCGCCGAAGATGGCTCTGCCGTTCCAGGCCTCCATGTTCGCTCACCACCATTCTAACTCTGTCCTGGACTCTTGATCTAAGAGTATCAGTTGGTGGTAGTGTAGGCCTCGCTGAAGATGCCGTATCCTCAGCCTCTGAAGGGCTTGGTACTGTAATGGCCCTGGGAAGATTGCTTGTATTGATGCCGCTAGTAATCCTACCACTCTCGCTATAGTGCAGAGTGATATGCTCGTTTTGCTGAGACATGCTCTTATTTCTCTCTTTATGTCTCTGATCTTCTTGTTTGGGAGTTCTAGTGTCGCCGACCTGGTGTTTATAATAAACCCTAGGAATTCTATCCTCCTCGTCGGAGCCATCTCTGACTTCTCCCAGTTCACTAGGAAACCTAGCGAAGTTAAGTGGTGTACTACACAGTCGGTCTGGTAGACTAGAGTCTCTCTGCTGTCGGCCATCAGTAGGATGTCGTCTAGATATATAATCATGCAAATTCCTTTCCCTCTGATTGCTGCGGCTACTGGCTTCATCACTTTCGTGAATGCCCACGGTGCCGAGGAGAGCCCGAAAGGCATTGTTGCGAACTGCCATAATTGCCCTTCCCAGTCGAATGCTAGGAATGCTATGCTAGGAAATTCCTCTATACAGGAATCGTAAGGTAGGCGTCTTTCAAGTCTATCCTCGCCAGCCAGTCGTTCTGTCTGAGCATATCCCTGAGCTGGTGGATTCCTTCCATTTTGAAGTGGTTGTGGGCCACCCAGCTGTTCATGTGCCTTAGATTTATCACTGGTCTCACTTTGTCTTTTCGGTGAACCAGGAACATGTTGCTCACAAATCTTGGCGGTGCAATGCATTGTTCGATCGCCCTCTTCTCTGCTAAGCTTCGCAATTCCGAGTCTAGCAGCTCTTTCTCTGTCTGCGTCGTGACTACGGGGTGTGGCGCCTGGTCCTGAACGGGGGTTTCTGTGAATTCTATACACATGCCTTTCACTGTTTGAAGGACCCAAGCGTCGCTGGAAAGAGAGCGCCAGTTTTCCCAAAATATAGCTGCCCCCCCCCCCCTACTGGTGGATATGTAAAGTTTCTCACCTGTGGGGAAGTTTTGTCCTCTTCCCTGTCCTCTGCTTTGTCTTCCTCTAGGGAAGCGGCCTCTTGGGGGAAAGAAGGTATCAGGCTGCCTGGATTCCCAGTATTGGTTTCTGTTGTACTGAGGCCTTCTGGATGTTTGGTATCAACCGGTCGAGCGACCTCTGTAGCGACCGGTCCCACCAAAAACTCTCCCTGGGAAGATTTTCTTCATCGAAGCCTGTGCCGTTCCACGGGTCTCTGTTCGATTTGGAGACAAACGACAACATTTTAGGGTCCAATTCCGGGGCTTCCGCGACTTTGCCCGGCAGGTCTGGTCGTGGACATTCAGCCCTCAGTCTTTGTCTGACCTCTTTTTCGAGAGCTTTCCTCAATCTCTGCGTCATGTATTTCGCCACTCTCGGCGATGGTATCCACTCCGAAGAGCTCGGATTTCTGATTTCTTCCGGTTGGAACATGTCTGCCGTTTCGTCCTCCTCTAGGTGGTGGAGTTTTCGTTGCCTTTTCTTTGGCGGAGGTTGGCTCCCCTCATCCCCTTCATTATGTGCATCCGCTTGAGTGGATGTGGGGGATATCGGTGGTTCCTCGTCTGGGAAGCCTTCTGGGGGTTCCTCCTCTGTACCACCCATATTGTCATCCCCTGGGTAGGGGGTCGGAGGCTCGCCACCTGGGAATCTTTCATGAATGCTTCCTTTAGTCTGAGGAACGCGTCCGTAGCCTCTGGGGCTCCTGTACTCGCCCCTGTCAGTTGGCCCGGGGGGTCAGAAGAGTCCTTGCTCTTCCGGGCCCTGTTACACCCCTTAGGGTCATCAAACGTTGCCCTTGTGGACGCGCTTTCTTCCTGCTTGGTGCGTTCTTCCTTCTGGCTCAGGAATAGCTCTATGGTATCTAGCCTTTCTTGTAAAGGCCGTACTCCCTGGGCTACTGCCTCTGTCAATGAATCTCCCAGCCCTTCTTTGAAGCTATAGGCTAGGTCTTCTTGGTAGACTGCCTCCTGCTCATCTTCGCTCCACTCGAAGTTCGACATTGTGCTGGTCGGTGCCTTAATCAATACCTGTCTAGGTGTAGTGGCGCGTCCACAGATTCACTTTGCTCGAGGCTGCACCTTATACAGTATGTATGTTTGCAGGATATATCTTTCTTATTTGCCTGGTAATACTCTATAATCGAGCGGCTCTGCTGTCTAAAGCCACGCCCCCGCATAGGAGGCGTTCGCTATTGGTGCATTCGCTGCGCGTGGCCGTTTCTGTTCGGCTTGCGGGAAGTTTCCCGCCTGCGTAGAGCTCCACCCTTCCAAGGGTTGGGGCTGCGAACTCGCGCTCTGCTAGGGGGTACAGTAGGCTCCTGAGGTGTCGTGTATTACGACACGGGGCCTCTGAATCCCCTTCAAACTAAAACACTAATGCTCGCGCGCTCTACTATACATGTTTATTCTATTATAGTCCAGGGTGTACAATTCCCATTACGTTAATGGCATAAAACACGTTTTGTCAAGCGAATATTACAGAGCTAAGATAAAGAGGTACTTATCTTGTGGAGAGCAGGAAAAGAAGAGGAAGGACAGAGGAACAGGAAGGACTAGGTCACATAGCCAGAGACTAGGGGACTACAGGAATGATGGGATTTGAAGTTTGTTTAAAAAAAAATAATAATAATTTAAATTAAAAGTTTACAAAGTTATATTTGTTGAAACTGCTGGAGAGTAGAGAAGAAGATGAAGCTTAATGCTTGCCTCCGTATTGACAAAGAATAGCTTTTATCCCCCCCAGAATTTGTTTCTCTTAGTGCAGTGGTCTATACCGAAAAATAATTTAACTTAAAAAAGTATTTATGTAATGGTGTGTTTTGTGGCTATTTTCCATGTTCAGGATCTGATGCCTGGTTGTCTCAATTGCAGGTGGGGAGCTTGGCTGTTGTGCCATGTGGAGCTGCTTGTAAATTCGCTGACAGATGTCAGTGTCACGTTCTGCTTCTGCAGGCTGCCTGTAGTACCATAGTTGGCCTTGTGCACCCCCACGACACTGTCTTGCTTAAGCAAGCTGCTCCTGTTTGCCAGAGATGTCGCAAGGGCTGGCACAGGATCAGGATCATTGTGACCACACAATGAAAATATCACAGTAGCACTGCCGCTCGCCTGGAAATGTTTGAAATAATATTTTTAAAATGGTGCAATTTCTTTCATGTGGTTTCTTTCCAAACTCCACACTGTACATTTCCTCTTTAAATCACTTCCATGACACATGTACACCCACTTTTAGTACATTAAGCGATCCATAGACACCTGTACAGTAGAAGCCTACCAAGGTAGCTCAGCAGGTTGACAGACCGATGCTGAGATGTTATATATTCAAAACTACAGGATTTTTGCAATGCCTTATAAATGCCTTATAAAAAAAAGTGTTATAAAATGTGTTTGGCCAGGGTATGGGCTGGGCTGGTTGCTTGCTTATGTTCAGGGCGGAGGTGGGGATATTTCTGCCCCTGTAGTGAAAATCAAAAGTTGGCACCCATGAACCCACTGTTTAATTTCCTAAAAACTGCTGTTAGCACAACAGAAGCATTTATTTGTGATTAACCAGTTTGACAAGCATATAACAACTTTATAAATATAACCTGTGCTAAAACACAGAGGGGCACACAAAATAACAGAGTATGTGTGGTATCTGACAATAAAAACATATCAAAGAAAACTTGTGAACGCAGGCAGCATTTTTCAATTTGGAAATTACTTTTGTTTTTTTTAATGAAAGTGTGAAATGCACATTTGGAAAACAATAGTGTGCCTAGCATGTAAAAAGCCTGCATAAAACACAAAGGAAGGGGCACAAAAATTAAAGGATATTTGTGTGGTAGTCCAATAATAGGGGCAAATAAATATTGGTACAAATTCAGAGGTTTATAAATATCCCCACCCCGATATCACCTGCTCGTAGCTCTCCACTGTTGGCCTCCACTACAAGTAGCTCTAGCTAACATAAAGGTTGGAAACCCCTGCTCTAGCACCCTCACCTCAATGCCACGTTTGTGTGCCTTTCCTGCAGTGCCATAAAAAACCTCACTGGGTCCAGGACCAGAACGCCCCGCCCCTTGCCCGCAGTAACAGAGCACACCGGGTGTTCTCCCTGCTGCCCAGTACACACAGTGCCAGAACACACACACCTTTTCATCCGGTGTCTTTGTCGCTGTAGTCCTGGGTCAAAGGCTGTGGCGAGGAAGGGGGCGCATTGCTGACTGCCCCCCATTCACATTCGCTCTATCTTCCTTGCTCGCATGTAGTGGCAGACCACACCATATTTTTACCACATGTTTCAGTGCCCCAACAAAACCCATCTTTCTTTCCACAGTGCATACAGTGCCAGCACACACACCATATAACGTTCTTCCCCCAATGCATGCAGTGTTAGATCACCCACACTCCCCAACATAATGCATGCAACGCATAAAGAAAGCACCCCAGAACCCACGCACCCTAGCTCATTTTAACACTCACATGCAGTGACCAAACACAGCCCATCTATTTCACTGCACCCCACTACACGCATCGTGTGAAGACACACTCTTTCTCTCCCCCATCAATTGCATGTAACGCCAGAACACACACACCCCTCTGACTCCTTTCACCCTAATGCCCCATTGCTGGCCCTACCTCCTCCCTTCACCCCTTGTCCATAATGCATGCACTGCCACACAAGCTGACTCGCCCATCGCTCCCCGCTGTATGAGTGACACAGCGGCACTCGTGTGCCCTCCACCCCCCTTCCACTGCAGTGGTGCCACCCTTACCCCTCCCCGGGCGCTCCATCACCTCTGCATGGAGAGCTGCTGCATGTGCCACTGCAAGGATGCCCCCACTCCCTCGGCCGGTCAATGCCAGGGTACACTCTTTGTTGCCAGGCCGCTGTGTCAGTGTTGTTGTCCCTTCTTGGCCACATCAGTCACCATGCCGACATTCTGTGTCGCCTCCTGTGAGATATTTTTGGAAGCATTTTGATAACAAATTATTCACCTTGAAAGATGAGCCTAGTCCCAAAAGAAAAAAATCTTCCCCTTGTGGCGATATTCTAGCGCTTTTGTATATTCCTGGCACTACACAATACTCAGTCCAATATTTGCAGAACCAGCATACGCTGCCACGTACAAACTGGGGGCGATACACAGCCAGGAGAGAGAAGTGGGGAGGGGATAATGAAACTACAGCACAGTGCTGGTAGGTGGAGGGGGTGTCGCATAAAATTGAAATGCATGCATTTCTTATGCTGTCGTTGAAAGGCGGAACTGGGGGAGTAGAGGCAGTCACGTGTCAGGTGGGTCGGGTGCATCCATGTATCATTCTGCGGGCAGTAAAAGAAAAACGGATTAATAATATTCCAGAAGTATTATAGATGCTGGTACTTCAGAGACTGTGCTAGGGCTGGGGCAGTTGCATGTTGGTTGTGCCTACAAAACCTTCTGATCCTGTGACGGCCATCAAATGTCTGCCACGGAATTGTGTAATGTATGAATGCATGGGTTTTATAAAGCGTAAGCCTATGTGGAAAGCAGCCCCTGTACATAGGCGATGCACCCAGGTGGCCATTATTAAGCACCAGTCCCTCTTAAAGACCAGTAGAGAAGAGGAGTCAATCACATGTCACATGTGCCCAACAGAGCCCTTTATCTCACTTAGAACAGTAAAATGAGAGGCATTGAAATGGGGAAGATTAACATCTGCAGGCTTCCTAAAAGGTAGTACTTAAGGCCAATCTCAAATGGTGCCGACTAGAATGGCTTCATTGCGCCCCTGACAAACTGGTCAAGATATAATAAAGATTTCTCCAAAATGTGTTTACGCAAACCGCAAAACGGAAGCCCCACACCTCTCACATCACATTACTCGTTTGAGGGGTGTCACCCTCCTTGGGATCAGCTTCACCCTCACGAAAAACCAAAGGTTTTTCATAATCTAGAATAGGGTGGGCGGACTAGTAATCCCTCATTACCGCCAGAATATATGTGATCTAATTTGCTTTTAATGGGATCACCACTACCAACATTTGAATTCGGCCATCTTGAAGGGACAGGTGGTTTAGCTGTCCCTGGAACACCAGCCAAGTATCTGCAATGTGTAAAATACGATGCCAGCTTGCAAAAGTTAAAGTAGACTATCTGCAACTTTGTTAGGGAGAATTCTCATAAATGGCTAATTTCCCTTACCTACTGAGTCCCTCAGCAGCTTTGCTGGATTTCTAGGATTTTTTTTTTTACCTGGTAAGAGTGTGAGCCTTTTTCCCACTCTTACATGTGTTTTGCTGTGTGTATTTCTACTTTTTGTGTGATCTTGGGCACTGGAGCCTCACCTACTCCATGACACCATCTTTTTCTTGTGTGTTACACAGCACCTTCAGTGCTGTGACACAGGGTTGTCTTTTTGACTTCCCACCGACTCCATTTTCTGGGGCTGACTACTGTCCCCCAGAAAAGATAAAGTTGCCATTAACTTTATAATAGCCACTTTAACCACAGACCCAGTACACCCCATTTTACATGGAATATTGGAAAGGGTTAATTCTTATCCCATTTTGTCTGTGCCTCTTGGAGCATTGTTTTGCTCCATTTACACTAAGACTTAGCTGGTGTCAGTGGTACCTACCCTATTTCTTATACTGTGGTTATCTTAAATAACCATGGTATTGGTTTAGGCTATTATATTAGCCTCAAACATAAACCTGCTTGACCATATATGTTTTAGTACGGTTCCAGCTGGGTTTATTCGCCATTTCTTTTTGTAAATGTCTTTCTTGTGTTTTACTCTGCACGCCAAACCAGGTTTGGTCCCTTTGTTTACCGTCTTTTCTCGGGCTTCTGCACAGAGGCCCTCCTTAAGGCGCCTGAAAGTCTGGGTAGGCAGGATGTGAGGGAGGGGTCTTAGGACCCCTGCCATGGGTTCCCTTGGTAACCCAAGTCGCACTCCTGTTTGATTGACTGGGTGACTGTCCTTGCCAGGGCAGCCACCCAGCTGTGTGATTGACCGCCAGGCTGTATGAATGGGGGAAAACTGCATAAAAAGCAGGTCTCTGGGACTGGAAGAGCAGAATCGACACTGGAAGGAAAGACCCTAAGAGGAGCTGACGGAAGAGGACCCCTACAACGACTGAACCGCCCGGTGAAACCCTGCTGTAGGTCCAAAACTTCAGAATCCGACAACAGAGAAGATCCTCCAGGAGCTTTTGGGACCAACCAGTTTGCCCAAACTGCAAGCCAGGACCCCTCCTCTGGTCAAATTCGCTTTACAAAGCTACAGTGGGCCGGATAGCCAGGAAGGTCGGACCCTGCTTGGGTTTTAAGGAGCGCACCTTTTAATTGTTGCTTTGCTTTGCTGCTGGTTTCTTCCCTGGCTAGCGCAGTCTTCCTACTTGTGATCAGTCCGACAGTCACTTCGGGTACCCTGAGCCTGCATGAACTACCAGGAACTTCTGCCTCAGCTACAGCTCCCTCTCCGTTTTAAGGTACTGTGCAAATCCGGTTGTTCATTTCGTTCAGCCACGGTGAAAGTGTTTGAAATCTTTCTCCAATCCGAGGGCTTGTCCTTTTCTTCTCTTTGAACTAACTTTTCTACCGACCAACCTCGTCCTGAATCCGTGGCACGAACTTTACCACGGACTACACTTAAACTGTATTATCTTGAGCAAAAGACTTTTGAACCATTGACTTTGGCTCTATCTGATGTTATCATTGTAGTCTCTTTTGTTCAATTGCCCTGAGTACTTAACTGTTGGTGTGATTCAAATTCTGTTAACTTCTGTCTTTCCCTACCTTTTAAATTGCTGGAGTGCCATTTTGCTCCCACTTCATTTTGTGAGCTTAACTTGTCTGGAATTAAAGGGAAGTGGTGTGGTGTATTAAGAGTGTAATTTTTAGACTGTTTATAATAGTGTAATGTTATACAACTAAAGAGTGAAATAAATGTATATTCTTTTACTTGAAAACCTTGAGTCAGAATTTGCCTGAATCATAGTAATTGCTGTCCTTTGTGTAACTATCTGATACTGCTCACTTACTCTTGAGATAAGTCTGGCTGCTCAGCCACTGCTACCGCTTTAACTGTGTAGTACAGGCTTGTACCAAAGGTGAAATTGTACTGTCACTTGTAGTCTTAATTGTGTGTGGTGTTCCCAAAGGGTACTGCATATAATTCTGCCTACCAAACTTCTGCTGCGGTGCCCCTCGCCTGCGCATAATGAAAGTGCCCAAGGCCGGGGGACAAACTGCACATGCCCTGCCTGCACAGTGCACTGCTGCGCAGCCACAGTCTTTGGTTTTCCTGAACGAAGGAGAAGCCAGGCAGCGACATGTGCTCCAGTGACTCTGTGACAGCGTGTGTTATTGAGGGAGACAGAGTGAGACAGACTCCTAGTACGACTGCTACTCGACCTCCACCTGAGTCTTCACCCACCGTAAGGAAAGTTAAGTGGCGTGGTCCCCCTCTCCCAGGTGCAGGGCGGCATGGGGAGGATTTATTAGAGGCAAAGTGCCATTGCCAACACCAGGTATACAGTTTCTAAGCACGCGTGGCGCATTGCAAAACTGATCAGGGCATACTGGCCTCTTAATATTTCAGGATGTGGCCAGGATTCCTGATCAGTTTGCAACGCGCTACGCATGTTTAGAAACTGTATAGCTGACGTTGTCACACTTTCATGAATTGAAAAACCTGTGCCCCTGCCAAAGAGGAACATCACATTGGAATGGCTCTTCCTTACTGATGGGCAGCCAGGGGTCACATTTAAGCTCCAAGCATTGGCCAACACAGGCTTGCAAGGCTGCACAAACCAAATACGGAGGCCATTCACCGATACAGCGGAGGATCAAGGGTGCACAATGGGAGCCAGTATTGACATGTACATGCAGTTTTTATACAAATGCCAGGCACAACACTGTTTAATATATTATGTATTGCTTTTTTTTAAGGAGAAGGGCATGGTGATTATTTTTTCTGCTTACACTAGTGCCCCTAAACCGTCAGGTTACTTTGAGATTGATTATAGTTTATTTCCTTAGAGTTGGATCAAGCTGACCGCACCGGACACGTTTCACTGCAAAAAAACATTACAAATTCTATGAATGTATCTATAAATGCTTCCCAAAATTAGACACGGTCCCCCAGCTGTAGGTGACATCTATTGCTGTGACACTTTGTCCCTCTTCGCACTCACTCAACATGCTTAGCATACATGGAGCAACAAGAAACTCTGTTAGAACATTTACGATTGAGGCATTTTGTTATTGTGTAGACTGCCAACTGAGTCACTTCTAGGTGATCCCAAGTAAACATATAGAGAAACTAAATGCACAGTGGGGAGGTCACACGATTCGCCCAGGATCACACAATCTGGCAAAGACTGAATTTTCTCCAAGATGTCCTTGTACCCCAAGCCTGGCTTGCAATGTACAGAAACTGCCTGAGATATCAGCCTGACACAGCATACGAAATCCTCATGAAACCATAAAAAGTAAAATGAGGATGAGCCAATCTCAAGAAAGGCCGCTACGTGGGATGTGTGCTCTTTTCCATAGTAATGTCTAAGATAGGCAAGGGAAAACACTTGAGGTATACTCTAATATCAGTAGGCCTCACTTAAGGCACACCCCTCCATCTCTACCCACCAACTCACACCTGCTTGAAGGATGGATGGTACCACACCTAAAGCTTGGTCTCTGACATGAGGGCTACCTGCATTTCGCTAGTTCAAACCCAGCAGCAGGGTCCATTTAACCTTACATAAATTCAGTACTGTTCAAATGAGGGTAATAATACCTGTTATTACATTGCCTAGAAGCTGAAAGCATCTAGCATGGAGCGCTATGACCAAAGTGTTATTATATTCCATAAAACAAACTATTACCAGTACAGACCTGAACTCTGTGCCTGCCCAAAATAAACCATTTGTTGGTGCCCATCCTGTGCATCTCTCAAAAGAAATGAAGCGCTAATCTTCTGTAGGTCTTGGCTAAGCTTCACCCTATTTTATTCAGCCTGGCTGTTTCTGTCAGCGTACTTGAGTGGTCGCAGTGCGATCAGATTTTGGGGGTAGAGCCACGGCAGTATGTGGATTTAGTGACTTCTCTGTCTGTCCCCCCTTCCAAATATCCATGCTCCTGACTATTTAAGAGTTAATGCTTGCAGGAATCAATGGGCTCTTTAAAGGTCATGGATCTTGCATGCCTGTTCCAGCTTATTCTGAGACGCTATACGGAGTGGTTGGTCATGTAAGGCATGCAAGAGAAAACCTGTGAAATGTAAGCCAGGATATTGAGGGTGCTCTGGGGACTGAGGAGAAAGTGCTGAGTAAGTGTACAGATGAGAGTTGTGGGGTGCTGGCCATGGGGGAATGGGAAGGGAGGGACTGGGGTGCAGTAGAGTGTGGGACTGCAAAGTGAAAAAGGGTCTAAAGGGTGCAGAGGACAGAAAAAGAGAGGAGCAAGGGAGGGGAGAGATGGGAAAAAAGAACGGAATGCAGATGAAAGATAGGGATGGTTTGCAGCATGGGGTGACCAGAGTTTGCAGGGAAGGGAGGGGTGTAGGAAAAACCAGAACACAGGGAGAGTGGTGTAGGTCAGAAATGGCATAGGAGGTGCTTTGTGTTTTGCAAATGATGGGGAAGTACAGGCAAGTGAGGAGAAAGTGCAGAGGGCAGTGTGTCAGAGGACTCACTTGGTGTGGGGGCAGGGAAGGGACTTGGGAGAAAAGGGTGTAAAGCAGACGAGAATGTGGAGTAGAGAAGGGTACAGAGGGGAGATTTGTGCAAGGAAGAATAGTGCCTCGCCTCATGTTCCCAGATAAGGGGTGAGTCACGAATGCGTCTTCTTCTAACGCTTGATCCATGCTCACGAGACCTGCACGAGGATGATAAGAAGTCGTTTGTTGAAATAATTACAAATATATACACTACACCATACCTGTCTGCGCATTGATTGGGCCTGATAGCACACAGAGTGCCCCCCCTCTCCCATGTGCAGGCCGGCATGGGGAGGATTTATTAGAGGGAACGTGGGAGCTCGGGCTTGGTGCTCTCCCACTGCCCCAGTGTCATCTGCGCTCCTGTATTGTTCCTCTCCAGGAAGAGACAGTCACAGCAGGCTGTTCCTGCATCAACTCCCTTTTCACTCAATCCTACCTGCAGCCTAGGTCTGAAGTCAGGACTAACCTTAAATGAGGTGTATAATCACTTTTGACCTGTCCTGTAGTGGGAGCTGGAGCCAGGGTGCGTGGCATCTTGCCTGCAACAAAGTATCATGTTATTTGGAACACTAGAATGTTCAATAAAGGGCACGCAAAGTGCCAGTTCTGGTTTAGATAAAGCCACTGACTTAGGGACGTTTACTACAAAGCCCTGCGTAGTTAATAACTTAATTGGAGCTGGGTACATACTACTGGTGTAAATTATCCAGGAATGCCTTCATCCACTCTATTAGCACTATGGATTTCCTTCACTGAATTCCTGCTAAAAACCAGCAATGGCAAGTGTTTGCTTGTATATACCTATTGGGCATTTGCCAGGCACTGCTATTAAATGTCCAGGTACTTGCACCATTGTGCAGCTGCTACCATCAGTGGGTACCTAATACCACTGGGGCGGTGCTTGGCAAGTGCCTTTTCCATGCCTACATTAAAGTCCAAATGGTTGGTGTTGCCAATGCTTGTTTTAAAACTGCATGTTTGGTACCCCACCAGCTGACTAATGCATTGTAGACAAGTTTTAATAGCGGCCACCATAAGCCATCTTGGTGACCCAGAAAAAATAAAGCAGAGCCTTGAGATTCAAAACAGCACTTGTTCCGCTATCCATGTAAATCCAATGAATACCCTGATGCAGAGGTATAATTGCAGCCCATAGAGTGCTGCAAAGGAGCTCATGTGGAATAGGATAGGATGGGCTGGCGAAACTCCATCAAGCATCTGCACTTAAAGCGCAGGTGAGAGTATTATAAAAGATCTTTCTAAATGTCCATCGCTGGGAGGATTTTATACTCTGAACTGCTTTTCTTTTTCTTAATTTTCTTTGGTTTTCTTTTCTTCTTTTCTCTTGTTTTATACAGTGATGATATATGTAATTTAATACATACTGCTATTTTAATTTTGTGAAAAGTCGAGTTCTTTGACTAAAACACAATAAATGAATTAAAAAAGCAAAGTCCCCAAGGTGTCCCCTGCCCCCCCCCCAGATTTTATGGGTCCCCTACGCCCCTGCTTACATGGTTACAGAATTGCTACAGTTGTAAAATCACATGGGTACAAGGTTACACAGTTACAAGATCATAACCGGGGTTCCAAGAACCAAACACATTACAGAATGTGTAGGCAAATTAATGGATGGCGTAGGTACATAAGTGTAGAGAAAAAGAAAAAATCAGTGTGGGTTCTGGTCAAATACAATAGGCGTAAGGGTAGTACTGAGGCTAAATGTCATGTGTCTAAATGTCTGTGGTGCTTTCCAGCTGCAAAAGTCCATACAGTCTATTGCTGTGGGGCAGCCTGTGCCCTAGTTTTACTGCAAGCAGTTTCCAAAAGTCTGTCACTTTTCTGATTGGTGGAAGTGTCTTTGAGCCTTCTGCAATGATGCAGCCACCTGGCACATGCCTAGTATACAAAGGACAGACTTGTGGAGTAGATGTCAAGGACAACTCACAGGTGCCCTGCATGACTGGCAGTCGCTAGAGTCGTAGCTCTAGGGGCATGTAAGAGGCGAGCCCTTGATGCGAGTATACCGCATTATTTCTTTCACAGAACATGGTGCTTTTAGCAAAAGCATTGTTAAGTGCCAAGGATGATTATGCTCGTCCTTTTTGCATAGACTTGCATAATAGGCTGGCAGTTAAACGCTATGCATCATGTGTTATAGACAAACGTTGTAAATAAAAAGTTCATCTTAAAGCTCATGTTTTTTTCTTCTCAAATCCACACACTGATGCCCATACCCCTCGCCCCTCGCATGGGCAGTGCTGTCCACTGTATGGGAGCAGTGTGGTACATTCGCCCCTCCAGCAAAATACGTTGTGCTCGCTTGGCTTAGACAAAACAGCACAAAACAGTTGTTCAGATGCATTAAGGGCCTGATTCATAGAACATTTTCCAATGAGATTGAGCCATAATAAAACACTTCTGTGAATCAGGCCCCAATGGTCCTGGGAAAATGCTCCCAGCTTCAGTCAGAGCCAAAAACAGCTTGGGAAGCCCATGTAGAAACAGGCGCAGCCCGTGAATTGCTTGTTTGGTTCACAGACATATGTGTGGCAAGCCCTGGGAAAGCCAATGGTGCTGGCTGTGTGTTGTGTATACCCTCCTGGTTAGACTGCACTCAGTCTCTATGCCGGCAACTACTAGGACCTCTTCTGAAAACCCTGCAGAGAATACACAATGCTGTAACATTTCTACTACTTTTTATAGGTTCTCCGGATCATACCACTCTAGCACTGGCAACCCATCTGCAAGCATATAGAGTTTAGGGCGCTGGTCTGGAAATCCTGTACTCAAGAACCAAATCCACTCCATGTTTTCAGGATTTCCACGCACACAACATTTGAATACTGTGAATCTAAATCAACCACATAGCATGTGGTTATCCTGAAAACCAGGCATGGCTGGAGCTCTCGAGGGCCTCACTTCTTAGACAGGGCCTTCAAAGTATCCTTTCCCTACAGGAAGCTTCAAGCGGAGTAAGTCCTTCTACACCTAGCACCCAGCAACCTTCCATGTAGGATAGGTGCCAGGTCTTTGTCTCTCAAAGCCCAGTTGCTTCGGAACTCAATCCCCACCTGCACGTGTAAGACAGTAAATGCGTTCCAGTTTAGACAAACTTTAAAAACATAGCTTTTTAGGAACTAGCAGCCATAACATGCCCGCTCCTCACGGGTTAGCTTCATTAGGGATTTGCTTGTACGTAGTGCAAAGAGGCCATTCCGTGCTTTTCAAAAGAATCATGACCTACTCTAAAATATATCTTGAGTAGGCCGGGATAGACAGGGCTTTTGTTGGCTTGACAGTAGGCATGACATCATTGGTGCTGGCAAAGTATGTGTGCCTGTGGATCACTGTACTTGTGGCCATTAGAAAAGGGTGTTAGACGGATGATGTGTTATAGGGGAATATCGTATGTACAAAGACAGGCAGTGGTCATCTCATACTTAGTTGACAAAATCCACTGCAGAGATGTGTGTATTGTGAAGATCATTGATATTGAATACTGGTGGGCCTTTCTGAGTAATAATACAATCTATCCTTGTCTTTACACATTGAATGGCTACCATGTCCTGATTCATGAATTGGCTATGACATACTAATATAAAATGCCCATTATATACAGGGGAATGTGAGGACCATTCTCCCACTCGTCAATTGGCAGGCTATATGAGATGGTATATGATATGATATTTTATTTGTATTGCGCTCGTGCACAAGTGTTTCAGAGCGCAACAAGGCAAGGGAGGGGAGCAGGGGAGAACAAAACAATGATCTTACTAGGCCCAGTGACATTGAGAACGTGCAAGTGCATGGGTGAGGGAAAAAGGGAAAAGTGCATGGAAAGGGGAGAGTGCAAAGTGCGGAGCAGAAGATAGACAGATAAATAATAATAAATACAACAATAAAATAGATAATGGAGCAATAAGCAGGGGTAGTGCAGCCAGCAAGTGGCAAGTGCTTTGTTTACGGCAGCAGACTGGGTAAGTCTGATAAGTGCTTAAAAAGAAGAAAAAAAGAGGGGGTGGGGGACTGTATGGGTACAGATACAGTCCCCAGTGCAAGGGGTGGCTGGGAGGCAGTGCAGAAGGGTGGCAGGGTGAGCAGGTACCTAGGCCAAGGAGACAGAGGGTGGCCGGGAGTACAGTGCCAAGAGAGAGCAGATCAGCAGCGGAGAAGGGGAGCAAAGGCAGATGCAAAGAGGAAGGTCTTGAGGTGATTCCGGAACCGGAGATGGTTCTCCTCAAGTTTTAGAGTGGAAGGGAGGCTGTTCCAGAGGGAGGCCCCGGCCAAAGACAGAGATCTACCCCCAGCTCGTTTCTTTGAGAAACGACTGACCCTGAGGGAGTTAGAGGTAGAGGAGCAAAGAGCTTGAGGGGGGAAGTATTTGCGGAGGGATAGCTGATGGTATTTTGGACCCAGGCCCCAGAAAGCCTTGTGGACAATGCAGAGGGTTTTAAATTGTATCCTTGCATCCACTGGGAGCCAATGGGGAGATTTCAGAGCTGGAGAGATACGATCCCAGGGCTTGAGGCCAAGCACAAGTCTTGCAGTCCTATTCTGGATTAGTTGCAGAGGGCGAAGAGTAGAGGCAGGTAGATTTAGAAAGAGGCTGTTACAATAGTCCAACCTAGAGAGAACCAGAGCTTGGGAGACAGTGAGCTTCTGGGGGAAGGAGAGGAAAGGAAGAGTACCTCTGAGGAGGTGCAGTAGGAAGTTTGACTTTTTAGAGTCCTCAGAGATGTGGACAGAGAAGGAAAGTGTGGAGTCAAAAATGACCCCAAGGTTCTTAGCCTCACAGGTGGGGATAGGAGGAGGGCCAGAGAGAGAGGGGAAAGGATGGAGAAGGATTGCTGATGAGGAGGATCTCTGTCTTGCTGGCATTCAGACAGAGATCATTGGCGGCACACCAATCTTGAATGGCAGTTAGGCAATCAGAGATGAGGGAGGGAGAGGAGGTGGCCCAGGGCAGCTTGAAAATGAGTTGAGTGTCGTCAGCGTAGCACTGGAGATTTGAACATAGAATGGCAATGCAGTGGGTGAGAGTTGCCAGGTATTGGTTGAAAAGCCAGGGCGAGAGGTTAGACCCCTGGGGAACACCACAGGTAGAGAGGAAGATAGAGGATAGGAAGGACCCCAGTTGGACCTGGGACGGTCGATCAGAGAGGAAAGAGGTCAGCCAGGCCAGAGCCCGATCAGTGATACCCAGGTTCTCACTGAGATAGTTGAGCAGGATGGTATGGTTGACTGTGTCGAAGGCAGAAGAGAGATCGAGTAGGATGAGAACAGAGGGAATGTTAGAGTCGAGGTTGGAGAGCAGATCTTCACGGATGTTCGAGAGAGCAGTTTCCGTGCTTCTGGCTGCTCTGAAACCAGATTGGTGGTCATGGAGACAGCCAACAGAATCAGAATGAAGGTTAAGCTAGCTAAGAGATGGCCAGCTTTTCCAGGAGTTTGCCCAGAAAGGGAGCAATGGAGATTGGGTGATAGTTAGCCTGACAGGAAGGATCAGCTGTGGGTTTCTTGAAAAGAGGATGCACAACAGAGTGTTTCAGAGGGGAGGGGAAGGATCCTGAAGCAAAGGAATGGTTGCAAAAATCTGCAAGGGCCCGAGCGAGGGTGTCAATGTGGTCCTTGATGGTTTTAGAGGAACAGGGATGAACCTGTTTTGACGAGGCTTTCATAGATTGGACTTGTCTAGCGACCTTATCAGGGGAGAAGAGAGGAAAAGAAGAGAAGGAGGGAGGATGGGTGGGTAAAGGGGGGTTAGCAAGCACAGACTGAGGGGGAATAGGGGGGGCAGGGGAGGAGAGGGTGACAAGATGTCCTGGGTTTTTGAGATAAAATGAGAGGCAAGGTCATTGCAGAGAGCTTGGGAGGCAAGAGGAGGGGTAGAGACTGCAGCAGGGTTGGCAAGCTCCTTCCAGATTTTGAAGAGTTCAGCCGAGTTGTTATATTCCGCAGTGACACGGCTTGAATGTGGACTCTCTTCTTGGTGCGGACAGAGAGTCGATATTGCCTTCGGAGCAGGTGACAGGCCAGTTTGTCAGAGGATGAACAAGAAGCCCTCCATTACCTCTCAGCCGCACTACACTTACGTTTAAGTGTAGCTAGGTCTGAGTCGTACCAGGAATTACACTTGGCTTTGGACTTCAAGCGGATCCTCATGACAGGGGCAAGAACATCAAGAGTATCAGAAATGGAAGAGTAGAGAAGGGACGGGGTTGTGTCAGGGTTTGAGTCAGCCAGAGGAGGAGAGGAGGGAGAGAAGGTAGCAGCAAAAGCCTCAACTGACACACGCTTCATAGGTCGGATGTCTAAGAAGGTAGGTGGCAATGTTGGAGTGAGCTTGGCTTGGGGGGAAAAGAGCGAGAGATGTCACTCCAGGAGAGAGGAGTGGTCAGCAGTGATCGAAGTGTACGAAAAGAAGTAGTGGAACTATGTTCCCTACTGGCCTGCACCGCTCACCACAGACCTCATCGCCACCCCCTCTCCCATGCACAATAAAACCCCCAAAGCACATGTGCCTGCTCTTTAAGGAAACGTCCTGTGCAGTGCACTGAAAGTGCAAGTTTCAACTTCTTCCTACACTTATATTTTAAAATGAAACCGTTCCGGAACGGTTTATTTTTAAAAGAAAAGTATAGGAACGGTAAAACTTAATTAAAAGAAGTAGAGGAGCACTGCTCCCGACCGCTCCCGCCCACTTTGATCACTGGTGGTCAGAGGGATAGAGAGGGTGAGGCCAGAGGAGATCAGGACATCAAGTGTGTGTCCTGCAGAGTGCGTATAGCTGGTAAATCTTGTATACTCTGCAAATACACCAATGCGGTAGCGGTACGTCATACCCCCCGGCTGCTCTACCTGCGGCTCTCTGCACCGTGCTCCATGTCATCACGGGTGCACCATGCCGAGAGCTCTGCCGCTGCTTGCATCCTTACCGTGCTACTTCTGGCAGATGCAGTCCGGGTGCTACAACCTCTGCGGCCCCTACCTGATCTGAGGTCTCTCCTGTGAGAGGTTACCCGGGACCTTGACTACGTCCCCCGCTGCCACAACAATTCTTCGAATGCGTCCACCGGACAGGTGGGGCTCAGCCGTATTGACCCCACCCCCCACTGATGCTCCAATGCTTTGTCTGGTCGCACCCAGCAGCCATGGCCCAGCATGTATTTACAGGCCTGTCTCTTTCTCTCTCCATCCTGACACTGCGGAGATGTGTGTATTGTGAAGATCATTGATATTGAATACTGGTGGGCCTTTGAGTAATAATAAACGTTTTACACAAAAGGGTGTAGTTAGAGGAGGGTTAATGGCAATCTAATCTTGAGCTTGATGAGTTAAGGGTGCAGGAGAAAAGAAGTGAAGAGAAGATACTGCAGACAATTCAATAATAATATCTGGTATTCCTTGCATTTTCAAGACAGCGTGTAATAAGAAAATGTGCTGCTTCTGATGTCCACTACACTAGCAATTAACATAGTAACATTTGATAACAGTGATCCAAAAACTTAGCTGTCAAAAGACCAACCAGAATATGCTCAACCTACATGTTAACAACTCACATTGAACCTTTCCATTAGGCTACACTTGGCACATAAGCCAACACTATGCACCCCCTTGCTTGTGCAAAGTCCTATAAGCCAACACTATGCACCCTCTTGCGTATGCAAAGTCCTATAAGCCAACACTATGCACCCCCTTGCTTGTGCAAAGTCCTATACGCTAACACTATGCACCCTCTTGCTTGTGCAAAGTCCTATAAGCCAACACTATGCACCCTCTTGCTTATGCAAAGTCCTAATAGCCAACACTATGCACCCCCTTGCTTGTGCAAAGTCCTATACGCTAACACGATGCACCCTCTTGCTTGTGCAAAGTCCTTAAGGCTTCAGTTAGCACGCGTTGTACTTTTTACCTAATGCCCTACTAACTGTGTAAGACATTGCAACTTTGCAATTTTCATGTCCCCAGTGCACACACTTTGGAAAACATCAAATGCGCCAGTTAGCTAGCACTCATATAATGTTTAACCTGTCCACGTTGTAGAGGTGATCCTTTAACATTGACATTCTGGTCCGACTTGAGTTTTTCGTAAACAGTGCATTTTAATAGGTGACAGTTATAATGGATCGTTTGTACCTTTAACAGATGCGGTGTTAGCGGACAGCGAGACTCGCCAAAGGGGAGTTGCCCAATGTTATGCATTGCTCAATCTACCATTTTCTATCATTAACGCTGTGCTAACAACACAGCTTGCAATTTTCCAAACTGCTCCACTTAGGACAGATTGCATTCTGCATATGTTGACGCCATGCGCAGTTTTCATAGGCTGAGTCCGTGACCCTCTTCTATCTTCAGTTAGCACACTATGAAATGTATTTTTTGCATAACTGATATAACACAACACAACACGCAGTCGGAACACTTTGCCATTTTCCAAGAAGCCCCACGTGGTAGGGAATTAAACTTTCCAATCACATATATGCCCTTAGACCAGGATGCATGCTTGGGAAATGTCCACTCTGTGGGTCCAAGGGCCCAGATGAAGCACTACTTTAGTCCACTTCTTCATTGTTGAAGGACACTTCATTCAACCATGCCAGGCTGCTTGCTGCTGCTAGTGCCTGGAGGCCACTGCATGTTGCACCAATTTCTATAAAGATGAAGTCAGGCCACAAGTACATTTTAAATATTGTATTAAAACACAACACTCTACCACGTAATCTAAGTTACGTGTCTTTGTTTGGCTACATGCCAAAGTTACTTCTTTCCAAGGCCTTGCCATGACTAGGACCTTGGACCGCAGTTCCCAGCCTGCAGTGACACTCCACTCAGTCTTTGCCTCGGAAAGAATTGGGAACTTGATCTTTAAATCCCTGTGTGCAACACTTCTCCAGTCAGTCGAGTTTACCAAGAAATGTGGCAACTTGGACTTCAATTCCCACTTTGCAATCTCAGCTCACATTAGTTCCTAAGAATTTGGGGACGTGGCAGTCTATTCTTCGTGTGCAATGGTTTGCCACTGGGTCTCTATCTCTGAAGGACCTGGACATTTGGACTTCAATTCTCAATGTGCAGTAATTCTCCACTCCGTCTCTTTCTCCCTGTCATCTGGAAACCTGCACTCACAGTCCCAGAATGCAATGATTCTCCACTCAACCTCTTCCTCAGAGGATTCTGGGAACGCAAACATCAGTGCCCAGAACGCGTCTTGACATGTATTCATCTCACCATTCCTCGTCTTCTCGGGAACTCAGCCTCAGGGGCGTGCTGTTTCCACCCTGGCTTCCACTTCAGCAGTGCGACCGTGCAGTGCCGCTACCTGACGTCAGTGGTACCTCTCCAGCTGATGCCTCCCCCTCTAGTGCACTGGTAGCTTTGTGTACTTGCGGGTATGACAATGGTATTGGTCTTCATGCCCTTGCCACTGCTTCTGTGCCCGCCATAAGCCAGTGCTCAGCATCTCCAGCGCCATGCGCCATCTTACCTTCTTTGTTTCTCCAGCAGGATGCAAAATCCTGGTGCATTCTTGGCTCCTCCCTCTTTGCCAAACCTTCTCACCCCCTTTGTTTTTCCTACACTGCTGTGGCGCCCAACAGGTGACCACAGTCATGGAGCAAAGTTTTGGTTCATGGAATATTGTACGCAGGCTTCGGGGGGCACTTCACCGCGGAAGCAGAGGGAGAGGGGCATCTCCTTGGCCTCTTTGTGGTTGCTTTAGTGACTGACTGATCCACACACCTGGTCATGTGCTTCACTCAGTGAGGATTACCAAAGCTCGGCTTGATGTTACCTGACAGGCCAGTACATTGCTTGAGTCACAAAAGCCTGAGGCTGCACTGTTTGCTGCATGACCCTCAAAAGTTGTGAACTTAAGGTAACCAGTATTACTTCTTAAGACACTTTACATAAGCCTGGAACCACGCATCAGAAATCTTCGGGTTGCATGTCAAAGATGTGACCCCCATCAAACATATTTGACTCGGTTGCTAAGCAACAGGCATATTGACCCAGTATTGTGCACACTGGCATTTGTTGAAAGAGGGTCCACATACCCAAGCAACTCCATTGGTCACCAGAGGCCTCCCCAACCACCCTAAAAGTAGTCGAAAAATGCAGTCCATCATTACGGATGCAGATCGGTGGCTGAACCCCCATTCCATTCAGTAGTCAAAGCATAAGTCTTCCCCCTCCAAATCCTGATGTGAATGTTTCCTTTACCCACTGCCCCAAAAAATTCCAAGCAGACACAGCTACAGTACTCACCCGCTGTGACTGTGGCAGGGGCCTTCAACCTTTGACTCTCCAGATGTTTTGAACTACAGCTCCCATCAGCCCTAGCTAGCATAGTCAATGGTGAAGGATCATGGGCAGTATAGTCTAAAACGCCTGGAGTGCCGCAGGTTGCCGACTCCTGGACTATGCAAATGGATTGTAAAGAGGAGATCCAACATACAAGGTACACAGACTTCATCAGGTTCTGAAAACAGTAGCCAGATACGTATGCTATCTTAGCCTTAGCGACCACATCTCCACAGCCCCTCACATTCTCTTTTGACTCCTGGACTCCCACTGCATGGCCTTTGAAGCTATTTGATTGATTGTCTAACAGGCCATACATAGAACTGCTGTGAAATGTCCACAGGCCAAACTGGTCCTACACGAGCCCACGTTAGTTTGCAGAGTGAAACGTGTAGAAGATGCCGGCTGTCTTGGCTGGTGTATGTCTCAGTGATGGGCTACAGATTGTGGTGAAGGTAGGACGGAGTTTTGTGGTAGATGGCTTTGGCTCTATCTTAGTAGTTAACAGTCAACACAATTGGCTTTCACAAGGACACCCACACTTTAGGGATCTTAACTAAGGATAGCAGGTGACCTCAATGTCCTTCCCAGGGCAAATGGACTTCACCAGAGGCATTGCTCGGGAGGAACAGGGGGGCTTTAGCCCAGGGTCTTTTGGTTGTAGCCCTAGATAGAAGCTCAGCTAAAAGGTGAGCTAGCCCCAAGTTCAGACAGTCCCGGCATTGGCATAGCCCCAGATCCTTTCCAGACCTGGCAACACCCGTGGCCTTCACCCTCACTCCATTCACCCAGTGCCATAAGGCTACAGGGCCAGGATTTCCTCTGGCCCTGTGAGAGTCACACAGGATTGCACCCATCTTAATATCACTGGATATTCATGACCCGCGACAGTATGCAATGGAGCTCACCCTTTTGCTCGATTAGACTTTATTGGTGAAAGAAACATTGCCCTTTGTTACATAGAATAACACTCGTCATAAATTCAACCATCAATCACAACAGTCCGAATTCACCCCTTAAAAAACACTTTCCATTCCTAGACACTGACACCCCTGCGCCTACACAACAATCTATTGGACCAAAGGGCCATGCAATGATGCACAAACAAACCAAGTGGAAACACTGCCAAGCCAAACCACTGGCAGATGGAAGCTATCCACGCGACAACAAAGGCCACCTGCCGAGAATCCTTATGCCCGGCTCAGCACCCTGCTCCAAGGAGTGGACCCTCCATTTTTAGCCCAGTTTGTGAGATTTGGTTGGTGTCTCTGCTCACTGGAAGTAGGCGTTCAGTGCCCTGTAAAAATACACTGTGCCCTCCAACACTGGGTTTAGTGAATCCAAAACTAAAAAAACCCATGCAGTCTTAAAATATTGGGCAGATCAAAATAATATGAATGCTCCTATCTAATTACTATCCCAAAAAGGTTATAGGCCCAGGTCGCTGTCACATTAGGAGTCTATTTCTGTTTGTACCTCAATAGTCCCATCCAGTTACTCTCTATAAACAGTAGCTAAAAATGCCCAAGTTGCCTCATCTGGTAAAAAAAAAATCACTTCAGGGATAATAATATTAATAATATGTTTTATACATAGTGCTTCATGCCGGATTTCATCTGCTTGAAAGCATTGTAATAATAGCTGTTTTTACTACCCAATGTAATGGGACCACCTTTGCAGGGAGGAGGTCTGAGTTAGCCCTGCCAGGACTTAAACTTGCAAAGTGTACGTTTGCTTGATGTCCAAGACTAGACCTTAAACCACGAGCTACTCAACCAGCCTGCGGGGTTTGTGTCCACAGAAGATCTATTCCCAACACTCCAGTCTCTGAGCTACCACCCAGAAGATATACCCAAATCTAGGTGATCGGTGCATTTAAAGTGTTTGCAACACTCTCCCAGATTCTTTAACAGTGCTGGCCATTCACTGGAACAGTTGCAAAAGGAAAATGGCAAGCAAGCTGCACTTTACCAGCGGCCTAAAAGCAAGTCTATTTCATGAAACTGGCATGGAGTAGAAGATAGATCAAGGAGTGTAGAAACCGATTAGAGGAGCAACGCACTCTGTTCGCCTTTGTGTTTGAAGCTTATCATGTCCATTTCAGGGGTGGCATAAGAAGCCAAATGCAATGACTGCAAAACCTTCAAGTAAGCCTTTGCGTTGCAGTGTTTAATGCAGGATTCACAAGGTTTGTGATTATATTATGCGGATAATCGAACATCTAGTGATTTTGAGCTTGCATCATAAATTGACACTTTTTTTTTAATTTTTGAAAGGTGCTGCAAAGTTGACAAAATGCTGCTAAGAGAGCCACTTTGCAAATCTCCCAGTCATGCAGCATATCTTGAAAGGCACACTAGCCTTCTGATATCTGATTCCCACACCACCAGTGCTCCTAATATATATACATTATTTAAATGAAACCACTTTTTATTTTAAATTTGGAGTGCAGGACCAAGGCCTCAACAATTGAATTCTGTAAATCCATTAGCTAGCTATCACTGTGCAACTTTGTTCAAACCCCCTAAAATGTACACATTTTCAACAATATTTCCTTTTTATAGCCCACACATTTGAAAAGCATTTCCATCATATTCTAGGGTTGGGGCCTGATTATGTGTTTATATACAAACACAAAGTAAAGGGAAAAGAACATTTGGAAATGAAACATTTAATGAACATCACATTCACAGTACACAGCACACGCCGAGCTTGTCAAGGACTCTAAATTATGGAAGTAGCCTTGATTGGTACTTTGAATGATGAATGTGCTTTTAGGGAGAATGTAAATGTTTAGTAAAACCTATTTCCAATTGCTTAGTGTGACCGACTTGAACATATAAATGACTGACTCGAGTATTAAAGGTAAAGTTTGATTTTATGTGGAAGCATTTTTTCTGTTGTGGTTGCCTTTTGTCTTTCTGGTCGAGTCTTCAGATTTTGTGTTGTGCAAATAGTTATGTTGCAAGTACTTAAGGAGCAGGAAACTCCTGTGTATGTAATGGGTGCTTTGTGTGTCAGGTCTCTGGGTTCTCTCTGGAAATGTAGCCTGCAGTCGGGAGTGTAGCCTGCAGTAGTATGCCGATGTGAGTACTTTCCTCAATTGATGCACTGAATAAGTAGTGGTTTCTTGGTTTGCCAGCATGCAGAATGTCCGGAAACACAAACTTCAACTATTTCTCTCTAAGCTTTGAGAATCCGTGTCCCAGCATGCAGAGTTTCAGGCATCAAATACGTTCACAGGCCTTTGCATCCTTTCGAACTCCAGATGTTTTGAACTACAACTCCCTTCAGCCCTGGCCAGCATAGTCAATGGTGAGGGATCACGGGAGCTGTAGTCCAACACATCTGGAGAGCCAAAGGTTAGATATATCTGTGCTATCAGTTCGCTCAGGGCTTTGAGACTCAGTTTCCAACCATTCATTTTGAAGTCATGACCATTCTATCTGTTTGCTTTAAGGTTTGATATTCATTTAATTAGAAAGCACAGCTTCAACAATAAAAACAACTTTGTTATTTTGCTCTGGGTTTTGATATTTAGTTTCCCAATAGTCAACATATCATGAAGTAAATACTGCGCCAGTCCTCTGAGCCTTGAGACTCCGTTTCCCAGCATTCATCATGTCAGGCAATTAACACTTGTCAATTTGCAGTAGTCTTTGAGCCTTAGTTTGCCAGCATTCAGTAGTTCAGATAATGACAGTGTTGTTATGTTATTTTATTATGCTTTTGTGCTACGCAAAATCACCACCAAAGTAGTTTCAAAGACACAAATCCTTGTTTGAGGCATATTGTGCCCTCCCTCTCCTCCCCCAGCCTGGGGTCACCAGATCTTAATCTGCTGTGAAGAATAACATGAGCAAGGGTGAAGTAAAAGGGGGAAAGTGGGAAAGGGGTTTGGAGACACAGTGGGGGAGCTAGGCGAGGCTAAATGCTTGCTTCAGTATTGATGCATCTTCCTCCTTTATATGTGGACTATCTTCTAGAGCAGTGGTCTTCAAACTTGTTTGGCTGGGGCCCCCCTGAGCAAAATTTGGGCAGGTCGGGACCCCCCAAAAATGCCAAATGGACAGTATATATTGCGCGATGTCACCTGCTCCCATCACAGTCGCTGGGCTCCCTCCTCCCACTCATACCCAGTCCTTGGTCTCTCCCCACCACATCACACACCCTGGGCTCTCCCCACTCTGCTGCGGTTTCAGGGGGGGTTCCCCCCTGTGGATTTTTTTAAATAATGGGTTAAAATGTTGCATTGTAGAGCATACTTTTAACAAAAAAATGGGTAAATAGCCAAATAGTTTGCAATTGGTGCTGGGGGGCCCAGGGGACAGGTATGACATTTTTGTACTGGACATCTATGATAGATGTCCAGTAAAAAGATACCATCCCTGTCCCCTGGGCCCCACTGGACCCAACACAATCAACATGATTATGTGTGTACGCAAGGCACTGCACATTCATACAGCAATCCCTCTATCATTCACACGAGCATCCATCACCATACTCTCACTCATAACATAAGCATACAAGCACCCATACACATGTTTAAATAAAAACAATGAACATAAACGTACCTTCTGCATTGGCCTGTGTGTGGGTGCTTGAAACACCCTGCTCCAGGCTGCTCTGTCCGTATGTGCGAGGAGGCGCAGGAGCTCCCCCTCGAACATACAGACATGCAGTGCCCCAGCCAGCATTTCCAATGAGCTATGCAATGCTGGCGAAGCAAAACGCCCTTGCACTTGCATGGCTCAGTGAGCATGTGCGGCTGGGGAACTAAACTGAACTGTCAAAGGGAAACAGTGTTTCCCTTTGACAGTTCAGCCAGCCCAGGAGCACCCCATCAGCTGGAAAAAGCAGCTGAGGGAGTGCTCACTGTTTCACTGGGCTGGCTCCTTAGCTCCTCCATAATGGGTGAGGGGCCACTGGGTGGGCGCCCCCTCGCCATTATGGATGAGCCGCCAGGCTCGGACTGGCCTATAGGGCAATGCCTGTACCAAAAATGTAAAATGCTAGGGTGGGCCAGTCAAAATGGGCCACCATTTTGGCCAATGTGGACCAGTTTGATGAGTTACTTAACTATGCAGTTAGTAATTTTGACCATTGTTGCTGAATATATCACATTTACTTACATTTTAACATAAAGCACCCCCTTGGGTACTATTGAAACAGTGGGCCTCATTACAACCCTGGCGGTAGCTGTGCCGGTAAAACCGGCATGGCTGCTGCCGGAGTTGCATCCGGGTCTGGCACCTGCGAATGGGCAATTACCGGGTCATGCCGAGTTAGGCGGACCTGATAATTGCCCTCTCGCGGGTGCCAGTACCGGTACCGGTAGATCACCATTCGAGCCCCATAGGGCTCAATGGGAATGGGGAATGTTAAGAATGGTGCCGGTGCATCTGGCAAGCTGTGCTCGCGGGTGTCTCACGGCCTGCCAGGTCAGACCTGGCGGTTTGTCAGGCACCCGCGAGCACAACTCTCACTATGGCGGTACGGTAGCAACGGTGCCGGTAGCTTACCGGCCCCGTTGTTACCGTACCGCCATAGTTGTAATGAGGCCCAGTCTGTGACTAAACGAATGAATATCCATTTACAACTGTGGGCCACTTTTTCATTGTTGCCTGAGACAGTTTCATGCTTCAGCCCAACCATGTGAGCCACCCCTGCCCATTTCTTCCAATCTAAAAAAAAAAATAAATATATATATATATATATCTTTTTTACTTTTTTTTTTATAGTTCACGCTGAGCTCTCAGGGCCCCCCAGGGATGCACCCGCGGACCCCTAGGGGGTCACGCCCCACAGTTTGAATACCGCTGTTCTAGAGAGAGGTGGCACAGAAGAATATGTGTTGAACCAGTACACCCGCTTAGATTCTAAGTAAGGTTTGGAGTATCATAAGATAATGTCTAAGTAGTTTTTGGTGTTTGAGGGGCTCGGCAGCCTTCTCAGGCAATCCTTATAAATATGTAGGTTTAAAATACCTGCCATATATATTCATGCAACCAAAGGTAAATTATTGAATCAAAATTCTGTGGCTGCCAAGCCAACCCAGAAGGCGGCCTAATCCAAGAGAAAGATGTGTGAGAGCTGAATGTTGCTGATAAGGAAAGTGCACCCCGAGAAGGGCGCTCACGTGACTGGAACAGCGGGCGAGAATACATTGTGTATCTCTCGTTGTTTCCAGCCACTCGAGGCCCTTCCCCGTTGGCGCCAATAGACAATACTCCTAATGTTTACAATGTTGGACAGGCGAGAGGTGTATTGGCCCTAGCTACCATATTTACTGGTCTGTAATCAAAGAGTGGGTGAGGGGCTGCTCCTCTACACCAGTGCTCCGCCCGCCATAGAGATGGAAATGGTACTAAGTCCCTTTTCCTATGGCAGCTGACATCTTTTTTTCCTTGGTGAATGGGCTTGCACAATATGCGCACCGGCCATCTCCCGAAAAAAAGTTTAACTATTTGCACCCCATATTAACCCCCATTATCGGCCATGTCTGCCTCCTGAAACGGGGGTGATTGACATAGTCATGGGAGTGGGGTGGATAGAATTAATTAAGTAAAAATGTTATGTCTGGCCCTGGATGGAAAGTAAACAATGTTTGTTCTCTTGATAGTGCTAAATCGCAAAATAAGGTCACCTCGCACTAAGAAGTGAGGCGGGAATCTTTCAGGCTGCAAGCCAAGAATGTTACCCCGAGAAGGCCCAAAGAGCATTATTGTAGGGCCCCTGAGCCCTGAACAGACAGTTTTATAGCAGGGATAAGTGGTTGTAACTGAAGATACTTGCAGCTAGGGGTGGCTGTCAGTAGTGGGAGTTCCCTGCTGAGGATACAGATGTGAGGTTGCTGTCTGAGCAATCATTGTGCCATATTTAAGGGTGCAGAAGTAATGGAGTGACACAAAGGTGGTATGCTTTTGGCTATAAACTTTTATTCTCATGAAAAGAAAAGGAAAAACCTAGCTATCCCTATTGCTAAGAGGTGTTTCCCTGCCTCAACTAATAAACTTAGGGTTGTCAGAATGTCCAGCAAATCATAAATGTCCAATGTCATGTCAAACCTACTTCTGTCCCTAACACTTATATTCAACTAAGGATAATGGGCCTCATTCCAAGTCGGGCGGTCCAGGAAAAAAATGGCGGTATTCGTGGATACCTGCACTTTACCGGACCGCCCGACTATGGGTTTGCCAGTGGGGACCTGGGTAACCTCCAGCTGGAGGTAAGCCAGACGCCCTACCGACAAAAAAGGCCCTCATTACTGGACAGGAGATCTTGCCAGTTCTTAGCACAGTTTGCCAGAGAAAGAGTTTCTGCTTCCCTGGCTTTCTTTCACTGTTTGTCACAAGTATTGGGAATTACTCCATCCCCCAGTTTCTTCTTCTTCCTCCTTCTGTATACAAGTCTTTTCATGTTCACAACTACCAGAGGGGATGACCCCCTTTCCCTGGTTTATTATTCTCGTCCACAACTGTGCTGAAGAAGTGGGATTAGTCTTCTCTTGCTTCTTCACTTTCTTTGTTGATGGATCACTCGGGTGGCCTCACTGCCAGGTATTAAAATGATGAACAACTACTTCTCGGCTTGCTCCACCTGGTACACTCTCCTGCCAGGTGCTGTGACAATTGTGACCACTCTTGATGCTGTGGTACTGTTTTATGGGTGCAAGTACCAGCCTCGCATGTTCTGCTGCTTCGGGTAGTCTACTGGTTTACTCTCCTGCCAGGCACTGTGACTATGATGAGCACATGTGATGCTTTGCTTTGGACTTATGGGTGCAGGTACCAGGCTCACATATCCTGTCTGTATTTGTAGTCCGCCTGGTATACTCTCCTGCCAGGTACTGTGACTGTGATGATTACACTTGATGCCTCTGCATTCCAATATAGTTATTGCCCTGGGTTGCCAGACCTTATATGTGGAGCCTTTCTGTGTTTGTCCACTTCTGCTTCTCCCCTCCCACCTGCTTTCCTTTTTCTCTGGTCTGCAGCATTGTCAGGGATTTTCGGACATCGACTGCCAGCTGTGTGGTTTCCTCACTGTGGTTCGCCTGCCTTCGGTCTGCGGCAGCTCCGCAGGGGTAGCATTTCTCCTGGCCGCCGAACTTCTGCTTCCACTCTCTATGACCTCCCGGTTTGTTGTGAGTTTATTCCTTTGCTTCTCCTTCATGTCTGTTTGACACTAGACTGTCTCTGGACTCGCTTGCCCTTCTTGCGACGTCCCGGTCCGTTCTCCTTCCCCAGCTTCCTTGAACTTCACGGTTCCTCCAGGGAGGGCAGTTCGACAAAGCTAGTCTGTCTGTTGATTTTGAATAACCCACTCTGATTAATGGTACATATTGACTAGACAGCGTGTGTTGGTTCTTTGGTTATTCCTCATCACTCCATGCATCTTCCTCGTCGCAGTATCCTCACTGAGGTACTGATGTTCTTCGTCGTCTCACTTTTTCTACAGGATTGACATGGGTAGTCCCTACTCTTCCTCATCCCAGTACTTGTTAAGGAGGTGGAATGAATTGTTTACCTTACACAGGTACATGGAATTGTAAGGGGCTACAGGATGTTCTACGGGGTAAGAGGGCGCATTGAAGCCAATTTAGCAACTTTGTCGCTATATTTAGTGATTATTCAGGGCCGTCTAGTGACTTTTTTGCAAAAAAGGAACTCACAACAAATCTCGCCACTTTTTCCTGTTGGGTTGGAGACCTTTGAGACTAGTCTGACATCACGTGCCAGTGTCACGTGTGAAAGGCAAAAAGCAAGCATCACATTAGCTGCAGGCGCAGGGTCAGGTGGTGCTGCAGTACTGCCGGCCAGCCAACCAGCCAGCCAGCCAGTCACAGTCCTCAGAGTCCATTACGCA
Organism: Ambystoma mexicanum; assembly: GCF_040938575.1. Taxonomy (NCBI): domain Eukaryota; kingdom Metazoa; phylum Chordata; class Amphibia; order Caudata; family Ambystomatidae; genus Ambystoma; species Ambystoma mexicanum. The sequence continues at coordinate 479,318,294 of NC_090938.1, forward strand.
GACCACACATGGCCAGAGAGGGTGGGGGCAATTGGCCTGATGCGTAACAAGTTATTTACTTCAGTAATGTTACGTTGGCCCACGGTGCTGTGCAACCAAGCTCCTCCAGAATGGACCAACCGATGCCGACCTTGGCACACACTTGACTTGACGTGACGTCAGTGATGAGGAGGAGCCAAGGCGAGCCCGCAAGATTATTGCTCGACTTGAAAGTGAACCTCAAACTTCCTCCGTGACTGTCCCCTGTCCGCTACAGTTGGAGCCTTCTAGTACGGTCCAGTTACTCTGGTAGTCCGACTCGAGTGAGTCTTGGTGTCTGCCCTGAATCCTTTCGTCGCCACTGTCGCCCCAGCCTGCATGGAGCATCTGGGCTGGTGCCTCCATATCTAGACCCTGTCTCGTGGGGTCTGGGGATACCCTCTCTGCACTGGCTTGGAGTTGGATCCTCTAGCTCTGCTAAACCCACACCACCGTTACTTCGGTCCATTCCAGCCCTTTGCTGTTGCTCATAAAATCCACTCACAAAGTGGGACGGTGGTTAAGGGCAAGGGTCTGTGCAGGCTGTGCAGCTACAACAAGTCTCCAGGACCATGTTACTGTAGTTGGTGGGATGTGCATACATCTAAGGGCCTTTGTTTGTAATGCTTATGTTATGCACCATATGCATGTCTTATTTCAATGGCCACTCGGAAGGGTTGCAGAGCACAGGAACCGGAACCAATGGGCCATGAGTATCACAAAGGTACGGTGGGGGGGCATCACTGAAGCAGGCTTTCTATATGCTGGGCATTGTCTTCTCTGCCCTGATACATGGAGGCCGGCTGAGATGACCACAGAGAAATCGGAAATGTATCTAATCTCCAGCATGCTCCGACAAGGACCAGTGAGTAGCAAATATGCCAATTTGGTGATGACGTCCTTCAGCTACTTCTGGTGACTTTTAGTGCAGCCAATAGCTACTTTCCTTACTGAGGAGTTGGCAACACTGAGAGGGTTAGGGAAGTTGTGAAGGGGTGGGAAAATACTGCATTCTCCCTAGTGGGTCATCCCTCATAAGGATTTTCCCATAAGGATTTTCCCTCCCCCATGTGATCCTCCCACGGTACACCACCCCCATGGGGATTATTGGACTGTGGCCGGACTGCCCTGGCCCCATGAGAAGCCCCCACCCCCATTCCAATGGGAGAAGGAACGACATTCAAGGATTTGTCACACATGCCAGTAAACCTTCGAGGATTCCTGAGTTGTTGTGAGACTGTACCCTCTTACATGGTTTCCAGTCTCCTCTGGGAATAGTTTGCATATAAACCACCTCTTTCAAACTCCTGACCTGCAGTTGGCTAATTAGGTTAAGAGTTGGCGCGGTGTGTTAAGCAGTGTGTCTGGTGTCACTGGTGGAAGGCTCACCCCTGTTATACTGCTCTACTGAAAGTTTTTGGCTTGGCTATAATTGCTAAAAGTGCAATTTCAATTGACTCTGGCGGGTGAATCCAGTAGTTGTTGTCCTCTTTCTCTATCTATTAATTGGGAGGCGGACCTACACAGGAAGCACAATATATTCACAACACCGGTGCGGAGCGCGGCGCAGTGTGTGAAGCAGCGTGTCTGGTGTCCGGTGCCCGCATCGCCACAGTCGTCTAAGTTACTGTTTGCAGTAAACTGCTGGATAATGTTCTAGGAGCCTCACGCAAAGCGGAGTATTGAGCACAAGTAAGCTAATTGTATCCTGTTTTTCACCGAGGGAGATACTACTTGCCAGCTGTTTTCCCTTATAAAACTGTGTGTGCCGCTGCCCTCCACATTGTTGGAAGTTCAACATTGTGAACCCCGGGCTCGGCTGGTTCAAGAGCGCTATGTACTTGACGCCTGGTTTTGTGGGTCCTCGTGATTGTCAGTGGGGAGTGACTGCGGGCTTGCCTTAGAGCTCTGGACCCCTATACCGGTGCTCATTGCGCTGGTCCATTTGGTCTGGCTACACTGCTGTGTGCTGGCAGCCAGTGTGGGTCGCCTGTGGGTATCACTGGGGAGTGACTGCAAGCTTCGGCCTTGGAGCTCCTTGTATTCACTAGTGTGCGTGACCCGGGCTAAGTTTCTTTGTTACAGGTGACTGCTACCTTTTGTTCAACGCAGTAGCTAAATAGCCTATTAACTGTTACTCTATCGGTACTGGGTGCCTGGGGGTCCTTTGCTCCAGAGAAATTAGAATCTCTGGAGGCTGCAAGGCCCCGGGAACTGTGCTGACAAATACTGTGTTTTACCATTGTTAGGATTATATTTTAACACTCTGTGGTTTGAGCTAGAGTTGGTATTACGGTTGGAGCTCCCCTGAACCCACTTGGGAGCGTGATTTGGATTAAGCAGGCACTGGTTGCCTATTTATTTATGCACTGACATGGATGGTAACAACGGAGCACTCTGTAATTTTATTGCTCACTTCTGTTTGTGATGCAGGTATTTGCAGGATCGTGTCCTCTTAAGATATTGTATTCTAGGAGGCTGCCAGGCCCTGATTCCAGAGTTTCACAAAAGTGGTTTCATACTAACACCCACACATCCATTTCTTATTTTAAAAAGGTATAGGACCCCAATGGCTGGGACTTTTTAGTATCCCATGTTTAAAATTAGGAGGCTTGTACTATAATGTTTTTCTTTTATCTTTCATTGTATAATTAGTTTTCACTACTGCACTAGCATTTTATGGGTCAGTATCTAACTAACAGTTTTATTATATAGTAGTCCTAACTGCCCTAGTGGACTACACAGTACGGCTGAAGTTTGCGTTCTGGCTGCTCTAGTGTAATCTTTTTACACTGGGTTTGCAACTGGAATTTGAATAAAAGTACATTGAGACGATATTGGGCCAGAGATCTGTAATAAGAAGGACTTGTAGTAGTACCCTGTTATCGGGTTTGGAGTCCTTGGGTTTCCTGGTGACTGACTGTAATTTCCTCTTGTCACTTGTTTGGAGATAATGGGAGTCACATTAAGAAGTAAGGGTTCCCTCGCACCAGTAACTCAGCCCCAACAAGGAAACAGGGGTGTACTGAGTCTCTGGGCCAGGGGGAGGTGTGAGATGTTGACTCAGTCAAAAAGCCCAGTACCCATTCCGGGCTTGACAGGTACCCAGTTAAGAAGCCCGGTATCCATGCCAGGTACATCTTTTGCTCCAGAAGAAAGACCATTATTGTTTGCCCCAAAGTTATTACCTGAACTTCCTTGTCAGACAAGGAGGTTGTGGATCGCGCCTCCCTTGGGCTAGATAAACAAGAAATGATGGAGACGGGGGCGCTGGCTAATATAAATCAGACCCTACTTAATATTGAGGAAAATCTTAATACAATGGTTACAGGGGCAAATCATGTGGAGGGAGACTTGGTATCTGATATATCGATATTGGCACCGGCATTCTCTCATGAGTTGACAAAGAGGATAAGGGATTTTAAAAACAACGACTGGGCTTGCCCGGATGCTCTTGTTTAGGAGACTGGCCATTAGGAAATAAGGCTGCACCAACGTCTGGGGAAGTCCATGGTTTGTGAAGAGGGACGATTGGCGCAATCACCTACAAGATCTGCCCTACAGGGCTATGACTGGAAGGGTGAGAGTACGAAGGATGTTGTGATGTTGGAAGGTGTCCCCAGGGATTCTAGGGAGGGGGAGGGCACTGGGGCCGTGGGGCAGGAGGTACAAGCCCCAGTTGTGGATGAGTTGTCCTTCCCCATCCTGACCCGTATGCTGGATTCAATGGATAGAGGCTATGAGACACTTAATTTTGAAATCCGGGATTTAAGACAATCTGTTAAGGAACTGCCGAATAAAGTCCACCTTTTGGAGGGTTACATAATGGCAGTATCAATTTACAATACCTTACCAAGTAAAAGGGATATCTCTCTGGGCATGGTACTTCACCCTGAACAGGGGAATACGCAAACACAGGGAGGACTTACTACAAGTGCACAGATTTTGGTGGAACCCGATAACAATATGGAAAAAATAGAGGTTCCTCTAGGCACTGTACCATCAGCATAATTTTTAAGTATGTCCAGGGGATCGGGGCACACAATAATAAGTAGTAGCCCCAAGAAGAATCAAAAGATTAACAGAGACCCTGTAGTAAAGTGCAAAGTTCAACCTTTAGGGAAAAAACAAAAAAAATGTAAATTACCACAGAAACAAAATAATAAAGGTTCAAGGACATTTCTGAGAAAGTTAAGATTAGAGGTTGATAAGCAAGTACACGCTGATAGGACTGCCCTGGAACAAAAAAACGAGATTTCTTCAAAACCAATTTTGGTAAGATTATAAAATATGTGCCTGTGAATCAAGCTACATCTATAGTACCTGTGTTAAATGATGAAGAGGGGTATAGTCCTTCATTTGACTTGAGTAATATCTCAGTCTATCCAATAGACGATGAGACTGAGGCTGAGGTGATTCTGGAAGAAGCAGAGGGGCTCTCAATTACAGATAACTACGTGAGTAAAGGGGCTGGGAAATGTTGTGTACTAAGGGAGGGGGGCATGGTACCGCTGGTGGGACCGCAAAAAGCAAACTCATTAGTCAAGACCTCCTTGAACCAGGGGCTCAAAGGGCAACTTCCCAAGGAAAAACTTTATGCTATATTTTCAAAACCAGTAATAGCAAAGGACCTAAGGGGGGTACAAGCCGGCGGAGAAATCCAGTAAGATATGCCGGTACTGCTCCCCAAAATAGTTGAAGAAATAGGGTCTGGTCAACCAAAGAGTCAACAACTAAAAGTTGATACAGGCTTCGAAAATAAATCTGGCCCTGTTGGGGTCAGATTTAATACTGTTGAATCACAACAGCATAAATGGCCATTAAAGAAACCCATTCCGGTAAACAACTAAATGTGCATTTACTTAACTCAGGTTTTTGAGAGTTCCAATAGATATCCCTTAAATAGGTATTATACTCTCTCCCTGATGCATGAAATCCCAATTTTGTGACTTTTGACCTCAGGTGATATTATGACAGTGGAATTTGTATATGAGAACTGCTGCGATAAAGTAAAACTTAATTTGAGGTCGTTTATAACGAAGGAGGTCATTATGGCAGAAAAAGAGCGATTTCTAGCATTTCTAGCACTGGGATTTGAAGTCACTGATGCAGGGCCTTTAATAATCTCGAGACTGGCCCCAATTTATCCAGACACGGGTAGGAGGTTACGTGGATCGACTAGTGCCCAATTCTCAGATATGTATAGTTCAAGAGATACACACAGGTCCTGTCCTACACAGGGGTTACTGGAGCCTGGTCCCAAGGAGGAAGTAACAGATGAACACAAGAAGGTAAGCAAGCACACTATACATGATGTTCCAATAGGTTAATTGCCTCTTGGAACTCCAGAAGTTTCAGAAATATTTTAAATAACAAAGACCTCTAGTGTGCTTACAAGAAACACTGCTCCAGGATACCCCTATTATTGAGGGATTTGAAGTTATCTACACTAAGGCCTTACAAGGCCTTAAGGGAAGGCCATTTGGCAGCCTCTTGACTGCTATTAAGTGATCCCATGGGGTGTCCATTCAAAAAATTTAAGTTGACAGAGCGGACATGTTGTTGGCAATGTTGACTTGGCAGGAGTCGGCATATGGGCTATACACTAGGTGCATTTTGGTGAATGTTTATCTCAGTACAGATAAAGAACAAATGGAGGAGCCCTGACAGCACTTTCGTTTACGCTATTGGGGGAATTTCCAGAAGATGGTGCGTCACTTATAGTCGTAGGTGATTTTAATGCGGAACGCCTGGACGATAATTGGTATTTGGTACCGAGCAGAAGTGGTATGGCTAAGGGATCTCGCCTTAGGGGCAAAAGAGTTTTCCAAGCACTGAAAGCCTGGGATTTGTCAATTGTGAATGGGAATGTGTAAGGTGACATTCTTCCCAGGTTTTCATGGATGATAGGACCTTGGAAAACTACTCTAGATTATGTCTTTGTCTCTGCTGAATTAGCCCTAAGGGTTGGCTCATTGTTAATAAATCCACTGGACCTTAGTGATCATGTGCTACTGGTGTATAGGACTACTCTTCCTTTAAAAAAGGAAGAGAGTGATGTGCACATGGTAGTGGAAATAAACCCAAGGAACTGTGAGGTGAGATGGGTTCCAAAACTTGCAAAGGCCTTTGAAGAGGTGATCACCAACATGTCATTGGTGTGATTGGAGTACTTATGCTCCCCCGAAGGCTTCTCCTCATCAATATGGGAGGTTTTGAGTAGCCTAACTACGAATGGGCATTTGAAGAAGGGGTACAAAAGTCCCTCGCAGTAAGGTACAAAGATGAGATTCACAGGATAAGACAAGCCTACAGAAACTGGTTAAAGGGGAGGAAATGTGTGCTCTACATTAATGATTCGGTAAAGATGCTGGCCTGTATGTTAGGTAACAATTCAGGCCGATTCTGGCAATTAATTAAGCCGCAAGGTATAGATCCTTTCTTGCAGTCCCATGGGATCCTGGAGGAAAACTGGGTTAAATATTTTACAGAATTAAAATATGAAGTTGGGGGAAGGTAGTTCTCCTGTATAGTCGCAGGCCGGGTGGCAGGGGATACTTAAGTGGGATCTCGAAGACATTAATCTGTTGATTAAAACGAGCAAGCAATCCAATGCTCCAGGCCCCGACGGCCTTTCAAATGTAACATTTAAAGAAAATCCAAATTATTGGTCTAAATTGCTGTCAGATTTGTTCTCAAGTATTCTTGATAAAAAGGTCTTCCCAGAAACTTGGTCTGCTGCCACCATAATACTGATATTTAAAGGAGGTGATAGGTCATGCCCACGGTTCTATAGGCCGATATCACTTTTGGATGCCTCGAATAACATTTTTGCTAAAATGTTGCTGAAAGAGCTCCAAAAATGGCCATACGAGTCCAATTCTTTGGATATTTACCAGGCGGGTTTCCTACAGGCTATGGGGACAGGGCTAAATAGTTTTGTGCTAGATTTGCTTGCCCATCAAGCGCAAGCCCAAGCCAGACCAGTGTTTCTGGCTTTTTGGGACATTAGCAAGGTCTTTGATCATGTAAATAGGACCTTACTCTGGAGAAAGATGCATGACCAGGGCTGCCCCATTCCGTTGTTGGGTATACTAGAGGCAATGCATACTGGCACTAGAATTAGGGTGAGGCTTGATGCGTATGGAGGGTATACACAGTGGATTGAGACCAATAGGGGTTTACGTCAAGGATGTGTGCTGGCCCCATTTCTATTTTGTTTTTAAATATGGGGCATATTGAGCCACTTGGGGAAAGTAAGAACAAGCCCACCTAGGTTGGGAGAGCTGGTTATTCAACATCTATTGTATGAGGACGATATTGTGATCTGTGATCTAACTGCCATTGGTCTTCAACAAGCTTTGACTGCAGTTGAAGGGTTTTTGGATAGAGTGCACCTGTCGTTAAACACAGTGAAATCAAAGATTTTGGTACTAAAAGGTGGCAAAAGAAAATGTTAAATGATACCCTCGAAACTAAAAACTGGCAGTCTTTTTGAGGTGGTTAATAAATTCACATACTTAGGGACGCCTTTTTATGACAGCTTGTGTGGCTCTGACCTCTTGGTAGACCTGAAAGCTGATTTCTTTTGGGAGCACTTGTTAAGTTGTGCCTTTTTGATGTGAAATGTGGAAGATTTTTGATTTTGCTAGCCCTAAAGCTTTATAAATAGCAAATAGTCCCTAAACTTTTTTACGGGGCACAATCACAGAAGTTACGAGTTGAATGGTCCAAACAGGAAGGTCTCCTTTGAAAAGGGCTGTTGCATTTACCCCAGTCGGTCCCATTATTGGGGATACTGTTTGAATTAGGCCAGTTGCCCATTGAGACTATGCTCGACTGGGGAAAATTGCAGATGTTTGCAGGTATCTTGGCTCCTCCGCCAGCCTCAATTTATGAAGGTTTAAATGCTATGTGGAGCAACGGGTCATGCCAGGTGTTAGTTGATTGGTCTGCAGAGTGTTTAAATACATTACAACTAATAGACGCATCCAAGGAAGAATTGGGTATCACACCTAAAACTACAAAGATAAAACTTTTTAGACATGTGTGGGCTAATTTACGTGATTCTCTGTTGCAATACTGATGTATTGGTGACCATTTTGTGTACACAATCAAAAGCTTTAATACTTTCTCATTTTATTTAATAAAATATCCATTAAGACATTTCAGGCTGCAAATCCTAAGATTTAGATTAAGGGGGTAATTCATAGAATTTCACGCACAAATGGCACACGTGGCTGGCGCACAGTGCGCGCGTGCGAATGTCTGCGCCAGCCGCGTGCGCTAAAATCGATTTCCGCGCACAGCGTATTCATGGATTTTATCCTCCAAAACCAGCTGTGGCGCAGAGTGGCGCAGCGACCCTGCAGCAGCGCCAGTTACGCCCCCAAGAACGCCCTCGCGCAAGGAAAAGCCATCAAAATCCCCAATCCAGCGCAAAGGGCTGCGCTTACCCTGGACCAGTTTACAGGGCTGCCAAACAGCAAACGCCAAGCGGGGAACGTGTATTACTGGGGGTTGCGTGAAGTTTCACACGCGAAAGGGCCTGTGTGAGTGGGGTACGTGTATAATTGGGGTTCGCGGGAAGTTTCACACGCGATTGGAGCAGGGTACGTGTATTATGGGGGTTCGCGGGAAGTCTCACACGCGATTGGAGCAGGGTACGTGTATTACGGGGGTTCGCGGGAAGTCTCACACGCGATTGGATCTGGGTACGTGTATTTCGGGGGTGCGCGGGAAGTTTCACACGCGAAAGGGCCTGTGCGAGTGGGTTATGTGTATAACTGGGGTTTGCGGGAAGTTTCACACGCGATAGGCTCTGTGCAAGCGGGGTACGTGTATTACTGGGGTTCGCGGGAAGTTTCACACACGAAAGGGCCTGTGCGAGTGGGGTACGTGTATAACTGGGGTTCGCGGGAAGTCTCACACGTGATTGGATCCGGGTACGTGTATTTCGGGGGTGCGCGGGAAGTTTCACACGTGAAAGGGCCTGTGCGAGTGGGGTATGTGTATAACTGGGGCTCGCGGGAAGTTTCACACGCGATAGGCCCTGTGCGAGCGGGGTACGTGTATTACTGGGGTTCGCGGGAAGTTTCACACGCGATTGGAGCAGGGTACGTGTATTACGGGGTTCGCAGGAAGTTTCACACGCGAAAGGGCCTGTGCGAGTGGGGTACGTGTATAACTGGGGTTTGCGGGAAGTCTCACACGCAATTTCAGCAGGGTACGTGTATTACGGGGGTGCGCGGGAGGTTTCACACGCGAAAGGGCCTGTGCACGTGGGGTATGTGTATTCCTGGGGTTCGCGTGAAGTTTTACACGCGAAAGGGCCCTGTGCGAGTGGGGTACGTGTATTCCTGGGGTTCGCGTGAAGTTTTACATGCGAAAGGGCAACGCCCGTGCGCGATACATCACAGACGCGCTTACGCGCTAAGGGCCTTTCATCGAATTACACACTGACGTGCAATTTTATCACATGCCAAATTACTCCGTATAAAGCTGGCCACGCATACACACACGGAAGACCACGCTCCTGCCGTGAAGGCCATTTTCCTGCCCCCCAGAGCCCCGAGCACGCTCCCACCTGCCATCTGCTGCTGCCTGACTGTCTGCTGCCCACGTGCCCTTCTATTTGGTGCCTGCACATCAGCCATCTGCAGGGGTCCAGTTGCTGTATCCACCCCTGCTGGAACAGAAGACTCCCGACTGGGATAACATCGCTCCACAGCCCAGCCCCAGGACCCAGTTGCCCACCCACTCCTGCCTCTGGGGTTGCCATGTCGGGCACATCTCCATCTGGCACCACTGGCAACCCCCAGCCAGAGAGGCAGAGGGCCACCAGCTTCACTGCCACCGAAGTTGGTGTCCCGGTGGAGCATGTCCTGGGGCATTATGATGCCCTCTTCGGAACATCACACGCCAACAAGGAAGGACGGGAGAGGAACTGGGATGATGTAGTGGTTGCCATCAACGCGGAGGGGGTGGAAACCCGCGACATCAAGCATGTCAAGAAGCGCTGGGAGGACTTCAGGTCCAGGACCCTCCACAAGGCCCGGCGCCTCGCGGAGGGGGCCGGGCACGCATGAGTACATCCAGATGAGGGTCCTGGAACACGTAAGCCCAGCGCTCCACGCCCAGATCCTTCGGAGGCAGACCCGTCTGGAGTTGAGCGGTAAGTGGCCAAGCATTGCTGTGTGAGACAGGGCATGTTGCAGTGTGCTGGTAGTCTGATGCTTGCCTGTATGTGTGACATAGGCCATGTATGAATGTGTGTGTGCAGGGACATCATGGTCATGCATGTGAGACCAGTTATGTGTGAACCACATGGTTGATGCATGTGTTTTAATGCCACATGGGGAGGTCTATGCGGAATGCACCCATGAAAGCATGGCTGTCTCTGTTCCTGGACATGAAGGGGGGGTGGGGAATGGGTGCTGATGTCATGTACATGTATGGTGCACATGTGTGGGTGTGTGCCTGAGAAGTGTGTGTGTGTGACTTTGAAACGCCATGGATGTATATGACTTTGAAGGCAACATCTTGGTTTACAGGGGCCCTTTTACATGGATGTTGATGTTGATTGCAGGCGTCAGGACTGTTTCTGCATGTGTGTTGTGTGCATTCACCCATGTGTTGTGGAATGACAGGATGGAAGTGACATTAGACAGTGCCACTCATGTGTTATTGCTTCCTGTCTAGGGTATTTTGTACTGTACCCTGATGCTTGTGTTCTATGTCTCCCTCTACGCAGCGTCAAGTGAAGAAGAGTGTGGAGACGGCGCTATGGAGCCAAGCGGCGGGGATGCCTCCACTGGGTGGCGATGCAAGGCCCAGCCACCCTCCCAGGAATTACCATCATCCGGGAGCGAGGGGGCTGGTGCTGCGTCTGCCACAACGGCTGCGGCGGAAGGGCCAGGTGAGCCCTCACAGGGGCTTCCAATGGCGGAAGACGGTGTGGAGACATCCAGGTTGGTGGTCTCCACAGAGGAGGAGGAGCCCGCTACTGAGCCGCACATGGAGCCTGGTGGGGGTAGTACCACTGGTGCAGGTGGTGCAGTCCAGGGCCAGGGTCAGGAGGCAGCACAGGTCACCGCGGAGGGGCCTGTGCATGTCGCTGTCCCTGACCCTGTGACTGCACCACCATGCACCAGCAGGGAGGCCCCGTCCCAGGCCCATCCGCTGGTAGGGGAGAGTGCCATGTCATCTGTTTCTCCATTACCTGTGGACGAGGGGTCCCATGAACGTATGGGCTCCGTCCAGGTTGGTGGGTTCCTACATGTGTCGCGCACCCTGGCGGACCTCTCCTCCTCTGAGGAGACTATGCGCCAGTCGTTCTCCACACCGTCTTCCAGCCCAGATTCCACCAGGGCCCCCTGTGGACCTGGCCCGACCAACACAGCCAGCTTGGTGGAGCTCACATCCCTGCCACAGTCGGGAGTCGGCGGCCCAGCAGGGGTGGACACCACAACTGGAGACCAGCTGATGGAGGATGTGCAGGCACCATCAGACACGGCACATGGACAGCAGCAGCAGGAGCAGGCTCTAGGTGGGAGCAATGATGGCTCGGGGCCATCAACATCGGAGGGGCAGGCATCGGCCAGAGGGCAGGAGGACCCAGGAATGGGAGTGTCTTCCGTGTGGCACCGGTTGGGCCAGCAGATAGGTGCGGAGCAGCGGCGGGCAGAAGAGGCACGGCTCACCATGGTCAGGGCGGAGTTCTCCATGCGTCGAGCTTTGAGGCGGGCAGAGTGCCTCGAGGCAACTCGCAGGGAGTTGGAACAGGCCATGAGTGCCTCCCTGCGAGACCTCGGGGCCAGGACAGAGGCCCGCCTCCGGCAAATAGACATGGTGTTCGATGATGCCCTGGCCAGGGACACCACAAAGTGAGCCGCTGGACTTGCCCGCCGCCATTGTATATAGTTAGCTAGTGTTAGGTTTCCTTTAGTTTTTTCTTTATTTTGGTTGCGCTTGGACAGTGCACCACGTTTTTGTATATAGTTTTTTATTAGGTAGTATTTTTGATAGGTTTCATTTCATCAGTTGGGCTCATGGACCCTGGATTGTTCATCTGTACATAGTTCACCATTGGATTGTTCTCTTTTTTTTTATTTTCACCATGGAGCAATGGTTTTCACTTTCTTTTTCCCTTGGATTTGCTTTGTTGGACTGTGACTTTGGACACTATTTCTTTTGGATTTCTTTGGATTATGATTTCTTGTTTTTTATTCTTTTACGGACATGCAGCGTTTCTTTTATTATTCCCATTGTTGTGTGTTGGATTTAGATTACATTCATGTTGTGTTTAATAATTTTTTCTTCATACTTCGATGTGTGGTATTATCTCATTGGTTTCATGCATGTCATGATATGGGTTTTCACATTCACTTGCACCCATTGTGTGTGTGTGATGGACATGTGTTAATTTACATACTTGCCATTGGGGTTGTATCATGTAATTGCCTTTTCTATGTGGGTGGATGCAATACTTGGTTGGGACTTTGGGCTGGGGAGGCTGGCCATAAGGGCCATGATTGAGGATCGTCATGACCTGGGGGGCAGAGGGACATGAGTGGGGGCCTGCTGGCAGGTGCCCTGCACTGCTGGGGAGTGGGAGTGCAGGGGGACATGAGTGGGACATGAGTCGGGGTCTGCTGGCAGGTGCCCTGCACTGCTGGGGGGTGCACATGCGATTTTGCTGTCAGAGCGGGGTACGTGAATTTCGGGGGTGCGTGGGGAGTCCTACAGGTGAATTGGCAGTGTGGGTCCTCCCAGGTGTTCCCTGTACACCTTCCACAGGGGACTACCCTGCATCCCTGGTCATGTCCCACAGGCAGCCCATCCACCATCGGCATGCCCCCCAGCCAAGCCACATGTCACTTTGCACTACTGATCACCAACACATGTCCCCCTGCACCCCCATCCCCCAGCATTGCAGGGCACCTGCCAGCAGGCCCCCACTCATGTCCCCCTGCACCCCACCCCCAGCAGTGCAGGGCACCTGCCAGCAGGCCCCCACTCATGTCCCACTCATGTCCTCCTGCACCCCCACCCCCCAGCACTGAGGGGCAACTGCCAGCAGGCCCCCACTCATGTTCCCTTGCACCCCCACACCCCAGCACTGAGGGGCACCTGCCAGCAGGTCCCCACTTATGTCCCCTTGCACCCCCACCCCCAGCACTGAGGGGCACCTGCCAGCAGGCCCCCACTCATGTCCCCCTGCACCCCCAACCCAGCACTGTGGGGCACCTGCCAGCAGGCCCCCACTCATGTCCCACTCATGTCCCCTTGCACCCCCATCCCCCAGCACTGAGGGGCACCTGCCAGCAGGCCCCCACTCATGTCCCCTTGCACCCCCACCTCCCAGCACTGAGGGGCACCTGCCATCAGGCCCCCACTCATGTCCCACTCATGTCCCCCTGCACCCCCACCACTGAGGGGCACCTGCCAGCAGGTCCCCACTCATGTCCCCTTGCACCCCTACCCCCCAGCACTGAGGGGCACCTGCCAGTAGGCCCCCACTCATGTCCCCCTGCACCCCCACCCCCCAGCAGTGAAGTGCCGATCTCATGACATAAACCAAAAGTCAACTATGTACATCAACACATGTCCGTCACACACATACACTGGTTGGCATTGCTTGTGAAAACCCACATTTTCACATGCATCAACCCAATGAGCGGATCCCACACATGGAACTAAAAAATGAAAATGTATTATGTACATAAAATCAAAAATGAAATGAAAGCATACCAAAATATGAAACATGAAATGAAAAGCATGTGAAAAAGATGATTGAATGAAAATGATAACCAATCCAAAAAAATTAGAAAGAAAAACAGTCCAAAGTCACCCTCCAACAACGGAAATCTAAAGGAAATGTAAAAAAAAATCTCCATTGCTTCATGTTCATAATAAAAAAAAAAAGAGAAATCAATCCATAGTCCAACTATTTACAATCCATTGTCCGGAAAAAAAAAATCCATTGCTCCATGTCCATAATGAAAAAAAATGAATACATGATGAAACTATATACAATCCATTGTCCAAGGATGTAAAGGGTCCATGATCCCAACCAAAACAAATGAAACCTACCTAACAAATTACTTAAAAATATAACTATATACAAACTGGTGTGGCATTGTCCATTGACCACAAATAAAAGGAAAACGAAAAGGAACCCTAACTCTAAAAACTATTTACAAGGGCATCGGGCTAGTCCGACGGCTCACTTTTGGATGTCCCGGGCCAGGGCATCATCGAACTCCTGCTCAATGTCCTGGAGGCGGTCCTTTTCCATGGCCCCGAGGGTTCGCAGGGACGACGACATGTTCTCCTCCAACTCCCTGCGAATTGCCTTAAGGCAATCGGCCTGCCTCAGGGCCCTCCGCATGGAGTTCTCCGCCCTAACCATCGTGAGCCGTGCCTCTTCTGCTCGCTGCCGCTCTGCATCTATAGCATGGCCTAACCGCTGCCACACGGAAGACACTTCCAGTCCTGGGTCCTCCTGCCCTCTGGCCGATGCCTGCCCCTGTCCGATGTCGAAGGCCCCGAGCCATGATGGCTCCCACCTTGTTGCTGCTGCTGCTGTGCCTCTGCCTGTGCCCTGGCTCTTGCTGCCTGCACATCCTCCTCCGGCTGGGGTGCAGTTGTTGAGGTGGCCACCCCTGCTGGACGTCCGACTCCCGACTGTGGCAGGGATGTGTCCTCCACCAGCCTGGCCGCAGGGTCAGAGGCAGCTCCACAGGGTACCCAGGTGATACATGGGTGGGAAGATGACATGGAGGACGACTGGCGCGTAGGGGGTTCAGGTGAGGAGGGGGTCGCAAGGAGGTCCAGCATACAGAGGAATCCAGTACTGGTGACCCGTCCCAGCAGGTCAACGCGGTCAAAGAGGCACCCGAGATGACGTGCAGTCTCTTCACGAAAAGACTGCACGTCACCTCGCATGCCCCGTTGACGCAACGCTATCTCAGCCAGGACAGGCTCAACACGGTCCCGGATAGCCACGTCCGCAGGCAGAGGAAGGCCAGTTGTTGTGCGCTCATCCCCTCCCTGAAAACGGGTCTGGATGTAGGCATCCCTGCTGGTGCCAGATGATGCAGTGACAGGATCAGGGACAGGATTGCACACAGGCACCTCTGCGGCGGCCTGTGCTGCCTCCTGTCCCTGGTCCTGCACTGCACCACTAGCACCAGTGGAATCCCTACCTCCAGACCCCGTGTGTGTCCCTTACACTGCCTCCTCCTCCACCAAACCCCCCACCAACCTGGGTGACTCTATGCCATCTTCCTCCGTCGGACCCTGTGGGGTCTCAGCTGCCCCTTCTGCTGCCGAGGAGTCCACCTCCAACCTCCGCCTCTTGGACCTACCCTCAGCAACTGCGGCCTGGGACGCGGCACCAGACTCCTCACTCCCCGACGAGATGACAATCTGGGAGGGGAGCCGGGCCTTGCGTCTCCAGCTGGCGGGACGATCCCTGCCGCTGTGCTCCACAGCACCCTCTCCGCCCTCTTCAGTTGACGCTGCAGACAGGGAGAGATAAAACACAGGCATCAGCGCACTGTACAATGGACTGATACACACATGACAGTTGCACATGAGTGGCAATGTTTAACTTCAGACACGGCATCACACTCCATGACACCCATGTCATTTTAACTCACACACATGAACATTTCAATAGCAATATTGCACCAGGCAGCACCATCCATACACATACAACAGCATGAACAGCCAAAGGTGAGCCTGACATCACATGAAACACAAGGAGTGCACTAGACATGCACACATGCCACAACAATTACATGCATGTCTACATCTCCTCCAACTGTTGCAGTGATGAGATCGCCATACATGTCACATCTGCCATTCATCCTTTTACATATCAGTGTCACGTGCATCCATGTTGCATCACAGTTGCACACTTGTCAGATACACATACATGCACATGTACACAGTGCAGATACATGCATTATGAACCACCATCCATGCCACAACCATGCCAATGTACATACACAGAAATTCAAACATGTGTGCTCCCACACCTGCATTTGCCCAGCATGCTTACCAACACATACACTATCAATGTGTCTCACAACTGAGAGGACTCACATGTGGCAGCCTCACGCCCATGTTCATACACATCCCTACATGGCCCTACATAAACACATGTGCAACCTGCACACTACTGGCACACCACGACACGCACAGCGTACTATCAACATGCATGTACACTTACCGCTCGACTCCAGACGAGTCTGCCTCTCAAGGATCTGGACGTAGAGCGCTGGGCATATGCGTTCCAGGACCCTCATTTGATGGTTTGACAGCTGGCCCCGGCGCCCCTTGGCATCCGCTGCCTTAGCGAGGCGCCGGGCCTTGTTGAGGGTCCTGGACCTGAAGTCCTCCCAGCGCTTCTTGACATGATGTAAGTCGCGGACTGCCACCCACTCCGCGTTGATGGCAGTCACGATGTCCATCCAGATCCTGGTCCGTCCTTCATTGTCGGCGCGCAAACTTCCAAAGAGGGCATCATACTGCCCCAGGACTTGCTCCACCAGGACACCAACTTCGGTGGCAGTGAAGCTGCCTCTCTGGCTGGGGGTTGCCAGTGCTGCCAGATGGTGTTGTGCTGGACATGGCAACCCCAGCGGCAGGAGTGGGTGGGCAACTGGGTCCTGGGGCTGGGCTGTGGAGCGATGGAATACCAGTCGGGAGTCTTCGGTTCCAGCAGGGGTGGTCACAGCAACTACACCCCTGGCTGACGTGCAGGCAGCAAATGGCAGGGCATGTGGGCAGCAGGCAGTCAGGCAGCAGCAGATGGCAGGTGGGAGCGTGCTCGGGGCTCTGGGGGGCAGTCATTCGGCCTTCTGGGCAGGAGCGTGGTCTTCCGTGTGTTTTCGCATGGCCAGCTTGATACGGAGTGATTTGGCATGTGAAAAAATTGCACGTCAGCGTATAATTCGAGGAAAGGGCCTTAGCGCGTAAGCGCGTCAGCACACGCACGCAATTTAATTGGACCAAAGGCCCTTAGCGCGTAAGCGCGTAAGTTACATTATGCACGCGGGCGTTTCCCTCATAGCACGTGATGACAGAGTCCACGTGGAAAAACTGCACGTCCGAGTGTCATCGCGTGTAATTGGAGGAAAGCACCTGCGTACACGCGTATCTGACGTGAACGTGTGGGCCGCTTTAAAAGCTACGTGTAGGACGCCATTTCCTTGTACGTGCTTTTCGTGGAGAGCGAGTGGGTGAAATCTGTACTTCTTGTCGGTTCACACCCGATTACTTCACAGCGTTTCTAGTTCCTACTCCCTGTTACCTCTGACAGCTCTTTTCTGAATTTTTGTTGGGCCTGTTTCCTCAAACAGAGTTCACTTCTCCTTTTGTCCTGTCTCTTCAGACAGCGTACAATTCTTCTTTTGGGGGGGGGGTGTTGCCAACGCGCGTACTTTTCACGTTCTTTTTCCGGGCAGACGGTGAGTTTCGCACGTACTTAGCAACTGTGCTTGCCCCGTGTGTCGCGTTCCCCTTCAGAGGTCATTGTAGGCTGCGTGTATTACGCGTACGCTTATTTTTGTGTTTCTGGGTGCCACAGCGTAGTGCAGGTTCATTTTTTCACGCACGTGGTCTACGAGGGGTTGCGTGCACGTTAATTTTTGATTTTGGGCTACCTGTGCGTTGCGTGACCCGTCATCTTCCCCCAGGGGACACAGACAGCCTTGTTAGAGCACTAGGGTGCGGATTCCATCTAGTATCCTACCCCTTTGACCCCAATTGCCCAGGACAATATTTTACTGCAACTCCCATACGCACAACAACATCAGTGCCATGGTTGGGAGGCGACCAAGCGGTAAGGGAGGCAAAGGTGGCCGACCTTCAAAAGGTGGGCGTGGTGGGCGTGGTGGGCGCGGTAGGGGACGTGGCCGGGATTTGCAGGGTGCCCTTATACCCCCATGTGTGGAGGAACAATCAGGGACACCCATGCCCCCCCCATGGTTGAGGGAAACGTGGCTGACACCATCCCAGCTCAGCCCCTGTTGGACCAGCCCATTGTGGCACCTGACCTGGCACAGGATGACTCCCTGGCTGACTTCCAGGTCAGCAAGCCTAGGCCACGTGTGGCGGTGCAAGTTGTTGTCACCAAGCCACGTGGATCTGGGGCAGCTATGTCATCTGCTGCCCCAAGTATGCAAGGTGGGGAGGCTGCAGGGGCAGCTGCAGCTCCATCCGCCCCAGCTCTGACTCTCCCAGCCAGGACAGTGTCAGTCCAGGTCCATCAAACTGACGTTCCCCCTGCCAACATTACCCTGCAACCAATGCCTGCATCAAGACCTATGGTCATTGTGCATTCCCACACTCCTACTACCCAGTCCACCGGTGATTCTCCCCCTACTGACCAGAGCGGCGTAAGCCACTCTGGCTCTGCTACACCTTTAAAGAAGAGGAAGAAGGGTGCTCTGGCACGACAGGCTGAGACCCCAGACATGGCTACACACTCCGGTACCTCAAGGAAGCCTTGCTTTAATGAGGCAGAACTTGATGCACTTGTGTCCTATGTGTCGGCACATAGCCACGAAATGCTGGTGACTGCAGGGTCCAAGACCACAACTGGTCAACGTAAGGCACACTGGCAGATCATCGCCGACCGCATAAGTGCCCTTGGATTTGTGAGGCGCACCGCTGATGATTGCTACAAGCAGTGGAATGACCCGAAACGCAGAGCAAAGAACAAGCTGGCCTCAAATCATGCCGCTACTCTGGTGACTGGCGGTGGGTCTTCACAAGAGGACAACAAACTCACTGAACATGAGTTTGTTGCTGGGGCCTTCGTCACAGAGGAACAGATCCAAGGTGTGGGAGAACTACCTGGTTATGATGCATTGTCCGGTGAGTGCCCATGCATGTGTGTGTAATGCATGTGTATGTTGTTTGGGTGACGGGTTCTGATTGAGTGCCAGGTGAGGGTGTGTGTGCCCGAGTAGTATGGGTCACCCATGTGCTTCATCCAAAACATTCAGCGGCCTTGGATTTGGGTGTGACAGTATCCCTTCTGCCCACAGTAGTGATTTAGCGCAACATTACAGCAGTTACCCTTTAAGTGGCATCTTCCAAAACATTGTTTGTATTTTTCAGTGTTCGTTCAGGCTGATAGTTTCAATTCTCCCACTTTTGCTACGCATTCCTCAGCCCTATTGTCACATTTGTGACATGCTTCTGTCATTGATGAACCCCACATTGGCCCACATGTGTTACCTTGTTAGGTGAAGGATTTGACCATTCAGGCTGATTGAGTATTGGCCTGATCACATACATTTTTGGGTCCTGATTGAATGTGGAACATGATAGTTGTTTCCTGTCATGTTGAAGTGCACAACCATTGATGTGTACATCGGCCTGCAATCACTGTATTTTTGTACTCTGCATGTGTTGCAGTGTGTGGCACATGCCTATTTTGTCACACTATGTAGCATTTTTCATCTCATCATGTCCATCTCACATGGATGGCTGACAGTATTCATTCACTGACATATGGATGTACTTGTGGAATGTACCCTGGCTATGGTACATGCCATCTGTGTGATGGCATGTGTCATGTATGTATATTGGACATGCCACTCACAGGCCAATGTGTGATGGCAGTGCTACCCAGCATGCAGCAAATGTGTTGCTCTTCCATCTTGGTGTCATCAGTGTCTGCCTTTTGCCTCTCCTTCCAAGTCAATGACAGTGCATGCATGGGAGGGTTATAGTCATGTGGGACATGTGTAAATCGTGTACTGGTTCTGTAGCTTGTCAGGCCTATTTGTATGCTATGGTGCTAATGGCTGTTTCCATTTTTTGTCTTTCATGTTTTTGCAGGGGATGACGCACTTGATGCTGTTGAGGGTGAGGAGATGGTGCAGACCCAGGAGGGATCTCAGGCACGACCGGGCACCAGTGGGGGACGTGGTGTGGTGGTGGGTGAGAACCCAATCTTGCTGCAGACCATTCTGTCCAGGGGTGTCTCTGGGTGCACCTCCCCAGACCTCTATTCAGGTGCTGATTCGGCTGATGAGACCTATGTGCCGTCGTAGGCAAGTGTTTCTGGCAGGGATTCTGTTCTGTCCAACCCACCTGCACCAGGGGTAGAACCCTCTATGGGGATGTCAGTGTTGGTAAGACCGCCTTTGGCGGTTACGGATGCAGGGTCACACTCCACAACATCTGATCCTGTTCCTGGGCCAGCAGATCAGGGGGGGAATGCAGTCGTGCAGCCTCAGGCAGTGCCGGCACAGCAAGGCGCAGATCGCCTTGCCCCAAACAGGTGTGGTAACCGCCGACGCAGTGGCCGTACGCCACCAGGCAATACTGCATGGGAACAATCCATGTACGGTATGGCAACCCAACAGGCAGCATCAGTTGAGATGATGGCTCAAGCAATGGAGAGGGTGGCCACTTCCATTGTCCCCCCTGAAAGGCAGATGGAGCAACTACAGCAGGCAACAGACTCCATTTGCCAATCACACAGGGAGGACATGTTGGCGTCCAACAGGGACAGACGGGCGGCACTGGAGACTCTACGCCAATCGATATCAATAGAGTCCCAGAGCCACAGGGAAGCCCTGAGGGTAGAACTCCATCACCTCAGGGAGACTCTTGTTGACCTTGAGGCTTCCACTAACTTGAGAACAGAACAGCAGCTGGAGTGGCTCACACGTTCGCTCTCAGCTGAGATGCAGGCAACTCGGGAGGAGATCCGGGCATCACGTCAGGTGGTGCATGGGGATCTCCGCACTATAATCCTCCAGAACGAGACCTTCCCCACCCGCATGCTTGCTGCTATGGAGGACCATACCAGGGCTTTGTGTGGGCTGCCTCCCATAGCACCACCACCTCCTGTGGCAGCAGCAGAGGGTGATGAGAGCGACAGCAGCAGTTCTCCCACATTGGCATAGCCGTGCAGGCCATGAGCCCATGGAGGTGTTTTTTTTGTCCAACATCCACACAGGTGGCTGTTGGTGCGCCCCCTGTCCTCGGACCTCCTGGGTGGCCCCCCCAGCCCCCACATGGCCATTTTTGATTTTTTTTTTACAGTGTGTTGCCTTGTGTGGCTCCCGTGGGCATCCACTGTATTCCGGCTAGGCACATGCAGGCTTGTCCTGAGTTTGGGTTAGATGCTTGGGTTCGTGAGACACACACCCCTCCTGCTTCCCGTTTCCATGGGCTTGCAAAGGGTGTGCCCAAGTGACAGTGACTTACACAGTGACGTTGGACTCCCATGAGCTGTGTGGGCAGTCTGTAGTCAATACTGTGTATACATTCCTAGTGGATATTGTTGTTGTATTCTACACTGCATGGTGTATTGATATGTGCTTGTGCATCCATGTCTTCCTCCTAATTTGCAGGTTCATTCCTCATGTCTTCACAAGGCCGTCTACTTTGGAGATGGAGTCCATGTTGTAAGCAGTGCACTTACACATTTGCGTGGCAACAGCACTGTACAGTTGGAAGTGGTCGATGTGCTGCCATAATCAGGTTGTAAGACTACCACTACTTTAACTTAGTACTGTCATGTTTATCCTATGTTTGAGGTTGTGTAGCTGCATTGTATTGTTGGTAGGTATTTGGTCATGTGTGTTGTTAGCTCTACATTACTGGGAGCATATTGTGTGTGGCCAGTTTCCATTAGGGACACTGTACTTTGTGACACTTGTGTCATGTTTTGGGGATTGCTTTGTTTGCTCTCACATAGCATGACATGACATGGTGTGTTGGGTGGCGGTGCTGGGGAGGGGTTGGGTGACATGGCACTGTTGTCATGTTGTATTTTGCAAGGAGGTAATGAATTTAGCAGCATAGAAGTGTGTCATTTGATGACACAGCATTGCTGGTGTTTGTGTAGGTAGGGATGCACACAATGTAACACTTCCAGGTGACCAATCACAGGCTGGTATGGTTGTGACAGTTGACTGTCCCTTATGTCATCATCATTGATTGTCAGATGGTATGTGCCAGGGCTGTGTGCACTCCACAGGGGTGTGATTTTAGGTGAAGTAATTAGCCACCAGCTGCGTACGGGCTGCCTCACCCCGTGCCCTTTCCCCTCCCATGCGCAGCGGCCGTGCATGTGGTTGGGGATGTGGGGGCACTACCATGTCCACGGGCAGGCCCCGGTGTGTTGCAACATTGTGCAGGACACATGCTGCCACTATGATACTGCACACTACTGGGGAGCGTATAACAGCTGCCTGCCAGAACGGTCAAGGGAGCGAAAGTGCGACTTGAGCACTCCGAATGTGCGCTCCACTATGCCCCGGTTTGTAATGTGGGCTGTGTTGTATCTTACCTCGGGTGGCGTGGTGGGGTTCCGAATTGGCGTCATCATGTGGGTGCTCAGAGGGTAAGCACTGTCCCCTGGGGAGGTGGTGATGGGTATCATTAGTGGGGTTGTGACATTAGTCAGTATCTGACATGCATGCATGTGCTGTGGCATTTATACTCACCGAGCAGCCATGTATCGCCATGCCGCCCAGCTTCTAGGTCCCGGTTTAGGGTTGACATTCTGTAAATAAAACTGTCGTGGGTGGACCCTGGATAGTTGGCATATACTGAGGTGATGATTCCCATGGCATCACATACTACCTGGATGTTGATGGAATGCCAGTGCTTGCGGTTTCTATAGATGTGCTCTGATGTCCTGGGGGGACGTAGAGCCACATGGGTGCAATCAATGGCACCTAGGACTTTGGGGAATTGTTCCACCCCGTAGAAATCCTGGATGGCAGCCTGCCTTTCTGCAGGTGTTCTGGGCAGGTATATGTGCCTGCGGACTGATGGGTGTGCAGTCATGATGGCCAAGACCTGGTGTAGGCAGCGTGACTGCGTGGCCTGTGACACCCCCACACTATAGCACTTGTCCGCTGAAATTATGCAGTGGCCAAGAAGTGCAGTACATTGAGGACCTTCTCCAGGGGGCTGAGTGCTTGGGAGCACAGGGTGGGTGATGTGAGTCATCCTCCCACTCACTCACCAGGTCGAGTATTATGTGAGGTGGAAACCTGTACCTCCCATACACCTGGTCATCAGACATCCCAAAAAGGCTGGTTATGGGTGTGGAAATTCTGGGCCTAACTATCCTCCTCCTCCTCCTGCGGTATCCCACCACCACTGCTGCTAGGAATGGTATATTCATCCTGGCATCTGAGCTTGTTTGTTGTTTGCGTGCACTTTTATGCTGCGCGGGTCCATGTACGCCTGCTTCCTGCTGGCGTACGTGTTTCAGGATTAGCGCGTCTTTTTTGGCGCACGCGTTAGTCCCGTTCGAATCCATGAATACGTGTTTTGAACGTGCGTGTGGGCGTTCTGCGCATTTGCCCACATTTTCACGCGTTGTTCCCCATTCTGCATGTCACGCCCTCTGTTCCTCCTACTTTAGTTGTGTGCGCCGCACAATGTGCGATTTCGCTGTGCGCGTAGCGCACGCTGTTTGGAGACGTGTGCGCCAGCATGCGCCACACAGAATTTTGGTGCACATCCTGGATTTACACGCGCACAGACTTCCATGAATCGCTGTGCGTGGGTTTCGCTGCGATTTTCGCACTGGCACTGCGATTCGCACGCTTTCGCACGCTTGCGCTGAAAATTTCAGCGCACATTAATTCCATGAATCGGCCTGTAAATCTGGTGCCAACACAAGAAATACTGGGTCGCCAAAACAATGTCCCTTGGGAACAGAGACTCTGTCGCCACTGTCACAAGTAAATAGAGACTTTAAAGCACTTGTGCGTACAGTGCCCTAGCCTGTGGACTTTGCAGACTCGTATTCTTTCGCTGAACTTTATGCCTGCAGAGCAAGATCTGTGGTGGAGGATCATAAACTGTAATGAATTGTCTCTATCTATACGTATATTGGAGTTTTTAAAGGCTTGTGCAGTGGTCTCTTAATGGATTGGTTTTAGAATGCTGAGTATAATCTGTAGGATGTGATTTTATTTCTTGTTTAACTGATTTTGGGGTTTATGAAATGCTATATTCTATTTAATTGTCAACGTTGTTTTGTGTTAAAAGTACAATTTGTACTGTATGCACATTAAAATAAAATTAAGAGTTAGCAGTAGGGAGAAACCCAGATAGCTTACCTTTCTTCAGCACTAAACAGTCACCAGGCGCAAAGTCCCAGGCAGTCTTCAGCCCTAGAATGGAGAGATTGGACTTGAAACACACATTATTTTGCTCCAGAAATGGACCCTGTGGCAACACGAAATTGCATCCTGCGAGTCTTATAGACATGGAGACCCTTTAAAAGAAACAGGTGGGTTTGCATTAAAACCTGTCACAACACAACTGAGTTTGCTGCAAATTTGACCCCAGATCTTGGCCTTTTGCCAGCAGCAGAATAAATGAATAAAAGGGGAATTTAACAGTAGATAGTAAATCCTTCAAATTTTCTTTCAAAACACTGGTGAATTACATTAAAACCTTTGGAAAAACACATCAGTTTGCACCAACACTGACCCACCCCCAGACAAAACGTTTTCTGGCAGCAAGGAGAAGTGTATTTTTGTTTACTAATTCAAAATATTTCCAAATACCTTTTATATTTAAGGGATTGCCAGAGAGAGAGCCAGGTGGAGCTTACAGTATCCTGTGAATTTGATGGAGGGAGAAAACAAACAGGTGAAAATATCCTAACCTCATCTTTCTCCCACCAGGATCCGCCTCCCCGCCACACACACCTACACCCACACCACAAATGCAATATTTGCTCCCAAGCCAGCTGGAGAGGCTAAGCTTTTCATGTCAAGGTGTTATGTCCTGTCTTTAAGGAGAACAATTGACAAGTCAGTTTCCTTTACTAATGTGGGGCTGGCTAGCTGTCGAATTGCCCTGAGGTTGGCCAACGTGGCAATATAGTGAGCAGGAAGACATTCACTAAAATAGCAACATAATGGTCTTCCAGTGCCCAGGCTATGGGCCGTATGGTATAGCGCCCAGAGGCACACAACAGTATACATTCTACACCCTGATCTCTATCTAACTCGGTAGCTGCTGTATGTACCTTTGGGCTCCAAAGGCTCTCTTTCTCAGTTCTCACCATCCTTTCTCTGCTTCCCTTTCTCTTAACACCATTCCTGCACGTGGCAAAGTGGCGTTCCGAGAAGGGGGCCGTTGGAGGGCAGATTGCCCTCCTCCCCCCGTGGCTCTTTTGTGAAGTGGACCGGTACATTTGTGGGACTGATGGGAGGTGCAGAGCACGCGCACAAACGGGACAGGCGTCAAACCGCTGGCAGATGCAATGAGGGCCAGTATATATAGGGAGACAGAGCTAGTATACAGATGCTAGAGTTCTAAACACCGGTGAGGGAGGGACCAGTCATAGTTAAAAGATCAAAATCAATTTTAATAAAGAGTATTAAAAGTTAAAATATCCAATTAAATTTGGTGGTCCACAATACATTATTTAACATCCAATACAAAACAGGGGAAACGTCACAGGTTTAGAAAACGAATAAAACAAGTTCACAGAAAATACATACAGAAATGGTACTCAAAACAATTTGTTGTGTACCAGGTTTCTATTAGAATTAGTGTGTCTACAATTTTATGACTCTGTTTTTAGTCCAGAGAGTTGTCTCGAAATGTTTCAGTTCTTAAAACCTAGGTGTAGAACATTCATCAGGAGGAAATAATTAAATGACATAACCTAATTCAAATTGGTATGTGAGTACATTCAACGTCTGTCTCATAGCATCTTGTATGGTGCTAGGTGGGGGCTCTCTACTTCAGATGGTAAATAGGTATAGGCGATTGAATCAGTCCTGCGGGATGTAGCGGAAAGGGTCCAAACATGAACAATAGGCATGAAATGCTGATCCGTGTCGGGTTGGTTTAACTTAGCGGCCAAAAATGGCAGTCTTTTTGGAAAAGGATCCTTATCACGCCGCTGCTCCAGAGTCTAAGAGGCGTACTGTGTCACGTCTCGCCCCGCAATGAGGGCGCCAAACTTGAAAGGGGCCCTGCAGCCACTGGCAGGCGCAATAATGTTAATATAAATGTTAAGGGGGTCTTGTACGGTGCACTGTTGCCACTTTGGTGGTCTCTTGGCGCTCTGGCGGATCTACAATGGAAGAAGGTAGGTTTTATGGGGGATTTTGTTAGTGTGGTTGAGAGGGAAGCAGGAGAGCTTTTATGTGCTGTTGGAAGCTTCAGTGCAGAGAAACTGGTCACTGAGCATTGGTGCATTTTGGTTGGTAGCTGCCATGTGGTGTTGAGGTATGATTGTGTTCATAACTCATTGGCCCCTATTACAAGGTTAGTGGTATTGTCGGGGTGATCTCCCAGGGGTCGGCAGGGCTGTCCGCGGACCTCCGGGGGTAGGGAGGCCCCAACTGCACTCGCAGTCCCCAATGAGTATGAGACACACGCAACAGCTGTTTATTAGAAATGGCAGGGACAGGTTCTCGGATCATAGGTTTCCCGGGAACACATGTCACAAGAGTGGGCTCGCAGGCCCTTTTTTAGCATGTGTGATGCCTCATTGTGCGTCACCTGGGAAACTTCTTCCAAAACCTAACGCCACCTCGGGTTGGCTCCCCGAGTAATAGAGTTAGTATAGGAACATATAGGTAAGTTATTGGTTGGTGGAGGAGAGGTCAGGTGGTACGCTTGGGTCGTCCCTAGAAATGGTTACACCAAAAATGCTAAATGGAGAACGTTAGTGATTGGCTAGGTTGTAGTGCCATCAGTAGTTAGCCCCCTGTGCCCTGATTGGTTCATCCGTGAGCCCCCAAGCCTGGGACCATCGTTGTTCCCAGCTCGCAGTGTACCTGATGTTAGAAACAATGTATGACTATGTGTCAGCGGAGGACAATGGACAGGTCTGCCATTAGCTGCAGGAGCGCTTCTTCTCACCGCCGTCAGTGTCCAATTTGTCACTTCATTGTTGCAGTCTGTGTCCCAAACGTGAGACCCCAGAGTTTCCCTGGTCCTCTGTACTGGCACCGCATCAGGTCAGCTTGATCACGTGTGGTGAGACCGTGGCTGGAGCAGAATTATGAGCATTTGGTTTGTATTTCGGCTCAGGTGTAACCTTGGCTCGGGCGCGCGGCGTGTAGGTTCCAATGTCGTGGCCTTGGCTGTGAGGCCCTCGTCAGGGTTTGTTCTGCATGATCAGCACCTTGCAGCTCCGTCCGAGCTGCTCTGGGCCTGTGGCTTCTGGGTTTGCGGCCTACTCTGGTGCTGAGGCCTACTTTGGCCTGATCCATGAGAGGCGGCATATGGGTCACAACACCGGGGTCGCGGTGAGTGGCAGGGGTCCTTATACATGAGTGTCTGACCAGTTATGCATGGTGGCACATGTGTTACCGTCCGTCGGCTATGTCGTCATGGCATCTCTAACGATGGTGACTTTTATTGTTGCTGTGTTAGTCGAGGTGATCCATATGGTCTATGTCAGCTTCGCCAGAGGTCCCAGCATGTGGCTTGACTGACGGGCAGTTTCCCTGGCCAAGTGGGGCGTCGCCATGGTAGATGTTGACGTCTGGGGCATCTGTGAGCGGGTCGAATTCCTCTTGTGGTGGGTGCTTAGGCCGTGACGATCTAGGCCATGGTCTGGCTGAGAATTGGGGGAAGGGAACATTCCATTTTCCCTCTTCAGTATCCCGCCAGTAAATGCAGTGGGCTACCACCAAAATGGTAATACCGTTACTGGCACTTGGAATGCCAGAATTACCAGCAGTGTTAATTCCTCATTACATGGAGTCCTATAGGACTCCATGGCGGGAATCGCCGGTAATACCGGCCCCGGTATCACAGCAGCTTGGAGGTGCAGGTAAATCCAGCCACCCCACGACCAAACTTGTAGTTTGGCGGTGAAGAAAAAGTAGCCTTAACAGGATTACTGCTATTTTTTTCCTGCACTGCCAAACTTGTAATGAGGCTCATTGTCTGACTCATACCAGTGGGACACCTTTCCTGTTTGGTACCCTCATTGTCAATGAGGGTGCCTGCCGAACAGGCGAGGTGCCTCGCTGGCAGGACAATGAGGGTGCCGAACAGGAGCAAGCAGCCGCAGGTGCCTGTGTCCCACCCCGCTCTGGGCCACTGCAGCAGCCTGTAGCGGTGCAGGACATGGAGACAGACCAGTGCTGCTGTGTGCTCTGCCTCCTTCTGCCACTTAAGAAAATAATATACTAGTTGCAGCGTGTGCTGCATTTAGAACGCTACTTTTTGTCCGGCCCAACTGCGCATGATAGGAAACCAGGAAGCTCTCCCTGCTTCTCCATCTCGGGTCACACAGATTGCTCCCAGCAGTTGCATGTTCTTCACGCCAACCTCTCTTTACCATTGGCCGTTTCTGGAGGCTGCAGAGCCTTCATTTGCATTGGCTATCTACTTCATGAAAGTCTCCCAAGAGCAGCCAAGGTTCAGCGTGATTGATCATATTAGAGAAGAGCGAGAAATGTCTGTCAATTACGCCATTAATGTGTGTCATCATCATACTCTAGATATGGAAGTGTACCCTATTTGACCTTTTTATTAGCTTTCCCAATTATACTGAATGCAATTGTTATTAAGTAGCTCACTCGGAAGGAGATTAGAGCCTGGGCGTGATTCTTTGATGTCAGCAATTGCGTGCGTGTCCCGAAGACACACGTGCAAGCATATTCCAGCAGGGAACCAGGGAACCAGCAGGGGGCGTGCAAGATAAAGAAACCTCAGAAGCATGACTGCATCTGGTGCTTACAAATGAAGTCAGGTTAAAGTTGGGGGGATGTTTTGTGTCCCACGAAAACGCCGACACTGCTAAAATTATGTCATAGCAGTTGCACAACGTCTTCTTCGGAGTACGCCCACTTTTCTAAACACCTTCAGTGACATAAGGAAATACTTTGCAGAAAGGCAACAACATCCCAAAAACAAGCATTGGCAATGCCAACAGTTTCAGCTTTTAAGCAGGCTTTGTAAAGGCACTTGACAGGCATAGCAGGTTTACAGCTCCAATTAGCTATTAACTCTCAGAAGACTGGTTTGAAAAAACACTGGCAGGCACTTTAAGTGCAAAGTTTGATGGTAGGGCGTGTTTAAAGCAAGCTCAAAGAGTTTCCATGAGGAGGTGTTTTGTGCGGCGAGTGTCCAGAACTGGGTGGGAATGGCCAGAGATTAGCATGGCCATGGACAGACAATGGGTGGGAAAATAACTAAACAACACCTAAAAGCTGTGGGTCCTTCCTCATATGCCATTTCATCCTATCTACACTCTAATGCAATACTTTTGGCTTTTAAGTGGCGCAAGTGCCACCTAATAGGCCAAACTAAAAATGTGCGTCACGAAAAAGGAAATACTGCAACACAAACCTTAACATTTTGCAGCTTTTATGCATTTAACTAAAATGGGCTACTAAACGGACAGAATTCCCTTTCTGGCATATTTATTTTGATCTAATTGAAAGTAAGCATTTTCTCTATTTGTATTTATATTTCGTATTTTTATATTAAATCCACTGGCAGAAAGCTACCAGAAAATCTGGCGGTCCCCATGGAGTGAGTGTGACAAATTGACTTCTGCCGTTCAGGCGTACAAGCGTGAGTAGAGCCTAAAGTACCTACTCAGCCCTCACACTTCTTCAAACCAACTGCCAACTCAATCATAAAGGTAAACCTTAACCTTTTGTGGTAACGTGGGCCAAAGGGAAGGCTATACTCTCAAGAGGGGTGTGAACGTGGTTCAGTAGCAACCCAAACAGCGAAGTATAACAGTCCGAAAAAAGGAAGGTCCAATCGAAATTCAATACAAATATATACTTTAATGAAACACCCCATGTACAACAATAACTAACTAGAAAACACTGTCTAAACCTACCACTGTAGAAAGATCACGGAATATGCAAAGATAGAATAGATGCAGCACTCTGGGTAATGAGACAGGCGACAAAAAGGCAATAAAAGACCACAATGTTCAAAAGATATGTTCTTGAGGTTGCAAAATATTTTTAAAGTACCTATCCAGTCCCTAGGGCACAACGATGGACCAGGGGGGAAGATATTAGTCAGATATTAGTCATTAATACCTTTACAAAGGTCTTGGTGGTTCGATGGCATC
This sequence comes from Ambystoma mexicanum, assembly GCF_040938575.1. Lineage (NCBI taxonomy): Eukaryota > Metazoa > Chordata > Amphibia > Caudata > Ambystomatidae > Ambystoma > Ambystoma mexicanum. The sequence goes on from NC_090938.1 coordinate 479,348,397, forward strand.
AAACCAGGCTTCTCAGCATCGTTTGCGGGTTCTCTTCAATTCAAAGATGCAGCAGTTGCAGTGGTCCAGCGGCAAGCTGGTGTTGAGTCAGCATTGAACGGAAGGTGGCTGCGGTCTCGAATCCTCTACTGGAGCTGTGCAGATCGGGCGGTCACCAGCCCGCGTGGAAAACCATACATAGGGCAAACAACTAGACCTGTGCACAAACGGATTGTGGAGCATAGATCACGCATTAGGTGCAGAAAACTGGAAGCACCCATGGTGACACATTTTGTCACACACAGACACTCCTCTGACGATATTGTCTGGCGGGTGATTGATGTTGTGACACCAGGAGTAAATTCAAACAGCACTTTGTCCCACCAGGAGCTGTGGTGGATCTATAAAATCAGGACCCACACAGACGGCCTCATTGAAGACCTTCCTTTTAACTAACTTGTTTATCAAGCTTAATTGCGGGCGTCATGGATGAAACTTCATACACAACACTCCCACACTCATACAGTGCTATAACTAAGAGATGTGATATTGAACTACATAACGTGGCCGCCGTTGCAGAATGCCCCAGAGGCACACAATGGCCTCCTCACTAGAAGCTTTGAACGGTCTAGTCGTTCTCCAGCCTGGACGAGACGGCACGTTTTACAAAAAGATTGGGCACAGCAAATGTGATCAGACACACTTGAAGCATCCACCCAACAAGTCTGGTAGCACACTGAGCCCTGATTGAATTGAGAGCAGGTGAGTTAATTCCGGGGTCGGCGTGACCACACAATCGCTGCAGAACAGTGGGTTCCGCGTTACAAGCCACATGCACTCAAACAGAGTGTAACGGCTCCAGTCCGATTTTTTCAAATGCCTATCCGGTTAGTTTACCTGAACTTACTGAGTGATTGCTATATTCACAGAGTGACAGGAATTTATCCTAGGTCGGGAGTTTGACATTCATTAATCAATTGATGCGGTTTCACAGATAGAAGCACAAAGCTACTTGTTAACGGTACGCTAAATATACACAAGTGTTTGATATGATACGCGTGATATGGCGTACTATGAACTGAGACACCACCTATATGTCGTTGCAGGTGCATGTACATTTGAAATGGGCACTGAGTTGCCAGTAGGAAGTAAAAATACTATGACCGTAAACCCAGGAAACTGTGGGTGGACAACTGTGACCTTGGTAACAAGGTTAGTTGTAGAGCACTAGTAGCAACAAGAGGTCAGGCATACAAATATTAAATGCACTCTCTTGGCACTGACACTGTGGTATTTTTCATGCAGGGTCAATTAAACATATTGTCTGTTGTCCTGATGAAGGCGAAGAAATAGAGACCGCCAAAACGTCCCAGGGTGCATGCAGCATGTGTGATATTTCTAGCTGATGAGCTGGACCATGTTGTAACCTTACCCAGTTCTTCACTTTAATAGGAGACGTTGATCCCAAGCACAGACTATAAGCCAGAACGTGTGTCGGCTTTCAAATATTAGACTTAATGCAGAGTCTAGTCTGCATACAGACTACAGGCTTCATAAGAGGTTACATAAAGAGAAAGTATTCAGTTGAGCCTGCATTATTATTTTTTAAATATGATATCATTTAGCAACAGTGTATGCAGATTCTGCCTGCATTAAAAAAATTGTTTGGCATTCAGTGTGTACACACATTTAAGACCAGTAATGAACTGACCATAAAGATCGAATAACTGTGGTATTCAAGCAAGAATAATAGCTGTTCTTAAAAAACATTAGTTACATTTTGAATTAATGTCAGATTGATAACTGGGTTCTGTTCTTTCATCTTTCCATTCTCCTTATATTTTCCTTCACAAATGTGTTTTGTTTCCAAGAAAATGATTGCACATTTTTAAAGAAACAAGTGCAAGTCAAGTGTGCACTAAAATTGTTGTTTTGTTTCTATCAGAGAAAAAGAAAATACATTTTATTTTGATAAGATCCACAATATGGTGGTCTGAGTTTGCTTGATCAAAAAACATTAGATTCAGACATCGGTCTAAGTAAAAGTATACATCTTAAGAATCAAAGTACTACTGGTAGAATCGTCTGTATTTACCAGGGTCAGTATGGCTGTCGAGCTGGTACCAGACTGTGCTGGTGAGTCAATTTAATGCGGGGGCTCAGAGGTCATAGTTCGGAAGACACCAGGGTCAGGTCAATCGACTTACAGGAGCGGCGATGAAGGGGCGCGTGCTTCGGACGGGAACTCGAGCAATACAAGGCAGAGGATCTTCATTGGTTCAAGAGGTGGCAACGACGCGCTTCAGCTGGCTCTGAGCTGCGGCGAACGGGGTTGAGCAGGCAAACGGCAGATTGAAGAACAATGAATGCCAAAAGCAGCAATGAAGGGACCTGATAGTTCGCTTGGTGTTGAACATGCTCGAATCACGGCTAGCAGTGGGTCGATATCGAAAACAAGGATCTCAGCTGTTCTAGCTTCCAGATTCTGTGTGTCCCACTCCAGGCTCTCGAGGGCTAAGTTTTGCCCTTTCTCAGTCACCCAAAAACGTGGGAGGCTGGCACACACCTACAGGGGTCCTGTAACATGGTGAGCTCCTGGTCAATGAAGTGGCTGGCAGAGATGCTGTCTTGGTCCAGCAGTAGAGATCACCCCGATGGTCCCCAAGGATGGTTGGGGGGCAGAGCTCACCTCTGCCTTGGTTCCTCTGCCTTTACCTCATAACTGGAGGACTCTGGAAAGGACTGCTTTCCCAGCAGGGTCCAACAAAATCTTTTAGGATTGGAGTATGATTCAAAGAAATGGGGGAGAGACCCCTTCTTTTAAAGGTAAATGTCCACTGGTGATTGAACTGAAGCTAGCTTGCTTTAGGGGTTCGATGCCCGCCCTTCCAATAAGTGGACTTAGCCCTTCTCACATCACACCCAAAGTACTTTGTGCTACAGGAAGTGGAGGGCACAGGAAAAGGAAAGAGGGGTAGAGAAAACCAAGATGGCAGTTGTTTCCCAAACATATACAGATCTCCCCCGGCTACACTAACCCCACCCCCTTCCCTTCTCAATAGAATCAAAGGCCTTCAGAAATGCAGCACAGTGGTGTGAGGCCTGGCCCTTTGTGACTAGGTATGCCCTTTGATTCCTGTTCCCAGGCCCGTTTCCTGTGTAGTGGCTGTCTTTACGGAAAGGGTATTACCTGCCCTTACAAAGGAACAGAAAGAGCCAATCCCCCAGGGCTATAGTGCTGCCAGTGGGCGGGGGGCCTTGTCTGGAATGAATACACATAACCCTTCCACAGCTGTCAAAAATGAGTCAAAGGTGCCTCGCTGCGAGAACAAACACAGCTAAACGACCTGTTCTTTGGGAGGGCACCCACTCGAGAGTCTGCAGCCACGCTTTAGCTCACTATACCTTTCACAGAAGGGAAATATCCATTTGCATATCAGTCTTTGTCCAGTCCAGCACCGAAATGCTATGGCAAATCTCTTCTAAACAAGAGTACCAACAGCAACCCCAGACACGTGTTTCATCCTTGTTGGGCCTCATCAGTGAGGTGGGGCTGTGCCTCTCTGAGCACATGGAGCAAGGGGTCCACAGCTGAACTGGGCCTACAGGGCTGACACATGTGTGATACCAAATCCTGCCACCATCATTGGTTACCTATGATCATTATAGTTTTAGTACAGGGGTGCATATTTTGTAAATGCATCCCCTGAGCTGCATAGACTTGGCTGTCACTGCAGCTGTCAGGTGGGCAGCTGTGACATCTGAACCTCCTCTGTGCCACTGGTCGAGCAGGTGCAAATCAGGATACTGATGCAGCAGAACAGAAATACACACTTTGCCGGTGGCATGGAGCTTTTGAAAAGGGAGTCTGATCAGCAGATTACCCTTTCAGAGATGGAATTACCTGGATAATTCTATTGTTTAATGACATTTTTTTTTAAACCAGCGAGGTGGCAATTCATCACAATAGGGACCAGAAGACTTTCTGACAACTGTCCACTGGCATATTCCAGATGTAAAGCCGGGGCAGTGCAAATAATTTCCACAGGCGGAAAACCAGCAGATTTTAAATCCACCAGACTCTAAATCAGGCCCTGAATACGGTCAAATCAAACAGAAAATGCATAATATGAACCGTGATTACATAAATAAATAGTGTGTGCTGCATTGGATATCAGAAATCTGCTTTGAAATTTCCTTCAGGCAAATTAAAATGGGTGGGAGATGTACGTTTTGCACCCTTTTAGTGCCATTTCATAAAAGTTACAGATTTTGCATTTTTTGTTGCAAGTGCAATATTGCTACAAGTTGGGTGGTCTGGAAAGGGCAGTGATTGCTTCTGCCTTCCAGTCGGCGATGGGAGGGAAAATCAGGAACTGAAAAGCACCAGCTTCCAATGGCTTCCCAGACAGGTCGCCCTTGTGCGGTCTAGAGGTAAAAAGTGGTAGCAACATTCAGGAAGTAGCAAGACAGAAAAGCATGCATCTGCTTACTGAGGGGGACCGACCATGTTTCCACGCAGGCCGATTTTGCCGAAAACCCTGTTCACTGAGCCCGGTTTTGGTGCTGTGGGAAACATCATTCCCCCCAGACCTCCTTCCCTGGTCTCTCCCCATGCGGTCTGTTAGGTAAGGATTTGGGGTAGTACCCGTAGGGTGCACTTCATCAACCTTAGCCTCCTGGCAATAGGACCCAACCTTTGGTATAAGTCTGAACTACACAGGTTGGTAGTGTGGCTGAGCAGCCAGGCTTATCTCAAGAGGGGTCAATGTGAGCAGTAATGTAGTTACAGAGAGATTCACAGTGACAAGTATTCAAATAAACACTGATACTCAAGGTTTCTTGATAAAAACAATTATACATTTATTTACCAGTCATTTACACAAGCCTTCTTCAGAAGGAATAATATAAAGCAACACTCAAATATACTTCAAAAATCCACACTCTAAGGTTTCTTAGATTCAGTAACTTCCCATTGGGGATGACCCATAGACAATTCCTACACCCTCAGGTGACATAAATAGCTAGGAAACTTGTAATCATTAATATAGAACGGTTACATCTAAAGTAGGCAGAGAGTGTGTACAAAGTTAAGTTAAATAGAATAAACAAGAGGTCTCAAATAATTCTTTAAGGAGGCAAATACATTTGGACCCCCTAATGCAGAGTAAGTTAACCCCTTGCTGGAAGGATAGGTGCAACAAAAAACAGAGGAGAGAAGAGTTCTTCAGGGAACCAGGCTAAGCCAATCGTCACAGAGTGCATTCGGGTCGCCTAGGAGACTAAGCACAGGGAGTTTCGGGCACCTCTGTAACTTCCTGCCCCCACTAGATACCCTGGAGCCAGAGGCGGGTTTCACTCGTGAAGCCCGCCAAAGACAAAAGGAACAAAGGGACCAAACCTGGTTTGGTGCGCAGAGTAAATCTCAAGAAGGACCAAAACAACAAGCAATGGCAAAAAAAGAAGACCAAGGCCATTTTGACGAAAATGGCACCCATGGGTGCTTTACTGTAGCTGCGAACGCAGCCTGTGGTAAAGACAGGACACAGTAGTAAAAAGTAACCACTGCCACCAGCCATTAATTGTGTAATGGGTAACATAAACATGTTTACATGAGAAGCTAGAGAAATGGAATACTAAGTAATCCCTCCAGCACCCTATTGTAAACTAGTGTGTGCTGGGTCTAGAAAGTTACAACGTAAAGTAAAGTCAATTTCACTTTACTGCTCTGGGAAACAGTAGTTAATCCCTGAGTGAGGTATTTAAACCTTGGGAAATCTAAAAGACTTCCCTGAGTCCCTGCACTAAAGGTCCTGTGTGACACCATGCAAAAAGATGCCTACTGAGTTTTTCAGACTCCAGAAACCAAAAAGAACCACAGTCAAAATAACAAGAAAAATACATGAGAGAGTGGGAACATGGTCTCACTCTTTCCAGGTTAGAAATTAAAAAAGTCCGAGAGTCCAGCAAAAGTGCTGTGGGTCTCTAAGGTAGAGAGGAATTAGCACATTTCTGAGAATTCTCCCTAACATGGCTGATACCCCCACAACCCCCTTTCTCTCTCCTCCCCTCCTCCCCCAGAGCCCCCACGTCCTGTCATGTGTTCCACGGGGACACCTCCGCCAACGCAGACTCGCCACCCAGCCTCCCATTCCCGACATGTTAAACATTCACAAAGACACATATGCATCCCATACACAGACACATACACACATGCACACACTTACCGCTACCCCACCTCCCCAAATCCCCTCCTTACCTCACTGTTCGCACCGCCACTGCGGCCCACTCCAGTCCCACCTCCTGGATGATCCCAGACTGGCCGCTGCTAGGCGATAGCAGCCTGTCAGGGAATCTTTTCTGCAAAAGTGGGTAATACCGTTGTGAGGGATTGCTATGCATTCTGTGCAAGAGGAAGCACATGGGCAGGGAAGAGGGGTTGATTTAGGGTCCACAATCCCTGCAGATCTGCTTTTAGCCCCAGCCGCAATTTTATATCCACAGTTAAAACCCAGAAAATGGGTTAGAACATCATTAACAGATGTTCATTTAAGTGTTGCAAATGCCGAAAGAGTACTTACTTAACGGGGGATCTAAAGCAGGGCTCTTGGTCTTTTGGCTCTCCAGATGTTTTGAAAGCAACTTCCATCTGACCTACCCAGCATAGTTAACGACGAGGGATCACGGGAGTTAGTCAAAGTCATCAGTTGCAGACCTTAGTTCATAATGAGTAAAGGCTGGTATCAGAGAAGGCAATGGTGGCTGATGTAACTAACTCAGAGCAGCAGTGATGTAGCTCAGTGGGCCGCCTGCAGGTAAAATGCGAGAGGACAGCTCATTCAGCTGGCCAAATAAAGGTGTGCCCATGTTATGGGGAAATGGCAATTTCAGTGTTCATTCACCAAGAGATAGCCTATAAAAGGCGTCAGTAATTGCGTATTCTAAATAATAAACCAGAGGTTAACTCCCTTTATTTGACGTGCTAAACCAGTGCTGCGGGAAAGAGAATCCCTGCCATGTGGCTGCCCTGCATTCCTGATGGTTGCTAGGGCTGTTGTCAAGCCATAATTCAGGCACATGCTAAAGCCGAAGCTTTCATGTCCCTGCACCACAGTCTTTCTTTATCAGAATATGGTGTTTGTAAGGAAAGTGTTCCACCTTCATGGACGAACACTTGCTTACGTTTGCACGCACCTCAGAATTGGGCCCTGCATTGGAAAGCACTGGTAGTATGCCAGCGCCAGCGTCAAAATGTCATACTGGCATAAAACCATATTTTTAGAGCAGAGACTTCGCTTTCTTCCTGAAGTCTTGGAGAGAGTTCCTTATCTGATGTTCCTCTTTGGGTGCACAGCAACTGTCTGATTTCTTCTTCTTCCTCATTGAGCATGGGCCATCTGGAGGTTCTATGTAATAATGTCCCCGCAAAAATGTCTCCTGACAAAAAAGTCGCTGTTTTTTGCAGAGACATTATTACATTGAACATGCGGGCCACCCCGGCAACCACCACATTTTTTCTTTTTTTTACAAGGGGACATCCCTGCAACCCGTCCCCATAATGTCACCATATATAATGTCGCCTATGGCTTTTCCCGGCGACATTATGCATGGGGACATTATTACCTCATACAATCTGGAGATGGTGAGCTTATCGGCCAAGTAGAATGAAGGATTTGAAGTTAGTGTCTTAAAGGTAATGAAGGTGTTAGGGGAGTTTCCCTAAAGTCCACTGTGAGGCAAGACTTTATAAAATGATCCCAATGGTTTTAGATCTCCAACTCTTAGTATCAGTCTTTACTACTCATGGAACCTTGGTAGAGTGGCAGAGCAGTCAGGCTTATCATGAGAGGAAGATGTGAGCTGTAAGTAAGTACTCTGAACCTAGTTAGTAATGCAATTCAAAGAAACACTTACACATAAATGTGTATTAAAATATATATTTATTATATTTACACAAGAGATGTTTTAAAATACTTAGCACATATAGCCACAATGCATAAGATTACTTGTCGATACTTTTCAAAGGTCACTGCTTAATTTGTAGTTGCTCGCAGCTACAATTGTTACAGCGTTTGATACTAATGAATGTTCTACCATATTATCGGTACTACCGCACACTCGGGTAAGACAGAAGAAATACGTAATTACATTTAGTTAGCAAAACCACAAAAGAGACGTCTTTTAGGAAGGAAAACAGTTGGTTAGTCAAACAGTAGCAGAGCGTAACGTTATAGAGGCCGTTTCTTCGCACACTAATGGTCCTCATCATGAGTTTGGCGGTATATGGAAAAAGTGGTGGTGATAGAATTACTGCCACTTTTACCACACTGCCGAATAAGGAGTGGCTGCTAATTCCGCCAGCAGAATTACTGTCAATATCTGGTGGAATTAGCCCTGGCGCTAATTCCCCCAGCTGTAATTCGGTGGGTGGAATTAGCGATATGTCGGTGGTGTCTAGGCAAAATTACCGCCCGAAAGCCATGTACGGCAGTAATTCTGCTGGATAGAACTACCATTACCGCCAAAGGTGTGTGCACACTTCCCGCAAGTTATAATACAGCGGTAATTCCATCAGACACCACACCGGTAATGGTCATTCATGCTGTATTACTGCCAAACTCATGATGAATTGCCTAACATTTTGGTGCTGGACTGGCCCAGGGCAAGCTAAAGACTGATATGCTTTGGATATTTCTCCTCTGTGAAAGATAGTGAACTAAAGAATCTTGGTAAGGCTCTCGTAACCGGGACTAATTCAGGCAGAGGGACTCCCAGGACTCCTCTTGGTTTTTTTTTTAAAAAAGGAAGGAGCCAACACGTTAGTACTTAGATGACCCTATTGTGCATAACCGAGACTGTGAACACAGCCTGCTTGGTAGAACAAGTCCACTGCCACCAGCCATAATTATAGAGTTCTCTAAGCAACTAAAAAGTCACACAAGCAGAGAGAGGGGGATACTAAGTATCCCCTTGGCTCTCCACATTAGGTGCTGTGTGCCAATCTCTCAGTGTACCAAGTATCTCCTTAAGAACTGTAGAAAGTAAGGAAAGAGAAAGAATCTCAAAGGAGAACCCAAAGGGTTCCCATCATCACTGCCCATAAGTAGCTGTGTAATGTAAAAGTAAAATACAGATGCCTTAAAAGAGATATGGAGGAAAGTAGACTCCATAGGACAGGCGCAACACATAGAGCAGAGTTCTAATAGACAGAGCCCATAAGAATGAATGAGTGGAAAAATGTTCCACTCATTCAGGATATAAGGAAAAAGGCCCAGAAGTCCAGCAAAAAGTGCTGGGGGTCTCATTAGGATGCAGCATAAAAATGATAAATCTCCCTAACAGCAGGCATTTATGAAGATGATACAGGCCAGGGGCGGTTGCAAGTGCAATACCCTGATGATGGGGTCGTTGTCATATTTCTCCCGACCTGTGATGAGGGTAGCTTTAAGAGGGGCCAGTGTGGATGCTGCAGTATCTGTGAGGAGGGTGCAGGCACCATCCAGGTGGGAGAGTACCAGGGCTTGGGTGCCTGAGGTGGGAATGAATGAGCTAACTGATCCTGTGGAAGTGATGAGCGCATGTGCCATGGTGTCTGGGAGTACAGGCTGACGTGAGCCTGAAAGAGAGACATCAGTCTATGGTGAATCTGAGAGATATTGCACAGGGTGGGCGAGGGAAGTGGGGAGCATTGTAGTGTAGGTTAATTTCCGTCATTAAATTTCAGGCAGGCACATGATATTCATTCAGGTCAGAATGAGTGAGCAGCGGTTTTCAGACAATGAATGTCGCTGGCACTGATAATCTTCTCACTCATCCTTCCTCGTGTTCCTGAGTACCCTTTTCCCCCTCTTCCTTCCCTTTCTCCCCATTAGTAAATTGCTATATCCCCTATTTCTTGACTTCTTGCAGAGTTCCCCCTCTGTGTAACCCAAGGTAAGCCACCCAAAAGGTTGTTTTTGCTAAACATTAATGATATTAATCAAGTGGCCCCATGTCATGTGTACCACATTGAGCCAGTAGTGTATTTTCAACTTGCATTCTGGGACATGTAGTTCTGTTTTTCTCATAATTCGTGAGCCTACAAGGCCAAGCATGCAAAGTAAATAGCCAGAACCAGCTGCTGGATAATGAGAGCTGTGTTGACCTTAATTTCACAGTCCGGCCGGATTTATCCAATCACATCTCATCTTCAGGAGAACAAAGTGAGTTTGCTTTCGTAGCATCTCCCCCGAGCAAAGTCTCCATTCATCAAAGGCACCCTACCATCCAAGGCAAGCATGAGTAAGAGGAAAACTGCCTGAGCTCTTGCAACTTGCTTAGAACTGCGGTGGGATCATTGCTTCCACTGTGAAACAGTGGTTTGTCCAGACTCTTTCGACTGGGGTGGCCCAAGTTGTGGGGCAGCGGCTTTTGCAGGGGTGGCATGAAGTACGAGCAGACACACATAGTGATCATAGTTTAGGATAATGGAGTGGCACCTAGGGTGGCCGATCAGATTCCAGGGGTAACACATGCCACCCCAGGCCACTCTCTGGACACGTCACTGAAGGTCAATGAACAGAGGTTGGCTGGCTTGCAGAAATTAGGGCAGGCACATGCAATGTGACTGGCTCTGTGCCATGCGCAGCAGCCAGCACAGGGCAGCCACCTACCAGGACATTTCTTCAATGTGTGTATACTGTGCCCCTTCCTCGGGAACCTTGAAAATCTCTGGACACCAGACAGCCTTAGTCTCCCTTTCCACTCCTGGCCAATGCATTCAAGCACCACGGGCACACTAGGAAAACCTCTGGACAGAAATACCTCTATGCTCTAGACACAGAACCCATAGGAACAGAGCCACACACACATCTCAGGGTACTCTGGGTCTGCACGCCTCAACCTAGAGGTTACCCGGTAGGTATCTGAACTCTGGGCCTCTTTTGTATGGTAATCTATTTTATATCCAAATGTCCTCATAGGGGAAGGGTTGGTCTTGCTGAAAATGTGTAACATGGGGCCACTTTGAAAATGATTTCCAGGCCCTCTTTTGGTTCCCAGTCCACCCCTGGCATCAACACAACAGCAAAGCTATATTGCATTGTACTCACTCCAGAGTAACCCAGCCCACCCCACCCTGTTTCAGATCCGCCAAAGCTCCCAGAGACCCTGCAAAATGGCAGTGGGGCGTGGCACAAATGCCAGTAGCATAACACACCCAGAATCCCCCTGATGATGACCCCAACCACACACCTCTCCCAAACTCTCATCAAATACAGCAAGTCTCCCAAACAACACAGTAGTGTCCCAACATTTCAGATTGCCCCCGGATTACATCAACTTGCGAAATTAATCAAAATAGTGCTCTTAATAACGCATTAACGCCCTAGATTGATCTAATACATGTGCGAAGACGGCTTCTCTGCCACAATCTCTTGGGCGCCATCTTCCCAGCTGTCGGATGTCTGGGGGGATGGGGGGAGGTATTGGCACTCAGGAGAATGCGTTTTTGCCATACTCCAGTGTGTGTAATCTGCGCGTGACCCCACACCCAGAGCGGCCGAGCCGCCCCTCTGTAATAGAGGCGGTCATGGGGAAGGGTCGCAGGGAGGTAGACTGGCCAGCCACAGGAAAAAAAAGAGGCCCCTGAATGGGTTGGAATCCTGACCTTTCACCTCTGACGGCAGTTCGAAGGAGTCCAGTGTGCAAACGGTCTTTTCTTCTCTATTTCCGTGGCCCAGTCAAGCACTCCCAGAAGATAATGGCTTCCGACCGGCCTTTTGGAATTTAATGGCCAACTGGAGCGGGCGCCTCCTTTGTGTGTGACCGCACTCGGGGGATTGTGTGCAGGAAAAAGTGTATGAAGGGAGGACCCCCACTCAGAAGGAGTTACACAGAGCTAAGAATCACAGCAACAGAACCCACATACACAAGTCAGGAGGGAGTTCACTTGTGTGTTTTTGTGGATGTGGCCTGTCAGGGGTAACTTTGAGATATATTCCCCTTCTACAGAATGTATCGCCATTTCCCCTAGAGAACTGTGTGCTACCTCTGCTTTCCTCGTCACGGTACTTATGAGGTAAGGGAGTGTGACTGGGATGACTTGGAGTAATATTACAATAATAATGATGTGCTCATACATGGACCTTCACGCCAGAGTCATCCAGTTTCTAAGCGCTGCAATCAAAATGTACCCACCCTACTGCCGAGGTCGATTACAAGTGCTATTACGAACACTACTTCATTCATCGACCTCAGTAGTAGGCCCTTGCACGGGATTCGAACTTACGAAGTTCTCTGACCTACTATGTAGCTTTCCACACTTGCATGTAGCGACACTTATGATGGGTAACCAGGCCTTATATTCTAGTCGGTCTTCTTCGTCACAGACCCATGACGAGGAAGGCTTGGGCTTGCAACATTAAAGATGAATGCAGTGTTGACCATAACAGACCTCAGACATGGGTAGTTGGGAGACGTAGTGGGAGAATAGCGTATTTTACTGCAGATCACAAAGTAGTTTTGTTAATCAGGGCTCAAGTCGAGGGTACACGCAGGTGGACTCAGCACCCCCACCCCCTCAGCTAAAATGAGAAACATTTATAGTCTTCTTTGAATGTATGAATTAAAGCAATCTCGGGGGTCGCAGTCGTCAGGTTTGCAGGATGGACACTTCACCACTGCACTATATAACCTGATGCCAAATAACAAACAAGTGAATGTGAACTGTCCCATTTCAGTACTGCATGTTCCAGGGAAAACATTAGTTTTGTTATTGGAGTTTAAAACATGCACACCTTTTAACGTTTTCAAAAATACTATTAGAAGAAAATCTCCTCTCTTACTTTTGTGTGTATGTTGTTTTTATGTACGGGAAATGCCATTTGTCCTGTGCAATTTGGATGGTTATGCACAGCCAATTGAATGAAATGTGCATATTTCACCTTGATATGTTAATTTCTGGCGACGACACACCCCACTGAGTTTGTTGATGTGCGGATCCGGGGACCGAACCTGTGTTGCTCGTTGTCGTCTTGCTTCCAAGGCGCACGTTGCCCCTGAGCTATACTCCTGAGACGACAGTGCTGAATGTGGGATTAAAAATCAGCTCTGCTGCTTCACCATCTGATAATTGATTTAGACAATTTCTCCGGCTCGATGCCATATCCAGAAAGGCTATATAACCAACTGAAAACTCCCCCCAAAATGTGGTAATGGCGAATTACAACTTAACAGGAATCGTGAAAGGACAACGCAGAGTTGGCTGCAGGCCTCCCTCCTTTAATGGGCGCCTGGACGTGCCTTTAAATATTGTTCAACACTCTTTTGTTCCCTCTCCCCAAGTTTGAGGAATAAAAGGTGTGCATTTTTTATTCAGCCCACACCCTGTTGACTGTCTGCTACATTGATGTCCCTTTACGTGCAAATTGGTGTGGCCAAACAGCTGATTATTTCAGGCTCCCAAAAGCACAAGTTACCACACATTTACACTGCAAACATTGGAATTCCGTGTTGACGATCAGTGCCTCTTTTTAGTTGAACATTTGATGAGCAATATTGTCTTTATTCTGCTGTGTTGCGTGGGATTTCTAGAGCACATTAGGAGCCAGTAATGTGGCATTCAAGCACTCAGGGCTCTCTGGAGGAGCATGTGCCTATCCCGTAGACCCCATCCTCCCTTTACAAGGCCTTCTTGCAGCCATCAACACTGTTGATCATCCCACCCCCCTTCAAACACTTCCCTCTCTTGGCTTCACAATCACTGCACTTGACTGGGCCTACATCTCCTGGAACGTGACCACCTCGTGCACACACCTACTGGTGGGAGGTAGGTTCAGCATTGGAGCCAGGCCCAGGGAGAAACATGACTTCCGTCTTAGAGGAGTGAAGCATGAGGTAGCATAGAGGCTGCAGTGACGGGAGGCAGTCAGGCAGTAGGTGGGTTACCCCTACTAGTGGGCGTTCCCAAAAGATCAGTTCTAGGGCAACTTTTCCTAACCTTCACACATCTTTCCTGTGTAAACTAATGTCTTTATTTTGCTTTAACTATTACCTCTTTGCTAATAATCCCCGAACCTCCTTCTCTTACCTTCTTTGCCCCGGCTATATTTGAATGTATAACCAACTGCCACCTATGACTTGATGGCTCTATGCTACCTCATGCTTTACTCCTCTAAATCAGAAAGTCATGCTTTTCCCTGGCTCCAATGCTAAACTGTCCTATCTCAAATCTCCTTCCCCCTGGACTTCCTCACCCCCGCCCTCTATGGCTCACAACCTTGGGAGTTCTCTTTCCCTAATGACTGCAAGTCTTACAATTCATCACAGCCACTATCGCTAGATCCTGGCTCCATCTCTTAAACACAAAACGGATATGACAACCCCTCACTAACTAACTCTACTAAAACTCCAAACTCTACTCTAATGCTTAGCAAACGTGACTGCCCTGCATCCCTTCAACAAAGTTCTCAGCTGTGCAACACAAACACTTTTAAACCCACTCAGACCCTCCCGCCACCTCTACCCACAGACACCATGCTGTTTGGTTCTCCCAGCAAAATCTGTGAGGAGCCAGGACTGAGACGCAGGCATAGAAGTGTCATGTCTGTTGCTACAAACCTTTATTAAAACAAATAGGAGTTGAAAAATACCCCACTATCCCTAATCCAGGAGGAATTTCCGTACCTCAACCAAAGCTAAGGAGCCTATCTGGATTCAAGATGCCCCAAAAAAATATGTTCGGTGTCAGTAATCCTACTCTGGCCCTCACACTCTAAATAAACTCTAAGGTGTGAATGATATTGTCTCTTGCTTTTCAAAAGAGCCCAAATATTCAGGTTCAACACAAAAGTTCAAAGTCAAAGAAAAGGGTTCCAATGAACAATGTTCAAAGTTCCAGAGAATAACGTCCTTCCCCAGATTCCTTGTTCCAGTACCACCAGTTCATAAAGAATAATCAGGTTGCAAGAGGATTTCTCTCCCCCCTTGGTATCTTGGGGAACACTTGCCTTCACCAGCCTTTCTCTTCACTTTTTAACACGTTGTAAATCCTGATGGCATATCTTTTCCTAAGAGGGGGTGTGGTTTCCTCCAACAACACCCCATTCTCTCCCCGGGGTGTAGCTCCCCACAGATGGTCCACCCCCATATAACCACCCCAATGTCAAGATCAGGTAGTGGCTGTTGTCTACTGACCATATAGGTGAGGTCTCCTCAGGGAAAAAACTGAGGACATTGCCAGATTCATCACAAATCCCTCTCTTTAAATTCCTGCTCCTCATCTTTAAATCCATCTATGGTCTACCTTACATACTGCATCTCTCTATACTCCCCTCGACAGAACAGTGTCTCCTCCTCATCCCTCTAAAACATGTTTGTCTCCCAACCCCTCAGCCCTGCCTCAACTCCTGCTTTTGTTCCATTTCTTTACGAGGCCACCTCCTCCAGATTACTATCCCCTGACAAGAAAGCTATTTCCTCAGTGCAACAAGACTCAAACTCCACCGGCTGGCGTCCATAGGAACCCAACACTACTCCCTCTCCTTCACACCCCAATGAACCACCTAACAAACATTTGGTTCCCTCATCTCTCAGGACCACTCACATATAACTTTCTGCTTTGAAAGTACTGCCCCTGGGTGCTTTTCTGTTGGAATATTTATGTTTTGCATGGCTGTCTATGTCCCCACAATACCACTCAAGGACGGCCTCTGCCCTCTGTTACTGTTCACTAAGTAACCTCCTCTGCCGAAAGGTCCTCTTGCTGCTCAAAGGAATACAGATACAAAATACAAACTCTGCTTAAGAACACCTCTACCCAAAAACGAGCCCAATAGAGGCGCAAGACCAGACCAATCACCATACTGCCTGGCCAGCAGTCAAAGTCGAACAGTCGCTCAATATGGTGTTGGATTCCGTTCCTCATAATTCTGGTTATATTTGTTCACAGTTCAACTCCAGAGGTACAGTCCCAAGGAAGTCTATCTTGTGGGGTCTGATATGGGTTCCAGAGCCATCCGTGGCGTTGGCTATGCGTGCATGCATGAGAACATTGGCTATCCCCTGACTACAAGACCATGGCTCACAACGTTGCTGTCTGTAAAGTAGGTACCTCTTGCCCTATTCCTGGTTCCAAAACAGCTTTAAGACAGTATGTACCTGTTTCTTCTCTTTGTCAGCCCTTCCATCAGTGCAGACAGGGCTGGCCTGGTGCTGCACTTTACCACCACTAAATGCCAAAGTCTTGTCATGGATGCCAGTATTTCTGCTGCACATCCTCAAGAGCCACTCAACCAAGGCAAACCACCAAAGCCAGTACTGAGCGCCCACTGAAGCAGAGTGTCTTACTGCAGCACCTCAACGCAGGCTGCAGTGGAACCATTGGTTGAGGTGACACACTTAGACATTTATTTACCAGAATGGCTGTAGAGAGACAATGATTCTGGATGTGGTGGAGGTTATGTGCCTACTTGCCAGAGGGGAATAGCTCATTACAACGTTGAAAGTTAAATCTTTTTTTAATATTGCCCAACCAAAGTTAATGAGCAGTGACAAGGCCCATAACCTGAACCAGTCAAGAGAGGATGGGAACCTCTCTTAGTTGGAGCGGAAGGCCTACCCGGGGTGAAGAGAGAGCAGCCCTCCAGTGACACACAATGTCCACATCAGAACATCAGAGACCTGGACCCAATCGAGTGAGAAGAACCCTCCAGCATCCCTCACTGTCGCTGGAAGCAGAGGCTCAGTGGAGCGAAAGGGACCCAGCATTACAACGTCTACACGACTCCAAGAGAATCCGCACAAAGCTCCCAGCCCCAGCAGGACAACACCCAGAGCTGGCGGTCAGCGCCCTAGACCACCAGGCACTAAACAGAGGGGCAGAGAGGACCACACAGCCTGCACTTACCCTAAGAGAGACCAGAGCAAGGCCCCCTAACTTGAACTTGGACAATCCTCTGCCTGGGCCTCCATAACTCTCCCGCAGTGAAAAGGGCAAGGGCTTAATGGGCTATTTTAAATGTTTGCTGCTTGTAAGACCTCAATGGGTGGGGAAGACAGGACCAGATTGGTCATGGCCTTAACAGCAGGAGGAGGGGAGTATAAATAGAGCAACAGGAAGCAGGAGGGTGTTGTTCGGATGAGGTCAGAGGAGGTGGTAGCAGACTAAGGGACCAGCAGGCAGAAGGAAGGAGAAGCGGGGTGTGGAGGCAATTCTGGAGCAGGTGAGGGGTTGGTTAGTGAGGGCAAGTGGCAATGCGTTGTGAGTGTGCCTGAGAGGGTAATGAGTGTGGACAGGAGAGAACGTGTAGGGAGTGTAAGGGAAGTGTTTGTGTGAATGAAAGGAGGATGTTGAATAAAACGGTGGGTGGAGTGGTAGTTGCAGTGTTGAGGAGGGGGCTGTGGTATGGAGGAGGGAGTTGTAGTGGGCAAGAGGAAGTTGAAGTGTGGTTGTAGTACAGAGGAGGAATGAAAGAGCGGAGGATGGAGTAGGAGATTCAGAAAGGTAGTAGAACACAAAAGGTGGAGGCTAAGCTTAGAGAGCGTAAGAGGCATCAGAAGGATACAGTAGGAAGACACGGAGTAGAAAGAGAGGAGGGAGGAGAGTAGTGAGAAGAGAAGACCGGGAAGTGAGAATTAGAGGAGTTCAAGGGTGTGCTAGAAAGTAGACTAGTGTCGGGCCACATTTCTGTTATTAGACCACTAACCTCTGGATAGAGTGGGGACATTTAGGAAGTCCCTGTGGGAGTTTAGATAGAGAAGGCATTCAGCATTTAAATCCTCACCCATAGCACTATTAAGAGCTTTGACAGTAGGATGGAATCTGCTGTACATTATAGCATGGGAAGTTGGGCGCCTAAGTTAAGGACGATTAGTGCTTTAAATTCTTTATTTACATATTAACCGAACATTAGATGACTAAATACATTATATTATACAATAGATAAAAATAAGGAAGAAGAAAGAGCTATAAAAAATGTTTTTATATTATACACATGTTCAAGAACTAGTACATACTCACGAAGTCATCCCAAACTTTTGCATGTAAATGTAATTTCCCCAACCTTCTGTAACTAATCTTTTCCATGCCCGCACGATTGGTGCTTTAAAGGCGAGAGAGCCCTCCCGTGCAGTTCACGTGGGGAGCACTGACCCACAAACAGCCTGTATCCCTCTAAAAAATGCTCACACTTCTCATGCAAGCCTGCCCGGCAACTTAGACATTTTCTTTACTACATTTGGAAATTAAATGGTTACATAGTTATGCATATGAGCTGTACTGCACCACTGCTTTCTTGAAACCAAAGTCCACATCTGTAGTCCCTTGTTTCTGGACTAGCAAACTTCTGGACAACTGGTCAATCATGCATGGAGAATGTCATTTGAGGGTAGTCGGTGGTATCAGCTGCCACCCCCCTGCCCCCCCCCCGCACCCTCTGGCTTTAATTTTGGTCCCCTGACAGTGTCCTTGCGACTCCTGGCCTATTGCCCTCCACACTTAGATGCTTATCGACTGATAAATCACTCAGTGAAAAAACACTAATTGCCTGAAAAAAATAACTGGTTTTGATAGAACTGACGCCAGCATCACCCCACAAGATTCCCACAGTCTTGTGAGGAGAACCCCTTGGCAGAAGGAAGCTGAACATTTCCCGCAATAGCACTTGCATTGGCATCTTGTAAATTACTGCTGTTGTCTGTATACATTCAACATGTGTGTTTCAGTTTAAGTGTGACTTTTTTTAGTCTTATCCGACAGTTGTAATTGTGTTTACTTATTTACCCTCTTTTACATAGGGGGTCATTACGACCTTGGCGGTAAGGGGTTAACGGCGCCGGTAATGGTGCCAGAGCCGTCAACCCCTTACCGCCCCATTACGAGTCTTACGGGTCCCGCTAGCAGTCCCGGGAGCTAACAACGGGCCCGTTGTTAGCTCCCTCCCCATTCCCATTGAGCCCTATAGGGGCTCGAATGGGAATGGGGATGTACCGGTTCCGGGTTCCTCAAATGGATACTCTAAGGTTGGAATGGCCCAGTAATTCCTCATTTAAGGAACCTGGACCCGGTACCCGGTAAGAGGGTAACCATGCCGCAATTTGCAGTATGGTTACCTCCAAGGTCGCTATGACCGCCATAGTGTTTAGAAAGTAACAGAGATTGCATAGGGAGCAAAGTGTTGTCTTAAAATGAGATCATTTTGCAGCCATTCACAGGTTTCAGTTCCAGGAGCCGACTTAGACATATTGATATATTTTATTATCTGCATAACATTCATATCTGCTAATTGCAGTGCTAAAAATGAAAAGATTAAGTTAGGAAGCACAATAAATCATACTTCTGATACCCAACACGTTTTGATCATTTCTTTCTATTATTTTTCATTTGATTTAGAATGTGGTCTGGTGCTTTGCAAATCTGCTTTATTAAACAAAAGAATCAGATTCTGCTCATGAAAGACAATAAAACAGAAACAGTGGAATTTTAAGTTAAGATAAGAAGGCAGATGATTGGTACATTCCAGACTCTGAAACGAGGACAGCTCTTCTCAAATCATGGCTTCCCTACTTGACCAAATTGTGTGATCCTGGGCAAATAATTTTTCCTTATAGCATTTTTTTTCCTTAACTGCTCAAACTGAGATCACATAAAAGTGATTCAGTTTGCCAACAAACAAACGGAATCATTTACCCTTAAATGTAGACGTATCACCCCCAAACACCACCCCCTCACCTGCCCGCCTCCACACACCCAAACACTATCAGTTCTGGCCCTATTTGGCATTCTTCCCTACAGGGATATTTGTATTAAATCGGACAGTGCTGGGATGGAAATGACAGGCCATATTTGGCTGTACTGACATAAAGAACCGGTACTGGCCTGTGATAGCCCTACTGGGTGTGCCTCTGGCATATCATGCACCCATGGCATATTGAGGCAGCACCACAGTTAATATATGATTGAAAGTTAAAATGTCCCTTAGTACACTATTTGTTATAATAATCTTAGACTTAATATAGGTATTTATTATTACGATGTGCGAGGTCGCTGGCGCCTAAGAGCATATGATATAACTTCCTCATCAGGGTCAAAGCTCATGTGGGGACACTTCCTGTGATGTCATCAAGCATTTCCTGGTACTTCCGCTACCCCAGGCAATTTGATGAATTGACGTCCTTGGTCATAGGTTCATTACCAGTCCTCACGCAGCCAATTCACTAATAAACGCATAGCAGCTCCCAGCTCCACATGTCGGACTTCCTGGCCTTTGTAATTGTGTACTATCATGAAATTGATACCGTGTAAGGCCTGTCTAGCAGTGGTGTATCCAGGATTTCCTGCCAGGGCGGGCCTGCACTTCATACACGTGGGTACAGGCCCCTGCAACTTAAGCAGATAACTTACGTTTTGTGGGGGAGGGGTTCTTTTGTATGCTTCTGTAGACTATGGAAAAGTTTGAACTATTTTAGACCATTGAATACTTTTAACTATTTAAAAGGCACAATTTACCCAAATACCCTCTACCTTTGTCAGAGAATATAAAGTAATGTGAGTCCAGGAAACAATCTCCTCTAAGTTTTGCAACTGTACTTTCAAGACACACATAAAAACAAACTGTGTGATAAGGGTACCTGCTTGTAATCATTGACAAGTGCAGGGAGCGTGTGCATTGTGATAACAAATTGAAGTGCTATAAGTAAAGAAAAGGGGTTTACTCTGTGATTCAACTTGTTGTTTTGGTTCAGCGCCTTAACCTCGCAAACAAAAGACCTATGTTGCAGTAGGCAGCTGTGAACGGCCACTGTCCGCAAGGTTGGGCTTTTGTCTTCCCCCTCCTTATCCTTGTTTGTTTTGGGGTGTTCCAAAACGGCACCCTCTTTCCTGCTGCGTGCCCCACCGCCAGACTCCCCCCACCCCACCACTTACCTCTAGTATCTCTGTCAGACTCTTCTGGCTTCCCTCCAGGCCGCTTCCCCGAATAACATAGGTATGCACTGCATCAGGCAAAGTGATGCGGTCTTGTGTACGTCAGTTACTCAGGGAAGCGGTCTAGAGAAGGCAATCGGCTGGTTGTGAACTTTAGATTTATTTATGGGGTGTGTGGGGGCTTTGAAACCAGATGCACCTGTTGCCGTGTGAATAACTCAAACATCCACACTCAGCAACAATTTCATACATATGCATGAATCAGAATTAGGGCCTGATTCACAGAAGAGTTTTATAATGGCGCAATCCCATAGGAAAACGTTCTGTGAATCAGGCCATTAATCCGATTCTCATGAAGTTAGCCAGTATCAGCCGAGAGGGGCATTTGGTTATTTATTTTCTTCTCTTTCAGACCCAAGTTATACAACAAGTTATAAAAAGAAAGTGCCTCCCTGGTACTACACCAGCCACGATCCCAGAGATCCTTCATCTCACCCAATGAATTTCAGATCAAAACATTTCTGGTCATTTTAATATAATGCTGCAGAGACTTTGATTACAAATGTTTATCCAAGTCATTAGAACCCGAGTATTACTATTTAGCACTATGGATTTGAGTAGAGGAAATAAAGAGTTCCCAAATCTTACGAAATAAGAGCATTTTCTGACAGTTAACCTTGGCAAAGAAGAACTGAGACCCAGTTCGGTTATAAGAACCACACAAGGAAGGCCATTAGGAAGGGCTAAAACCTTCCTCCACAAGAGGCCTTCAAGTCAATGCTGAACGAAAGGTAGAAATTCATCACCATAAAGCAAAGATGGTAAAGCCTTAGACTTGCAACAATGATTAACTGGCAACATGGAGAAGCGACCATAGTTAGTGTCGAGCTTAGTCATCTGCGCTGCAAAAAACAAGACTTTCTGTCTCAAATTTTTATATAGGTTTCTTATGTTAATACTGGAGCACACCCGAAAACACAAGTAAACTCGTAAACACATTCCAGCCCAATTCCACATGTCCCAACTTCCCAAAAGATAAGTATATTTCCAAGACCTAGAAATCCTAAGGATTTTTGTTTTTGCCAAATGAATCACTAAGTCCTTAATAAAATCCTCATGTGCATTAATGGATCTCTGAAGACCAATAGGGGTGTTATGAAATCGTTAGCATGGGCAGGGCATAACAATGGAATGGGACCTAATTAAGATAGAAATTAGTTCACAAAAACGGAATGAGACCTAATTAAGATAGAAATTAGTTCACTTTACGTAGGTGTACATTGAGATCGGAAATGTACAAATTGAAGAGCGCAGGAGCCAGCACACAACCTTGATGAAGGCTATCAGAAGTCAATATTTTCTTTGACATCATTCCAGCCATATCCAACCTAACTAGTAATGAAGAATTCGAATGTGGGTTAAGAAGTATGTCCCAAATAAAGGGAGAGATACCCTACAATGCTATTTTCATCCACAATTTATATCCATTTACGTTGTCAAATGCATTGAATAAAACAATATAAGCCATATAGAGCAGAGTTTTCCGTAAATGGGCTTGTTGAGTTAAGAGATACAGTAACAGACCCTTCAGGCCAGTGCCCACCACTTTCCTGAAGCCTGATATAACGCCAGCTTACCGGCCCCTGCGGCACAGGCACCTATATGTTGTAATAATAAAAAAGAGATTATTTTACAACTTGTATCTAAGAGTGCAATCAGCCAATAGTTAGCGGTATTCAGGCCGTCTCCTTTTTCAAAAAAACATATAAGGAAAGCAGCTTGCCAGGAAATCAGGATCTTTTTCTGACTGATTAGCATAGCAAATAATGTATATAAAATACACACCCACATGGTGGGATCCTTTTTTAGAACATTAGAAAGTCCAACAGGACTAGCTACTCTTGAATTTTTTAAGTTGTTAATTGTAGTTATTATGTCAGCCAGAGCAAAACAAATATCCAAACTAATTGAAGTAATTTCATAACATAAACTAGGTAATGTGTCCTTTTCGCATAATACAACACACTATAGTAGTTGGACTAGTCAAACCCAGAAACAGGATTAACCTGCAGAGACTGAGTGATTATTGATCAGATTCCAGAATGCATGAGTCTGATGCTTCAAAAGAACTTGAAGTATAGACTCACTATCCCTCTGCCACGTTAGATATTTACCCACTTTTAACCAGTTCCTGTAAGTCTGTTTCAATTTCGTAGCCACACCGCTATAATGTATGGAGCTTAACATACGCACATTTCTGTACAGATCTCTCTTCTTCGTGGCTGTTTTGGAATCAGGAAGATGTCATATAAGATTTCTTAGTATTACTAGAAAGAGCGTCTACCAAATCTTGTTAAAGAAAAAGAGAACTGAAAAATACACGTGGAGAAGATAGTGTTGACAACTATGAAAAAACTATTTGTCACATCATACATCCTTGTATTAAAAATATACAAATTTCTAGGAGGCCATGTGAGGCGGAACCTTGCATTGTTAACCATCAAAGGAGTAGAGCATAGCTCTGGTTGATCACTATTAAGCTCACATTGTAAGGAGACGCTTAAGATGTTATTGTCACTTTTTGATGTGTCCCTAACCAAAAAATATATACCCCTCTTCCACGTGGGCCTCGCAGGATTATCACCCAAATGAGTTCCCTTAACTTTAGTAAAATTACATTAATCTAGGAATCAAAAAATACTAGCCTCCTGCATAGGGGCGTGACCCATGTAAAATGTCATCAAACTTATCCGATAATACAGGGTCCCAAAATAAGGGGTATTAAAATCACAAGCGACAATCAAATTTCCATTGTGATTATTTCCAAGCCAATCGAACAGAATAGAATTGAGGATACAATGAAATATTTCCGCTTACAGAGGAACTCAGATCACTCAGCGAGCGCATAACAGAGCTCTTCATAGCTCAAACTAAGAGCCCTGGAATTTCATCATGTAAGACTTGATAAGAAGCCCTAAGTGTTACGGATTGCAATCAACAGACTTACCTTTAAGGCCCTTCTGTGCTGTCTGGAGAATAGTAGTATAACCGTCATTGAAACAACGATCCCTCAACCATACCTCCCGCAAGAGGATAATATGATAGTTATTAAGGTTAAATGTGTGCTTATCCATCCTCTGTAAATGAGAAAAAAAACAAGTATTCCAAGAGCAAACTTTCAATACAGAGATAATGAAGATTAGTTAAAGGCAAATGGATGTTTATTTTCTCCAAGATCATGGCATTATGCAGCCATGTCCAATTGTCAAAATCCTTATGACATGGCCCTGATTCTGGCGAATAGTTTGTTTCTCAGGAACACCGTTGTTAAAACTAATGTTTAACATGCTAGATCAATTAGAGCTAGCCGATGCCGTACTCTTATCGTGGAGACCCGCTCCACATTACCATAAGAAGATACATACAGGCCCCCACAGGCCATCCCCACTCCCTCTGGTCCCCCCGTGATGTTCCCTTTGTGCCCCCCCTTGTCACACACATGTGTTGCATGTTTTGCTTGATTCTTCTACCCGGCTTCCCTCCCTGCCCCCCTCCAGCCTACTTCTGCAGGAGTCTGTCCTGATACATTCTGGTTTCACCATCACCGTCTTGTGGCCAATGCTGGATTTGACTCTTATGGACTTCATTGACTCACGGTGCGTCGCCCTTTCTCAACTCTCATGCTGGACATCCTTTGCATCTTGTACTCATGGTGGCCCTGAATCATGCTGTTCCCGTCTTCAGCTTGAATCCTGGCTTGCAACATGATGTGTTACTACTGACTTCTGCAATTGTTTTCGCTCTCCCCTCTTGCTTCTCCATTCTTTTTGACTGCTTACTCTCTGTTCTCTCCTCCTCTCCCTTCCCCTATCTCCTCCCCTTACTTTCTTCTATGCACTTACTCTATCAGAATTGTCCCTGGACCTAGTATGATAGCAACCTCGTCTGTCTCCTCCCACCTCCCCTTACTGTCCCCTCAACCCCCCATCCAGCACTATCTGAAATGTTTTCAGGCCTAGTACGATAGTCACTTGTTTTGTTCCTCCCCACCCTTTCTGCACCCCTCTCCCTCACCTTTTGTTTTCTCCGGCTCTACCAGAAATGTAGTCAGGCCTAGTACGGTAGTCGCCTGGCTGTTTCCATTTCCTTCCCACTCTCCCCCTACCTTCCTTATCTATGTCTTAGCTCTTGCACTATCTGAAATGTTGTCAGGCCAAGTACGATAGTTAATTTCATATCCTTACTGTTCATGGCCTGTAAAAATGTCATTGTATTTTCCCTTGTTCCCTTCCCTTGTCTTGAAGCGCTTTGAAACACATTGTGTATAGGCGCTATATAAATAAACGATCATATCGTATCATATCGTACCTATCAGATGGTAAAAAGAGCTCATAGCTCATCATTAGAAAGGTGCCGGATTCTCTATAAATCATATCATAAATAATTTTTGATTTGAGATAAGGTAGCACAAGATCGGTTCTAGTATCCTTAAAAAAATATACAGAGTCTATATCATTAGAATCAATTGTTCAAAGGCAAGGTATATCATAAAAGAAGGCTAAAATATGACCCACATTCCAAATGACAACATGATCTGTTTTGAACACAAATTAAATTCCAATACAAAATGACATAACAGCATCCTTCATAAAAACCTGAGAGCGCTCATCATGTAAAACCTTCCTACATACCGGGTAATTGAGTACCTTATTTAAGTTAGACACATTAGATAGGCCCCTATCAGTGACACATGGAGCCACAATAGATAAACACTCATTATTAGGTAGAATAGTGTGAGCCAATTTGGATGATGAGTCAATACCAGGTAGATTATGAACAAGAGAATTATGGGACACAGTGTTCGGAGACAAAGAAAGATTAGAAGAAGTATAAAAAAACGCCTCGAGAGAGATGTCTGTTTCCTAAGTCCCTCCACCAGCAAAGGACAGAGGAGGCAGAACTTCAACTACAGATTTATTCTTTTGTTTGTAACCGAAAAAGGCAAAGTGTCATCATCCAGAGCACCAATGTTAGAAGTATGAGGAGAGGATGATCTCTTGTTCCTTTTGGTTTTCTTCTTGGATTCTTGTATTCAGCCTACCCTTAAAAGTTGCATAAGTAGGGTTTGAGGAGGAATGAAAATGTAGTGGAATGTCAAAGAGAACTGCGAAAAACCAGAGAGAGAGAATCGGCAAGAGCAAAAGCTCAGCCTCACTGACAAGGAATTCTGTTTTCAGCAGGGATTCTGGCCCCGAAAATGGAATTTCTTGCCTTTTAGCAAACTTATTTCAGATTGGGTTGTTCAACAGAACCACTCATTCTCACAACCAAGTTATCACTGGGACTTCTAAAACCAGGTATCTTATTTGTAGCTTTGGGTCTTCCTTTCAAGCTCTTTTTAAGAGGGAATGATCCTGAAATGTTAATATAGGAGGTCTACCTCACACTGTTCCTTCATCTTAATTGCATGAGGTCCACCCCAGATTTATGATGAGTCCAGAGAATATTTGTCTCAACAATATTTTTATGGGATTCTTCTTTAGTTCTAAATCTTTCCTCATAAACTGGACCTTCCCAGATGTTTAATCCCTGAAGAAGTTCCAATACTTATGAAAACGGACTGAAACCTGTTGGAACTACGGCTCTGTTCTGCATCAGCAGATCCAAATGTGTTGAATTCATTCAAATCATTTTGTGAATGTTTACATGTCAGTAGTTTTCTGTTTAGTGGTTTATAGCGCCACAATTGCTCTCACTTGCACAGTAGTTTAGTGACTATGTGGTTTCGTTTCTGGCTTAGCAATAGCGAGTGTTTCCTTTTTTAGTAGCATTAAACATTTTTGATGTATTTCAATAGAAATATAAAACTGCAAAAAGATAAAAGTAAGATTCAGAAACAGTTAAGCTTACTCAGAGCCTGCAAAATAGCGGTCTTTTCTACCAAACATAGAGACACGTGTTTCTTAAAAGAAGAGGTCTTTCATCCTCTTAAACAAGCTTGAGGCCAATGGTAAAAAGATGAAAATATTGGTGTTTTTTAACAGCGTAAGTTTCAGACTCAGTGCCCGACACCACCGGGCGAGAAGACACACGTAGGTGTTTATTCATCGAGGAATTAGTGGGTTTAGCACTTGTCTTTGGGACCAAAAAGGGGATTTTAGACTGTTGACCTCTAACCAGAAGTTTAATTTGCTTAGGAAGCAAGGCAAGGGATTGGCCTTTAGGAGAATTTAAATTAGTCGTAGGCGGAGGGCTGTCCTCAATGTGACTGCTAGGCCGATCAGCCACCAGGGGAGCTTATTTAACCCTCCCATCCTTGCCTATTGTTTTCTGTTTGGGTAGGCCCCCCTCCTGGGTATTAGATGTGGAAGCAATCTCTCTTTCAGGGGCCAAAGAATCATTAGCTTGGGCATTTAGATCATAGTAGTACCCATTGCCGACAATTGGTCAGATGTTTTTTGGAAACATTGGCAGATCTAGATTTAGGAGCAGGCTGATTTCATGACTTTTTCCCCTTGTTACCTTTCCTCTTTTTTCACCCAAATGGAAATTGAATGAATCTCTGTTTGTACACTTGATGAAGTTATCAAAGCAGATCAGACAAATCAACAGACTGATTGAAAAGAATTGGAAAATCACAAGACTGAATTATCCAAAGTATTCCCTAAACCACTGATGATAGCTTAAACTAGAGAGACCCTGAGGGATAAACTGGTGAAAGCAGAAAGGACTGATCTACAAAAACAAACCTTCTTAACTAAACCCACACTGGGCACATTCCCCTTTCTCCACTGTGGACACTGCAACAACATACAGAAAGGACAATACATCAGACATCACTACACAGGACAGAAATTTGAGTAAAGAAACTGTGCCACTTTTGATTCTAAATCTCTTATATACGGTTCATTTGCCCATGCAGAAAATTCTATGTAGGACAGACAACCAGGAAGATTAAAGAAAGGCAGACAGAACACAAATCAAATATTAGAACTATGAATCAAAAATCACCTGTTGCCAGACACTGTGCTGAAAATAAACATTCCATAGGTCAATTAAAATGTGTGGTTCCTGAGCTAGTTAAGACCCCACCAAGAGGGCGGAGATACCAATTCTCTCCTAGCTAAAAAAAAATGAAATGTACTGGATCCACAAATTGGACTCTCTGAGCCAAACTGGAAGAATGAAAATGTTTTCTCTCACCCCATTTCTCTAGCAACTCGATAACCTTATCTAGACACTGACCTCTTGTATTCCTTCACAAGTCGTGATACCTTCTGAATTCCTACATCTACAATGTACGTTATCATTTGTAACTTGGAGTGATACCTTTGATTGGAAGATAAACCTATCTCAATATTCTGTACCATTATTGATACTGTCTGTGAGCTATATTGACACCTTTGATTATAAGACGAATTGACATCCCAATATTCTGTCTACCCTGCAGTTTATGTATAAGTTGCTCAGATGAGATAACGTATCATGATGAATGTTTTCCACTTTATACTCTAATTTATCAAAATTAAAAAATTACAAATTGCTTGTGACAATTAAATGTAATTAGTGGATTAACAGAACATTTAATTGAGGGACAATTAGGCCTAAATTGTTTAGGAGTTAACACCCCTATCCACTAAAAGGTTTGATCGATACCATACCATCACAACCTACAATGGAGATGTCCTACTAGTAATTACATTAAGGAATATGGCATAGATTCCAGCAAATATAACATCAGTCTAAGGCTGAGTACATGGACAGGCATTGCGATAGACACCCACACATTATGTAAACATAGGTGATCATATCTGACGTCAGACGCACCGAGCGTCATTCTTAAATGGCCATCTTGCTGCAGCCGATGTTCCAGTTCACACAAGCGAACGCTTCGGAAACTACTCCCTTGCAGAATCGTTAAGTGATTAGCCTTTTAAACTTTTGAAAGCTTTTCTAGAAGCACAGAAAACCATACAATAAGGGGGCCAATATAATGTTAATCTCTAAACTTTATGCCACTAGATAAGGAGTGAACTCTCGCTGCCCAGATTATCCGCATCCTAAACTGCTTGATACAATGAAAGCTCAATAGGCACTTTGCATCCGCATTTAAATACAAACCAACGCCCCATACCAACTACTGAAACAGGTAGGAACATTCATTGAATACCATAAAAAAGATGAAAGTGTGAAAAATAGGTATAACACTTATAGCCAATTTGGTAATTTTTTAATGACAGAGATACACCACAAAGGAAGTGTCCTTAGACCGAATTCCAGTCGACATTTCGACAGACCAGGATAATATATCAGTAGGTGATTTTCACTTTAATAATTAGAGTCTTAAGACGCTAAGATATAATTTCTTAACAAGATTCAAACTGATTGCAGTTCCTTATTTGTTTATGTTTTAGACAGGATTGAAAGGCTGAAGCTTGAAGCTGGAAGATTGAATCCAATTTTGTACTTTATGAATTATTGTACTTTATGCAATTGTTTGTACTTTATGCAACTTTTGCTCCTGAAGAAGGGAGATTACCTCCCGAAATGCATCAAGCTCTTTTACTACTTGGATAATCTTAATTGAGAAATTCTTCATATGTTAAGAATAAATAGCTTGTTCATAAAATTGACATATGAGCTAAGTGATCAATGAGAAATATTGTTTCAACTGTAAACTGTAAATTGAATAATCACCATCAAACTATTGACTGACTATTATATCAGTACAAGAGGTGTGCAAGGGACGGAAGTGTCCATCATTTAGGAGACGATAAGACTGAAGATTGCAGGGCTTCTTGCGCCGATGCGTGTCTAAATGGCGATCAGACCATCGTCTGGGAAGCCATTCTTTTGCTCATTATCAACATTACATTAGTTGTTCCATGGATGACAGTTTCGGCCACCACAACTGATGGTCCCTTGCTCCAGGGGGCTTTGTAAAGAGCACATAGCCAAGCACTCCCACTGGCCCTCTAGAGGCGTCTCAAAATTATTTACCCCTCAAGGGTCCCTCAAAGAGCCGTCTAAAGGGCTGAGGCTCAATAACTGGCTGACAACTCGATATGCTCACTGTGTTGACCTCAGCTAGCCCCTGCCCTCCAATCCCCACTTTGGGTGCTGAGGAAATGGAGACAGAGGACTGTGCCGGTTCACAACCAGACAGTAGTTCCAAATTAGTAATCTCCTTCACGATTCACCGTCTCTCTGTTAACAAGTTCGTAGATGAATCCTCATTTAATTTGTGAGGGAAAATATAACGCAAGCCCTCCTCAAACACCTCTTGACCCAGATTATAAACCATATCATTAGTTCCATCCTCTTTACCCCAGAGTTCTTTGAATATAAAGGAATGGACTTGCTGAGACCCAAAGACAAAAGCATCCACTGGTGTATTCTGTCACAGCAAGTCGGGAGGAGCAGAACGAGGACAAATCTGTAAATTGCAATGCAGTTTCGGGGTAGAAGCTGGAAGAACTGCATGGAAACAAACCTGCTTACTAATAGGAGAAAAATTCAGGACTGCCAACATGGTACACAGGATTTCTGGGGGAATACATCTTTGGGACGTTTTTCGCTTAATACACACAGGTGTTTCATCTTCGGAGGATTTGAAGCAACCTCCAACGGGCCGTTCCCCATTAAACCACTATTGGAGTTCACCTGTGGACGGCCCATGGAGCAACAAAGGTGCCTGTTACAAAGTCTTTCTCCACCTTGACCAATACCTCTCACACTTCCGGTTGGCACCGGTCGCAAACAGATCCACTTGAGGGGTTCCTCAGAGACGAGGATCTCCTGAAGGACTTCCTGAGCCAACTTCCACCCGTGGGAGACTGTGCTCTGCCTGCTCAGAGCATCCGCCACCACATTCTCCTCTCCGGCCAGATGAACCGCTGAGAGCAAGATTCCTTGCTGTATTGCCCAGAATCAGAGCTGCATCACTTCTCTGCACAGCAGGAGCAACCCTACACCCACCTTCTTGTTGAGGTAATGCATGGCCACTGTGTTGTCCGTCATGATCAGGACACTTTTCCTGTGCACAGACGGCAGAAAAGCCTTCAGGGCTAGCCTGATGGCCCTCAGCTCCAAAAGGTTTATGTGAAATCTGGCTTCCGACGGAGACCAACGACCGCTGGCAGTCAGCCCGTTGGCATGGGCTCCACATCCTGTCAGTGAGGCATCCATCACTACCGTCACCTCCGGCAATGGTTGCCAAAACGGCTCCCCCTTCATCAGATTCCCTTCGCTGGCCCACCATAGAAGATCCTGTGAGACCTTCAGCGGGATCTAATGGAGATCTGACATTTTGCCTGAGAATTGAGACCACTGCGTTCTGAGAGCCCATTGAAGGGATCTCATCCGCAGTCTGGCCTCCGGCACCAGAAAAATGCAGGATGCCATGAGGCCGAGCAACCTTAAGAATTCGAAAGCCGGGAGACTCTGGGCATGTTGCTCAAAGCAAACACGTTTGTGGAAAAAACAGAACTGAGGCTACGGGCGCTGTGCGTCATACTTATAACATCGATGACGTCACCCACGACGGAGGCCCTCGAGGGACATCGACCCGACACCATCGACGCAGGACGGCCTCTGCTGAAAAATTTCCAAAGCAGCACAGCTGTGTACATTACATGTCAAATATGTGGAATACGTTAGAGGACACAATCCATTTGAAGTATGTTTTGTTTGTAGGGTTGTGAGAGAGCGGACCGTGTCTGTGTCATTTTCAATTGCCTTCACTGCCCAAACTGCTATCACCTTCAAAGGATACTATGGTTCACTGCCTCCTCCCCTTCCTTCAAGATGGCGATTGCTTTGGCATGCTTCTGTTCTGGCAAGTGTTCCAGAATGGGCACCAATCTATGCCACATTTCGCGGTCATACCTGGACATGATGGCCAGCATTTTGGCTGCTTTTATTGTGGTGCCTCCCGCCGTAAGTACCTTCTTTCCAAAAGCGTCCATCTTCCAGATTTCTGCTTCTGGTGGCACAGTACATTTACGTGACTGAGTGTGCGACTTTCTGCTGGCTGCCTCTGAGACAACTGACTCCGGGGACGGCTGCGACGTGAGACACTTCGGAGTGGTGTCTAGGGCCTTGAACTTTTTCTCTAGACTGCCTTTGAAAGCTGGTTCTGTAAAAGGTTGTCTTGTGATACAGAGCCCCTCCTCCCAGACGTGGTTGAGAATTGGAATTGCCACCACTGATTTTCTTCTTTTATTCATATGATCGAACCAAAAACATTATTATTTTCTCCTCGGAGGAGATGAGGCCAAACTCCTGGCAAGCTTTTGTAATGAGTGAGTGGAATGCCCCAATTTCATCTGGTGGTGATGGTTTAGGGCTTCATCCGGCTGGTCATCCAACTGATCGTCGTCCGTGTTCCACTGGTCATCATCCTGTGGTGGCGATGTAGTGGTGGATGTTGTATCTTGTGGGTCTTGATCTGTGCCCATATCTGTATGCTGTTTTGTGCAGCGTATTTCTGCTGTATTAGAGCCTGAACCCCTGGATGTTGCTTGCCTTTTAGGGCTGGGATGATATGAGGAGAGCAATCTCTCTTTATGTTTTTGTTTCTTGTCTGCTTTTCGCAGGGGCAAGACGGTTATTTGTGACTGGTGCCTTTGTGCTGCTACAGGTGGTTGTTTAGCCACTGAGGCCTGTAGTCCAGCTGGAAGTCTAGTGTCCAGTTGAGTGAGTAGATTATGGAGTGTGGACAGAACCTGCAGTGAGAGGAGAGATTGGGGATTTAGCTGGGGTGCTTGTGGTTGTACCACAGGAATATCCATTGGTTCCCTGGGGCTATATCGTGGATGTTGCGGGAGACGTGGGGATCTTAATGGTGGATGCGGGTGCAAGAACCTTCCCATGGTTGTGGACTTGTCAGAGTCGAAGAACACTGGCGATGCTGCGTGTTGAGCTTCAAATTCAGAATACACTTCATACTGCAAGATTTCTTCAGGCATGACCTGTAAGTATGTCATTGGAGGCACTGGAGCTGTGATTGGATGGTGCTGGATTGTTTCTTGCACCCCTGATTCATCCAATTCTGCCTGTGGAAAAAGTGTGGGTTCAGCATTAGCCGGCTCGTGCCTGCGCTTTTCTTTTTCTGCGGTCGAGAGATTTTTTGCTGTTTCCAGTGCAATTTTCCCTGTAGACAGCTGTGTCTTTTTCACCGCTGGCTGATGGGATTTGTCCATTGCCGAGCAGTCTGTCTGTCGACGAGCGTTTCTTGTCCATCGACGAGCGCCTCTTCGCTGTCGACGAGTGGTTCTTGTCCATCAACGAGTGCTCTTTGTCTGCCGACAAGCATTTCTTTTCTGTCGACGAGTGTTTGCTCGTTGATGAGTGTTTCGTCGACAAGTGCTTTTCCGTCATCGAGCTTGTCAATGGGGGAGAGTCCTTTTCGATGTGTTCCATCGTCATCGGTCCGTCGGTCATAGATGACAATGAGGCCAGGCCTTTAGCAGTGATTTGTTTTATCACTAATTTAAGCTGTTTTGCAGGCCTTTCCTCAGATTTTTCCCTTTTTGACCAGATTCCCTTTTTTTCTGTGCCTCTTGGGACTGCCAGGCTTCTTGAGGACTCTGCCTCTGAAGCGGGGTGATGGTCCGCGTTAAACCAGAATACCTGGTGTCTTTCTATCTTTTAGTGTTTTAGAGCTGAAGGTCTTAAATAGTTCACACTCATTAGCAGAGTGGTGTGGTTGAAGGCAGTAAATACATTACTCATGCCTGTCCCCCTCAAAAACGTTTTTTAGGCCACAGTTAGAGCAGGCTCTAAAGAGGGACTTCCTTCCCTCCATATTTACTGTCCCCTCCCGCCTTTTCACTTATCTGACAGAAAAATTTGAAGTTCCTGAAGATAAAGTTTGATGATTTTGAAAAGATGTGGAGATTTCTCTCTGGAGAAACACACGAGGACTCCTTCCAGTATGACATATTATTAGAATCTGAAGGGAGGCTGCAGGAAAGGAGCTACATACTCGACGTCCCATTGGTAGGGACTAAAAGCACCCAAAAGGAAGGCAATGGGATACAAATAAACAGCTAAAGTGTTTCTTTATTTACTATTGTAAAATGTTAACCGAGGATTCCCAGCGCGACGACGAGGAATTGTTCAAAGCACATGAATCAATGAAAGATCCAATGCTGAAGAACTATCTAAACAAAGTACTTGTAATCTAATGTGTCTATGTATGCCTTGTAGTATATGTGTGGTTAAATGTTGAAACTATTATTTTTGTATTTTTATGACAATGTTAAAAATGCAAATTAATATCTTGTAAACTTAAGGTGCTTAGTGATGTTTAGTGAATGTAAAAAAGAGCTGGCCAGATGTGAGCACTTCCCTCTTGAGCATAAAGGAAGTGAGCAGCCATATTCTGCGCTCCGTGATGATGCAGCAGTTTTGCTGTAAGGCCAGGCGAGAGGCTATTGATCCTCAAGCTGGGACAACAGAATGGCAATGATGGTCATGACATGATGCTGAAAGGCCAGGAAGACCAAAATACATTTGGGAAGCCAGAGCTGGAAGCAGTTGTCAAAGGTAACTGTCGAACCTTGCTGTTCTGGCCAAAACTGCTCTTCAACGAGGATTTCGAGGTTCCAAACACTGTATGGGCTTTAAGATATCTTCTATCTCCTGAATATTTATGAGGGGTGTCCTGAAAACCTGGCATGGATCTGGCCGCCGAGACCTGGAGTTGGACAACCCTATTTTAAGCCCATCCACCAGTGCCCCCTTCCACTGATGCCTCCGAGGGATAAGGATACTTGAAAGCAACCCAGCCTTGTTGCTTCTTTTCTAGTTGGTTGGGAGAACCTTGGAATCCTAAGGTGGCAACCATGCATCCTCATCCAGGGGGTGTCCCCGATAATGTGTACATTGTAGACCTTATTCTCCAGGTACTGCTCATCCTTCTCGAAGGGTGCCTGTCTTGGGCCTTTCAAATTACAGTCTACCAAGTGTTGGCACAAATCAGGAACATATGTCTCATAGAGTTGCGGCTCAGTTTGTTTGTTTCTTGGCACTATCTGTAAATTTGAACTGGAGACGGTTGCAGGTTTAAAGTCCTCTCTGCCCCCTTGTCCTTTTCCAGTGGAGTTCTCCCCCCTTCAAGCACCTTCCGTGATCTTAGTTATGCACCATAGTGCCTCCACCTGACCCATTAGGGTAGGCAGAGAGCCACTTAATAAATGCATTCATTGCATATTCATCGATGCACAGTCAGCAAACACAAATCAGAGAGGCTGTCACTCCGGAAATAAGCTTTTATTGTCTTGACATTTTGTTTAGGCTCCATAGGTTTATAAGTGCTTCATGTGCACCTTCTTTGCACATTACTTGTGGTCTAGATCATGGCTCGAGTTCAGTATTGTTACCAATGCACACATTAGGAAAACATTTATCAAGTCAGGATTGGACTGTCCTAAGGGGCAATTGGCCGAAGTAGAGGAACCACATGCTACTCTGGGCCAGTTTTTTAGCCAAAGTAGACCAGTTTCAGATCCTAAGCTAAGCAGCTAGTAGTTTTGACCAATGTTACAAATATTCTTTAAAATGCACAATTTACAACACATTTTACGAAAAAACTCTCCCTTGGGTACAACTCAGTCTGTCACAAAAGGGACAAATGGCCATTTGTGACGCTGGGTCACTTTTTTGTTGGTGCCCAAGTATATTTTACGCCCCCAGTCCTACCCTGTACCCAGCCTAACCGGAGCTTTACATCTTGGGGGGAGGAGAGGGGGACATGTACCCTCAAGTCGGTAAAGGAAATCAGCCAGCATGCATACGTCTGTGGTAGGCTAAGCCAATCTGGTGCAAACGATCAAGGATGGAAAGTAAACCAACACATTCAAACAGCTGTGGGTGATGTATAATGCACTGGCCTTCGAAGCAGACATGAAGATCTGCATCCCAGACAGTCTCCTTCTGACAGGTGGCTCCCCAAATAGGCAGACCCTTGCTTTGCATGGGCTGATGAAAAAGCATAGTGTGGTGATCCCAACATGCAGCACATCAGAGAGGCGACATGGGGCACTCCTTAAATTGGAAGCTCCTCTTCAATGGTCGTGAATGGTCGAATGGGCAGATGTGTCAATTCTGAACAGCAACAGCTACTCGAGCCTCGAATCTTGCTAACCTTTCCCTGCTCTCGCTTAAATTATGCCCATCGACCCCAACTCCTGGTTACTGGAGCTCTCTGATCTATGCTGCCACCTTTCTTTCTAAGAAGAGAGCAACCACACCCTCCAGGTGTGACGATGGACCAACAAAACACGCACGGGTCATAAATGATCAACAACTTTATTACCTATGTCAGGATGCAGGGACGTCATTTCACCAAAATCCCTGGGGTATTGGAGGTGACATCACTCGACCCTTTACCAGTGATGACATCGCAGGAAGTGATGCCATTTGGCCCCACCCCCAAGTGACATCACTGGAAGTGATGGCACACAACCTTTCTCCCCTTGACAAAACAGGAAGTGGCATCACATAGCATTGTTCCTCAAAAAAAATAGGGTTATGATATTCTTGTAAAATGACATACATTTCATACAAGAATGGATCACCATATGTAGCGTTAATATCAGTGTGTATAGTCCCATATTACCAAATTACTGTGAATGTAAGCAGATGTCCAATACAACAAACTGGACTACTGTTCATCAGTCAGGCTAAACTGTAAACAGACATAGCATCTCGAAGAGGCCTAAACCCCAAAGTGCAGCCATCCTGTGTCTGCCAAGTGTCTGGCCACAGACTGGAAACAGCAACTGACCAACGCAGGTCCAACCAGAAGACAGAGATTGTACCACTTCATGCTTTTACACATGGACAATACGTGCAGGGATTTTCTAGTCAATAGTTCACTTTGAACCATTGCACAGCAACCCACTCCCGCCAGTCACCCAGAGCCTCAATATCCCCCAACTATTTTCACCACAGGCAACCCACCATCCACTATGAATCGCTAAGAGCCCTCCATCAACAGCTTTAAATGCTTGGCACCCACCCCCTCCCTCCAATACCTTACACCTACAATGCCTTGCTCCACCATCTTCATGTTTACACAGTGCCACCCTCCAGCAACTTAAGTCTCCAGCATTCTCCAAGACCATCAACCTCAAGCAAACAAGCAACTTAAGTCTCCAGTACCCTCCTTCAACACCCCAACAGCGTGAGCCTCAATTACCCTCCTCAAACATCTCATATCTGCATTTGCCTTTCAACTCTGTTACAACATGTTACGTCTCAAACACTCTCTCCCAACATCTGCAAGTCACTGGTACAACATCTTAAGTCTTCAGTACTAGCCTCCATAACATTGAGCCTCAAGCACACACCTCAAACAGCCAAAGACAGACAAACAGCCAGACAGACAAACAGCCAAAGGCGGCGGTGTAGCCATTATTGCAAGAAGCTCCCTTAATATCAGACACGTACAAAATCAATCACTTCCATCTGCTAAACTACTCACTATCAAACTATCCACAACCAACACAAGCACAATCACAACCCATCTCATCTATAGACCACCGGGCCCCATATCCTCTTTTAACGACGATATAGTTCTCCTGCTGTCTAACAACATCAAACCCAACTCACAGCTACTTATCCTTGGTGATTTCAACCTCGGGTATAATGACAAAAAAGATGATAAAGCAAGCACAGTCGCTGATACCATATCAGAGCTAGGATTCACTCACCACATAGCTCAACCCACTCACAACAAAGGCTGCATCCTCGACTGGATAGCAGACCTCAACTGCAACACCACCATCCTCTCCAACACACCTTGTGCCTGTACTGACCACCACCTCATCACTTTCACCATCAACAAAGACAAACAAACACCTGCTACCCTGCCCAACGCCCCAGCCACACTCAAAAGAAACAGCAAAAATATCACAGTTGAGAAACTCATCCCCCTACTCCAACCCATCATCGACTTCACACCCACCATCACTAACCCCACTGAATTAGTAGACCTCTACAACACTACCACTCTCAAGGCCATAAATACAGTAGCACCACTCAAACTACAAAAAGCCAAACCACGCGCACATCTTAACTCACTCCCGAACTAAAAACTCTCCACAAAAATAAAAGACAAGCTGAATCAGCTTGGAAGCAGTCCCCGTCAGCCAACAATAAAACGGCCTACTCACTTGCCTCCAACACCTACAAGTCAGCAATCATCCAAACAAAAAAAAACATGTACAATGAGAGAATCTGCATTGCCAAATCAAACACCAAAGAGCTCTTCAACATCCTGAGAGACCTAGAGTCTCCATCCGCCATCCCAGCCACATGCACCAAAGACATCTCTTGGTGTACAAACATACAAGAAGCACTCCTTGGCAAAATTGCTATGTTACAAGCCAAAATAGAGTTAAAGAAAGAAAGTCTTACTTTCGCTGACAATCCCACCTCTCACACCCACACCTCACGATTGACAACAACAACCTATTCAAATTTTCCACCATCACAACTAAAGAGGTTGAAGACATAATCAACTCTCTAAAACCTTCCAAATGCCAAGGTGACATCTGCCCTGCTCCAGTTATCAAAGACGCGGCCAAACACCTTGCCCCCTTCATCACATCTCTAATAAATTAATCCTTCTTATCCAGCATAGTACCCAACAACCTAAAGGACTCTTGGGTTTTACCGCTACTTAAAAAACCTACTCTAGACCCTACTGTCCCCACGAAATATAGACCTATTATCACTGTACCCTGCCTCCTATAAATCCTCAACAGAGCTGCCTTCTTGCAGATCCAGAACCACCTAGAGAAAAATAACCTGTTAGGGTTAAGACAATCGGGCTTCCGCCCCAAACACAGCACAGAGCCCGCCCTGATCGACCTCAAGACACAAATGGACAACCTCAAAGACAACGGCAAACTAGCCCTTCTCCTCCTTGACTTGTCGGCCGCCTTTGACTTGGTAAATCATGACATTCTCTGCAAACACCTATCCTCAGCAGCCAAATTCTCTGACAAGGCCAATGCCTGGATTCAGTCCATCCTGAATAATAGATCTATGAGGGTCTCTGCTCCCACAGTCTCTGCCGAACCAGCCCTTGTTACTTGCGGCATCCTCCAGGGTTCCCGTGTTTCCCCCACGCTATACAATGTGTTTACAAAACCCCTCTTTGACATACTAGACCACTTGGGTGTCATCTACACAAATTACGCCGATGACACGCAAATACTCATCCCACTAACAGGCGATTTCTCCACCGACAACACAGTACTTAACAGCATTTATTCCATTATCCAAGAATGGATGGCCAAACACAGGCTCTGCCTCAACGACGACAAGACTGAGCTTCTTCAGAAAAAACACAGATATCTGCTCTTGGCACTGCCTCTTTGCCAGAGGCCCAGGGGTCGCAAGGACAGGTGTAGGGATAGCAGAGGCGGGCAACCCCCAGATGACGTCCATGTCAGGATGCGTGAGGATAACAACTACAGGATCTACACAAACTGCACTACAAATAATATATGCTACCTTGGTCAAGGGTGTTAGGGGAATACTGATATTCACAGGGATCCCCAAAATATCACAAAGTCCTGGGGAAGTAACAGCCAGCACACTTCTTTGTTCACTTTCACAGTCCCTGGAAATTGGTGCCCACTGCACCTCTAGGTTTTGTGGTGAGTTGTCTGTGCTCCCCATCCTGTCATATGTGGGAAGCAAACAACCAGGGACTGGCCTGCCCCAGCTGCTACCCAGTGTGCCTCACAAATGGAGGGTGAGGAGGGATCCTACTGGCTCACCCCTCCTACCACCAAGACGCGGTAATGCCAAAGTGGGTGTCCTATTGGGGGAGTTGACCTCGCTGATTTACAAAACCTGCAAAGCCCCACGAGAGGCATTAATAGCCTGGGGATAAGAGCCACACTTAAGTTATCATGGTGGACAGGCAGTTAGTGCACCTGCAATGTTCCAAAGTCGTGCTGAAATCGAAGCCAAGCCTAAACTGAAGGAGAATGATGAGCGAGGTCTCGCAGGCACAGATCGCCAGAGCGATCAGGCCTTGCATGTCCTACAGTCCCCATTGGTGATCATTGCGGATCTGCTTTCCATAGAGAGTCCAAGATGGCGCCACACATTGCAAACATCTTTAAAGCCTCGCAGACCTTCATTCGGAATAATAATCTGAGGGAAGTTAAGCAGTCACCATGGAATAACCAATCATAGCTACAAATGCAAAATGAAATGAGGACTAACATATCAGAGCAGAATCAGGACTCAAGCCCTTGACCAAGAAGTATAAAAGTGGCTAGACAAGTCCAATTAGAGAGAGAGAGAGAATCGGTAGAGCACAGGTACATCTAACCTTGCTCCCTTGCTACAAGGGGAGAAACCTAAAGGAATTAGGAAGACGTCTAGAAGACAGCATAGAGAGCTTACAGAAAGTTAAAGTAAATCAGGCATGAAGCAGCACAATCCTGGAGACCCTGAAAAGAGAAGACAACCAGGGTGTTCAACCAGTGACTCCCGCATCTTAAGGGAACTGGAATGCCACCTGTCACAACTTCCCATTGATCTGTGTGACAAATCGTGGAGGAAGGGGCAGCCATTGCAGATTGCTGCCATGTTTTGGGACGACCGCCTTGTAGTGGTCTAGTCATTTTCATTCCAAGATGGCCACTGCCATACTAACACTGATACTTAAACCTTCCGATCTGTGCGCTGCAACCCTACGGTGAGAAATGTCCTCAAGGTTCTATCGCTGCCTTTCCGTGCTACTCCAGTCTGTTGCCTCCCTTTGTTACTTCCTTTCATCCTTCCCGTTCCTGCAGGTCTCTCTCCCCCTTCAAGTTTCTGCATCCTGCCTTCCATGTCCGAAATGTGTTTTCCCTTGCTCAGTTTGCTTCTTCCTATTTGTATGGTATGTACCTGTTATATTTGTCCTGGATTTGCTAAATTGCCTTCCTCTGGACCCATCCTTTAATTTGGCTTTTCATCAAAACTCGAACTGTACTCTGGACCTTTCGCTATTCTTTCCATTGGAGCCATCATTCAACATCAACTTAAGGGGTTTTCATGCCACTGACTTTTCCCCTTGTTTTCGGCCCTCATGCTGCATTTTACCTTAGTATGCCTGTGGATTCTATCAGGCTTGCAAGGTGGCAACTGCTCAGGGTCGTCCCTTTCTCTTCACGGACCACCTTCACGCCAGAAAGAAAGGATCCAAAACTGCAAACAAACCTCTTCATCTGAAAGTGACACTGACATAGAAAGTGAGACCACCCACAAGCAATCCTAGGGTAATAGGCGAGAAGGACTGTACCCACAGTGGGAAGGTAAAATAATATCAGCTGCCTAACAAGGATCCTACTTTTGTGGGGATACCCATTGTCACCAGTGTGACGTCTGAACGGGGCAAGGTCCATGAGGGTCCACAAGGAGCCTAGTGTGAAACCTGAAAGAAAGCCAAGGACCAGGAGGGACCTACTAAGAATCCCGTAAGAGAGCCATGGTCCAGGAAGAACCTGCTGAAAATCCTGAGAGGAAGACAAAGGCCCACAAGGGGCCTACTGTGAAGCCTGAAAGAAAGCCAAAGTCCAGGGGATACCTGCTGAGAATCCTGGGAACAAGCCATGGTCCAGTAGGGACCTACTATGAACCCTACAAGAGGTCCTTCTGTGAATCTTGAAAGAAAGCCACGGTCAACCAAGGACCTATTGTGAATCCTGAGAGAGTCACGTTCTGGGAAGGATCTAACGAGAAGTTGGAAGTAAACCATGGTAGTGATAGACCTTCAGAATGCAGTGTGCAATTGAGGGGCTGGAAGAAGCTCACCAGTGGTTCTGCTAAGGCAGAGGGAAGCCTGAAATTAAGAGAACTGTGAAGCTCAAATCCTAGGAGAGGGCTGTGAGGAAAGGATGAAAGCAGAGAGGCCTGAAACAGAGACCAGACTACAGGTAATTGCCACAAACCCTTCTGAGAGGAATACCTCTGTTTTGTTTATATTAGAATAGGGTTAGATTTTTGAAGATTTGGTTTGGAACTCTTTACTTTGGCCAATCCTTGCAACATTGCGTGTTGTTTGTCCAAGGTAGCCAGGAGACTAACAACTTGTTAAGATTCACTCAACTCATGAACTTTCTGTTGGACAAAATATTTTCTCGAAATTCTTTTCCCAAATAAGGTGTCCCAAGGAGAGGCAAAGACTTTCAAGAGTAGTTTTATAATGTTATTACTCTCACCAGTTGTTAGTCCCAAAAGGAATCCCACTTTTTGCTGATCCATTGCTAGCACTGTTGATCTTAGTAATACCCTTATTGATTATAGATTCAGCCAGTCCGATAGCACAGCCAGTAGAGCGCTCGCTTTGACATCTGTGCAGAGCTTGTTGATGCAGGTTCGAATCCTGGCAGGGCCAAACTCAGCCTTTCATCCTTCTGAGGTCAATAAATGAGCACCACACACCATGGGTAGTAATAAGCAGAGCTCAGATACCTGAGGGTTTGTAGTGCTATATAAATGCGAAATTATTATTAACCCTTTGCCTTCCAAGAGTCATTTTAGAACTTTATTATTTTGATACTACCCTCACCAGATGTTGGACCCAAAAGAATCCCACTTTGTGCTGATCCATTGCTGACACTGTTTATCTTAGTAATACCCTTATTGATTACATATTATACCCTTAGGCCCTGTAGTCGTTTGGTCCTTTATGCACTGAGTCATCATTACGCCAATTCTAATGACATGTTAAGCGTGTCGTTGCTTGGCCTTTACCATAGTCTCCACTTACAGTCCGAGGAATTTAGCGCCCAGCTAGGTTCCTTAATAAGCTCCTACCAGAAAGTAGTTCTCTCCTCTTGCTTTTAGAGTGTGTCTCAGGCTCAAATATTCTCACCCTCTAGCAACGATTTGTCCTACTGGGTCATTACCAAAACCTTTGACACATTCTTACCATCAAGTATGTTTTCCGCTTTGCTTAGAGTTTTTGTTAGGCAGTGATATTGTTACAATCGAGCCATAGGCCGGCCTCTTGGAAAACGTCCTGGTCAGATGTTGCAGCTCCTGGCAAGCTATTCGGGTCTCTCTTCGTATGTTTTTAATAATATAGTCAACAGCTGGATTTGAGATCTCCCGTTAATTTGGGATTCTCCTAGAGCCTGTGAGTTAGCCCTCAGTAGGTTATTGGCTTCTTCTCTCAAGCTGTTCTCAGTCACTGTCTGCACTATAAATATCAAGCTGTCTTGTCTTAAACTCGTTCAGGTAGATTTTACAGTGCATCAATATTTTCATCAACATTAATTTCACATGTGATGTCATCAATGTCATTTGTGATGTCATCTTTGATGTCCTGGGTGTTAGTCTTAGCGGTGCACAGTGGTGGTGCGAGTTATGGTTGCTTAGCTTACCATAACTGGTGAATTTCTGAGGTTTTTCGGTTTTACCTGTAACCATAACGTCCTTGTAACAATGTTTTTCCACTGAATTTCATAGGTTTTTATTAGTGCAACTTAACCATAACAGCCCTTTAACAAAGTTATTTCATTGAATTTCATAGGTTTTTAGTAGTGCAACTTACCCATAACGTCCCTTTAACAAAGTCTTTTCAGTGAATTTCATGGGTTTTTACCAGTGCATGCTATTTTCCTACAACTTACTAATATCATACTTAGCCAATAAGCAATATTTCTGTCCAATTTACAAAGTTTCACCTTAAAACTCTGCCATTTCCCACCTTGTAGCATCATTTTTAACACGTCTATGCACTTTTTGAAATAATTTTGCATCCGTAGATGTCCGGGAACATCTAACTTAATCGAAGACCTTCTGGACAGTGCCACGTGACCATATGCTTGCGCGTGGCATGGTGATGTGTTTGCGAAGGCGTCTGCACTTCGTGATCGGATCCGTGCTTCGAAAACAGTTTAGAACTGTAATTTCTACTGATCTAGGAACTTTCAACTTCAAAATTTCCATTGCACACCTCCTACACCTTTTTTCGTACTCATTATCCATTACCAATCTAGTACACAGTACATACTTCGAAGAATTTTATCAAAACTGCTATTTATCTTAAAAATGGCATCAGTTATTGCCATCCCTCCTCCCCAAAAGCCACCACCATCACCAGCTGGAGGACCTTCACAACAAAAAAAGCGCAGTACTTTCAAAGACAATGAAGAGGACCGAGAAGATGAGGTAGAGGAAGTGCCTACTTCTAGCACCAAGATCGAATCATGGGTGTGCCAGTTCACTCCTACGGGACCACCTCCATGCACCACCACACCAAATCCAATGACCGTAATGCTCTCAGAAAGGTTCCTTTCTCAGCAAGTAGTAAGCTGTCTTCCTCCACCTCATCTCCCTCAACAAATACTGTAACCACACAGCCTGATGTCTGGTGCATTATAAATAAATAAATAAGGATGGCTACGGACCATTATCATCCATTGCAGCCCCTGAAATGGGGGATAAAGGCCATTAGCACCCCTGGTTTCCAAAGCGGGAACCCAGGGTGCTAAAACATAGATTTTTCTTCCTATAGCGGGACGCCTGCGGTGTCCCACTGTAAGAAGGAAGGAAAATCCTTTTCCAAGACAGCCAACATGGAACGAGAAGGTGGGGCTCCGTACACAGCCCCTCTTCCCTTGCCATGGCAGCTTGCAAAACCCTATGAACATATTACCACAAGCACTTTTTTTCTCTTTCAAACCTATTCTACCTTCGAACAACTTTACC
Organism: Ambystoma mexicanum; assembly: GCF_040938575.1. Classification (NCBI taxonomy): domain Eukaryota; kingdom Metazoa; phylum Chordata; class Amphibia; order Caudata; family Ambystomatidae; genus Ambystoma; species Ambystoma mexicanum. Next base: position 479,393,014 of record NC_090938.1, read on the forward strand.
ACATAGCCGGTCCCAGGTAAACATAGCCACTTTAACACCATTTTGTGTCCCTAACGGTCATGACCAGTAGCCAGATTGTCCGCCTCATGACCTTATGCCATGACCCAGACAATCTGGCTACTGCCCACGGCCACAGGCTATACCTCAGTCACCAAAGGTATATGACTATTTTTTGTACCTACATCATGATACTTGTCAAAAAATAAAATACGGGCACATTTGCAAAACCCTGCTTTAATGTCCTTGCCAGTGCTCCTCACGAGTTTGCTTGAAATCCACCCACGTTTTATTTTTTTTAACACCACTGGAATGCCCCAGGACATATGGAGTGTTCGCAGATTTTTGGGGGAGGGGGGTGAAACAACCCTTTTTTTGGCTTCTTATGGCCATATCCAATCCAATCCTCATCCTCCCACATCCCCAGAGATTGTTTGTTTAGTTTGACAAGTGCAATGCTGCTTTTTTTTCTAATGATTTTACTGCGCTGTCCGCGGACCCCAAAAAAGTCAGCGAATCCAAGATGGAGGGGGTTCCACGAAAACCAACGCATTTCACGTTTTCTCACCACCCAATCAGCGGCTGCGTCCCGATATCCACGGACCACACAAAAGTCAGCGATTTTTTTCTGGCCAATCAGGGGCCAGTCCGCAGACCAACCAGCCAATCAGAGGCCAGTGCGCAGACCGAACAGGGAAGTGAGTCCGCAGAGCGGACATAGATATCATTAATTTTTTTGCCTTACGTTTTGGTTGTTTAAAAAATAACTACTGGATGGATTTACACCAAATTAACAAAAGCACACTTTCGGGACCAAGCCGCCACTCCTGCCGCAAATTTGGTGAACATCCGTCCAGCGGTTTGGGCTGTAGGCATGACAGACATTTTTTCCCATTATGTCTATGGGAAAAAAATAAATTTGGGACCCCCCTATAACTTTGACCCCCCTTGACCAAACCTCACCAAACTACTTTGCAAAAAAATTCAGAGTGCGTCACATACTTTTTTTTGCAAAGTTTGGTGAGGATTCGTCCAGGGGGAGCAAAGTTATAAGCCATCCAAAAAGTGCTCTTCCTAAGGGTTTAGCAACTTAACCATAACTACATGGTTGCTACCACAGGCCATGTAATATAGATATATATATATATTGCATTACTCCATCCTCTCCCACCATCTCTGAGTGTTCATCCTCCTCGTTCTATCTCCAAAGCACTGCAAACACGTAAATATCACACTCCCTTTGTGATTGTTCACCCTTTTATACTGTATTGGTCAGTAATTTGGAAACCCATAACAGTTATGTGAGTTTCCGGATGGGCCCCTCTGTTTTATGGGGAGTTGGACAAGTACATTTTCCCCTGTGCCTTCATTTGTTTTGCGGCCATACTGCAATTCAGTGCCCTGAGGGATATGTAGATAGTCTGCCATCTTAGGGTCAGGCAGTAGTTTCCCTATCATCGCCCGATCACATGGTGCTGACACTGATGAATGTTGCAGCTGACCTTCTCTGCCTGTGTATTTTCAGGCTTCACTGAGGTATTTGCAAACTTCCCGGTCTCTCTGCTGGGCTGGTTCATGATGCCTCCTAAAATCAAGCCTTACACATGGGTTATTGTGGGTATCATGTATCTTCTTGTTTTGAGGCGTTGTTCCCCATGCCCCATGAGGACAGGTTCATGAATATACTTTCCTGCACTCCCCTGGCACTTATCTCTGACTGTAACCCACAAGCTGAGACCATGGTGAGGGTCTATAATTTTTTTGAGGGCATAAGACACAAGGCTAGGGATAGGAAAGAGGCCCTGGGGGACTCCTGTATACCACCTCCAGCCCAGTAGAAGGGTGCAGTCTACAGTCCCTAGCTCTGTATCCCCATGCCCACATCTCTCAGAAGTGACCTTGTCACACAGCACAGCATTACACTGTACACAAGACCTAGAGCAGCCTCTCATTGGCAGTTCCGGTTTCTGGGGGCAGGACGAATGGTACAGGTGGCCAGTGACCATCCGTACTAACACCAGGAAGTGGAATCAGTGGGAGGCCTTGGGACTGGGCAGAGTCGGTGCAGTGATGCTGGTTGGGATCAGTCAACAGGAGAGGATCCACATTTCTCACTCCTCTGCCAACCAGATCGGAAGCCCCACATAGCACTTCCACAGTGCCTGCCAGAATCGCTCCAGCTCACAAGCTGCGGTGTTAGCACAAGAGGACTTTGGGCTAGGTTGGGAGCAAGGAGCTGGGAAGTGCCTTGAAATAGCATCCCCCTGGACATAGAGAGTATCCCTTCACCCACAGACTCTGACTCTTTGTGACGATTTGACACAGCACTCACACTCACGCCTTTGTAATCTAGGCTTCTGTTAGAGACCTAGCCATTCTCTACCTACCTTCTTTTGCATTTTACCACTTTTTCATTACTTTCAACACAGACTATGTTCTTCCAAAGGGTGTTCATCCTCACAGGGCTTCGAGGCCATACCAATGGCAGCAGGCGCTATACAAATGTCACCTAACATAGCACTATGCATCCCCTGGTATAATGGGAAGACCTCTTCGATGAATGAGAAGATCCTAATTCTGCAGACAACTGACACATTTGGGCACTTCCCCCTAGCACAATAGTCAAACCCATGCTATCCTTTCCTCACCTTCCCCCAGAAACGCAATGTCTCCAGAGCTCTGATTCTCTCAAGGCTGGACTACCGCAACAGCCTCTTGCTTAATCTGCCGCTATCCTCACTCCGCCCTCTTCAACTTATCCAGAAAAGGACTGTGAGACTTATCCCTGGACTCAAGCCCAGGGACCGCATCTCTCAGCCTTAAAATCTCTCCACTGGCTCCCGATGGTTGCAAAGATCAAATTCAAGACCCTCTGCATCATCCACAAGGCTTTCTGGGTCTGGGACCTCACTACATACAACTCTCTCTCCCAGAGCTAGAGTCCTTTGGTACTCTAGCTCCAACTCTTTGCAGATCAAATGTTTCTCCAAGTTTCTCCAAGCAGAGAGTGGGGGTAGATGCCTCTCTTTGTCAGGAGCCTCCCTCTGGAACGGCCTCCCTGCCCCTCTCCGTCTTGAGCTACATCTCCTCAAGTTCCGGAAGCTCCTCGAGACCTACCTTTTCTCTCCCTCCTTCTCTCTCCCTCTCCCGTGCTTGTCTCCACCTGCCGCTATGACTTGATGCCTGTGTCCCATATGAGTCTACCTGGGGCCAAGCCATCCTTCATCAAGTTTCCCCTTCTCACCCCTTCCTACCAGCACTTGTCCTCAAGCTCCCTTCCCTGATTAGCCTTCCAACGCTCCTCCTCCTCCTCCTCCACTGGCACTATTCCCTGCCCTTGGCCTCCCCTAGCACTAGCCCCCTGGGCCCCCTCCTTCCAGCACTTCTCCCCTTCTCCCTCCCCGTGGCCTAGGGAAAAAGGCCCAGTACACCTCTTGCAAGGAGAACAAGATTTAATTCCATAAAATAAAGATGCGCCAGCAAAGAACTCTGCTGCCACAGAGCGCTCTGGCAAAATCAACATGGGCGATAGCTTATAAAGGAAAAAAGTGTCCCATCTGACGTACATCGCATAGGTAACAAATCCACGTAGCTGGTTGGTGAGACCCTATACATAGGCAGAGCTCCATCTGGGATGCCAGGTCATTGGTCCCAGCTTCTCCTGTCAGTCTTCATTCACGTGTGGTTCTTCTTAGCACGTCATTGGGCGCAAGGCTCCTAATTGCCAATTAAAAGCACAAATCATAGCATGCCCTATCTGTGGCCTAATGTGCACCTGGTACTGCAGACATGGGTGCAGGGGATTCTTTTCGAGGTCACACTATCTTAAAAACCCCAGCTCAATCCAGACGCGTCTGTGTCATTCCAGTTCTTCCCATCCCGGGCTTAAATGTATTACTTTCCCTTCCCTGGCACCTTGCAGAAAAATCACAGGGGCCCTGGATATTCTGCTGTGATCTTTCTGATAAATTGGAGATCTAACAGTTTTATGGTTGGTGGTCTGGGACTGGCTGGTACTCTGGAATGCTCAGGTCTTGGGACGTGGGTATCTGGGCACTATAACTTAGGGTTTGGGCAGGGGGAGGTCAGAGGCTTGTGCCCACCTTCTTGTGGGATAACTGTTCACAGGAAGCTCTCTGCCCCCTCGTGGCCTTGCAGGGTGCACTGTTTCTGGGTTTCACGTGCTAGTAGTATGAGACAATGAGAGGGTTATGAATCCCTGTGGATTTGACCTTTTCCACTGCTGCCCAGGCTGCAACACACTCCTGCATTCACACACATATTTCTATGTTTTGTGCCTGCGCCTACTGCCCTGGCTGCAGCGCAGCGCCTGGCCTCGATTTCAAGATGGCTGCTATTTTCCAAGATGATGTTTCATTTTCGAATGCAATCTACACCCAGTCACACAATAACCTACCCATAATGCAGCTTTTATTGATACCCCCTCCACCCTATAACCTCCTCAAGCATCTGCAATGCACCCTTAGGCTTCTGCTGTATTCGGAACATCTTGGGGGCCTGGGACGATTGCCTCTGTTTCCCAACATTCCCCCCTTCCATTAATCCCACATTAACGAACTCCCATGTAAACCTTTTCCTCTCCTCCTACTCTATTTTCTCCCTTTACAACCTTTCAGCTTCCAAATATGGCGGTGTTCCCTTCTTGGGTACCCATGCTTTGCATACAGACCATAACTTTCCCCTGCTTGCGGATACTGTTCTGGGGTACATTTCATATACATGCACCCACGTCCCCTGCTAGGTCGAATCAGTGGTCTACGTAATTCTCAGGGTCTGGTGGGGGAGTCGTGATTGTGCCTGGGGGGTGGAGGCGTTGCTCTAATCTAACCATGCAGGGCTTGTTAGGGTCATCTGTTTGCACCAGTCTCTCTTTTGTATCATTGCAGTAATATGCATTGTTTTGGCACAGCTTAGGAGCCCCATCTGGCAGGTGCAGATGATCACCAACACGAACACTATCACTGGTCCCAGTATTTTCACGATCGCCCCGAGCCACGATGGTGCCCAAGAGAAAAGGTTGTCGAACCAGTCGCTAATTGAATGCTGGCTTCTGTTTGCATGTGGGTGGCGAGGGTGTGCAGGGCCTCTATTATGTGCGTGGGAGACACGTTAGCATCGTCGTTTGTGGGCACGTATATACAGCAAGAATACCCAATCTTTTTCAGACCCCGCCTTCCATTGCTGTAAGCAAGTCCAGCACATAGCGATTTTGCAACGTCATCAACCTGATTGCTCGCAATTCAGTTTTTATGGCATTGAGACCTTTTTCAGTGTCATTTGCCAGCTGTATCACCTCCCAACTTACATTCTGGAGCCATTTGGCATTGGCAGCTGCTTGTACTCCTGTTAGAAACAATGTTGTGAAAAAGGTCTCTTCTTTGCTATACCATCTGTATTGATCTGTTATTTCTTTGAGTAATTGTGATAAGTCTTGGGACAAGTAGTTGGATCTCTTTTTTCTCTGCAATTTTTCTTTCTTTTCTTTTTCTTGAAGGATACGAAATATGGGCCGCTGTGTTAAGCTGGGTATCACGTGAGTGAAGCGTACCTGAAGACTTGGAAGAAGATCTTGACGTGGCAGCCAGACTGACGATAAGCGTATGACGCGAGGAACCGGCCTCTCCGCCACCCAAGGTTTTAACAAGGTGGAAGATGGACCGACTCCCAACGCCACGGGACGCACTCTCCTGATTTGCGTGGCGTCAGGACTGTGCAAGCACTGACAGGAGAGGCAGATGTCGAATGTCCAAAGACTGTGAAGTCCAAAGTTGGTGATAGAGCCGGACAACCGCAACCACTGGAGGAACAAGGATTGCAGGCAGGTGGTAGATCCGACTGGAAGCAGCTGGGAGACTCAATGCCCCAAAGGAAACAGGTGATGCCTCAGGCAGAGTGTGGGAACCAGACCCAAGAACAGGACTGGGAAACCAACCCAGGAACAGGACTGGGAACCCAACCCAGGAACAGGACTGGAAAACCAAGCCAGGAACAGGACTGGGAAACCAACCCAGGAACAGGACTGGAAAACCAACCCAAGAACAGGACTGGGAAACCAACCCAGGAACAGGACTGGAAAACCTACCCAAGAACAGGACTGGGAAACCAACCCAGGAACAGGACTGGAAAACCAACCCAGGCACAGGACTGGAAAGGACTGAGAAGGGGAACCCAGGGAAAACGAAACAGTACCCAAGAGAAGAACTCAGGAACCCAAAAGGATCCCCAAGACCCCAAAGGGAGAAGGACCAGAAAAGCTGCAGGGGCAGGAACCCAGGGAAGGGTTAAGACAGAAGCTGGAGACAGAGCAAGGCCAGAACTGGTAGGTAGCAAAACGAGCGAAAACACGATCAGGGCAAACCGCGTTGAGACGCGACTTGCCCCTGATCGAGGCTCGCTTTATAGGATGGCCGGCACCCGAGAGAGGCTTGAAACGCAAGCCGCCTCGTTACTGGGTGCCGGCACATCCAAAGCGAGGCTCGGAACGCGAGCACTCGCCGTGGAGAGAGCCCAATCAACTGCGCATGCGCGGAATCGAGACCGTGGTCTCCCGTGCATGCGCAGAGGACTCCCTACGGGAACCCCAGAAGCTCTCCCCATGACGGATCCCCGCAGGCGGAAGCGCGGGTAGATCCGCCAAGAGAGAGGAGAGCGAGTAGGAGCAGAGGACCCCGGTCTCCAGGTAAGTGGCGTGACACGCTGTGGCAGAACTGTGATAGGGACATCAGTCACTGGTGCTGTTGTTGGGGCGGACAAGCCATTTGGTCCCACTATCAAATGCTCTTCAGTGCTCACCAGGAGTGTTGAGTGCAATGAATCCTGCAAGTAGGAGCCCCTCCAAAGTGCAGGAGGTGCAGAAATGCCTGCTGGCTGCAGACCCAATAATTGTCCATCACTGCTCCTGTCCTTTTTTTGTGGTCTGGGCTGTAAAATGTCTTGTTGCACTTGTTGATGGTCCCCACAAAGATGGTTTCTTCGTTATAGAAACACAGTTCGTATTCTCCTTGTTTCTGCACCATTACTGGTTTTTCCATTGCCTCGATCCACATAATCTTCGCCCCATGCTCATTCCAGTATTCTCAGCATGCAGCAGTCACCTTCTGGATTACTTCTTCTATGAATCCCACGAGGCCTCCTGCCATGAAGCTCATTGTAGTCTCTCACCATCTATTTGCTAGGGATTTCACACTCTCCAGCTTCAGGTATGGTCTTTGTAAACACTGCAGGCTTCCAGGGTTGTGGCAACACTGCAGTGTGTCCGCTCCATCATCACGAGTTGTATGCTCCATGCCTGAAAAGGGCTTCGCAACCTGCATAAGGTTAGATGGACCAAACATTGGCCCTCCAAAAGTGGAGTTTCTAGCAGCATTAATACCTTGGGCCCCCGATACATGTGGTAATAAGGAACAAATATAACAACTCTCATTAACCCCCTTTTTCCCCAATGAGCTCATGTCTGTGTACCAATTATTACTTAATTCTGGATGGTGCACATCTATTATCACATCTATATCTAGCCCTCTATACTAATCAAACTTTTCAATTGTCTCTTGAAACATTTCGATGCAGTAACGTGTGATGAATTCAAACGTGCAGTAACATAAAAAAACACATTAGGAAATAATAATGACATAGGCAGTTTAGTAAATGTCCCCATTTGCTTTTGGGTAGAATTTGTGTTAATAACAGATGTGTTGTCTTTCCCAGTTCCTCCATACAATGAAGAGATATCAGCACTACTGGTGCATGATGAAGAAAAATGGGCAGTATTAGTAGCATTCCCCTGTACCGCCTTTTATATGCCCTCCCCATATAAAACTGAATCCTAGATGTATCCCCAATGCGACATGGACAAAGCAAACAGCCAAGTGACACAATGAATAGCACATATATATGCAGAAGAAAACGTGGTTACAACAGAGTTTTCAGGCGAACGTAAATATTGCTCTCTCCCAAATAAATTTTGAACGAGGCTGCATTTTCATCATAATAGAGAAGATAGAGAGCAAGAGCTACAAAGAAAGCAAGTGTAAATTGTGCATAGCAGCATTAATAATGTGTAACCAGGTTGCAAAACATACAATGAAAAATTGATATCAGAGAACAACATGTGGTTGCAACTTATAGTATGACATGAGCTCAGGGACAGTAATACATGTAATAAGTCAGTGTATGTTACATTTGTCACACATTTAACATGTACTCAATCTGTGCAGGGGTGCAGCATGGGGGCCTTCCGGACTTCCGAAAGATGTATCCAATACAGCAGCTCCCTTACTTTTACCACCAGGAGAGTGGCATAGACAACAGTAAAGGGACCGTTGTGCCTACGCTCACTCCATCTGCGAACAAAATTCTTGATGAAGATCTGATCACCAGGGAATAGCTGGATTGGTGGTGATGTCACTGAGGTAGATGCCACGCTGGTTGGATCTTCAGACCATGGTGGTGCTATCTATTGAAAAATAGATGTTATTGCTTTTGTTAAGGCAGAAAGATAATCCCTGAACTCATCCCCCTAACCGGGCGCAGCCCTGTGAGCATCTGATGCTCTCCTGATGAGAGATAGGGGCATGTGCAATTGCTGCCCTGTCACCACCTCATGCAGTGATAAATGTGATCCTTACAGGGCTGCATGAGCATGCTAAGCAAAGCCAGGGGAAAACAGTGCACTCAGTTTTTCTTTTACGTGGTGCATAGTTTTGACAGTTTGCTTTTTAATAGACCATTGATCTGTTCCACACCTCCTTGGCCTGGGGGTGGTAAATTGTGCACATTCGATGCTTGCTGCCCAATGTTTCTGCTATTTCCTTGAATAGCTAATTAAAGAAGTGGGTGCCATTGTCAGACCTTAAAACACTGCACAATCCCCAGCGAGGAAACACCTCTCTCACTAGAAATGTGGCAGCACATTTAGCATCTGGATGTGCACAAGGACCAGCCTCCACCCATTGAGAGAAGGGACACACAATCACGATCCAATAGCTGTAACCATTATATCGTTCACCCATGTCCGTGTAGTCAATATACAACTCGCGGAATGGTCCAGTTGGGTGGAGCAGGGTACCTCAAAATGTTATCATGTATGACCAGTACTGTAAGATTGGCAGGTGGTACAATTAATCTCCTGCAGATTGGGGACAAACCAGTCTTCCTGTAGATCTGCCACAATATGATTCTGCAGTTGAGATGGATGGTGCAATTGGTTGAAAGCAACCAGCAGCAGCTCATGCGGCATAACTGCTTTGCATGTCATTTCATGCCGCCACAATAAGTCTGTCAGGAACTGCTTACATTCTCTTTTTTGCTACAGGTCCTTCTCCTCCTGTGGGGCATGTCCCTGTAACTCAATAATTTTGGCAATCGGTAATGAGTTGCATGATGAAGGCAATTCGCTCGCCCTTGTGCTACCACTGGATATTCAGAAATATTGAGCGATGGGAGATAGGCTGCTCGTTTGGCCATGACTTCTGCAGCGGTGTTACAGAGTGAGACCTCATCTGTGTCATTTGTGTGGGTGCCGTCATGGAGTGCTGGGAAAGTGTGGCTATTAGTTTGTCCAATAATGCTGCATGTTGTACCGGAGACCTGTCATCACTCCTAAACCTTAAAAGTCTTTTTTGCACATTCACTTCATATTCTTCGTCCACCAGGCGGACAACTGCTGTACTAGTATGCCTCAGGCCCGTCCACTGGTCAATAGTTGCTGACCCGTTGTGATCCTTAAGCTAAAACATGGCGCTGGTGTGCAATGCATTCTGGGGGCAATCAGAGCCATAATGGATATGTATTCCATGCCTCAGTGAAAGCTGCACTTACACGCAGAGTTTACTGAAAAACATGTTTTCAACGTTATTCGTTGCTGAGACTGGTATGCATGCCTCAGCCAAGGACACAGAGCTGGGAAAGCTAGGATCCACAGGTGCCGGCTGATACCCGATAAGGTTTGTTATGGTTTTCTATGCCTGTGCCAAGGTTGAGGATGAGTTATGGAATTGTTTTCAGTGGTGCTTTAGGAGAGGGAAGCGCTTTGCTCCTTGGGGTTACTGTCGGTCGACCCGGCCGGCAACCAACGGTCACTCATCAACGCACAAGCACTTATGCCAAAAGGTTCGAGAAATTGCCACCCCTTTTGAGGGGGGCATATAATGTGGAGCTCTGGAAAGGTCAGGCAGAAAAAGCACAAAGACCTCAGAGGGTGATGCCTTGTTCTGACATACCTGTGGGCTGTTGTGCTCTCGGCCTGGCTCTAGCGGGCTCTTCCAGCCGTTTCTGGTGAGATGAGGAATTCAGTTACGCCCATGGTGATGTATTCTTGTTAGCTTATTATCTTTTCTGTGATTTATTCTCTGTTACAACTTATTGCTTTATGTATGTTTAACTATGAATAAAAAGCCGTATAAGTGCTACTTATCTCCTAACTGTGCGTGTGGGTGTGAATCATTGCTTCTGGCTACCTGTGTTCAAAGTATTTGCTCTGCTCTGCAAATGTACTGGTGATAAATAACTGTCCGTGCACTCTTGGTGAGCAATACACTCATCAACAAAGAGGACCTCCCCCCCTCGAGTGGGCTGTCTTTTGCTTTGGATATGTCCTCTTCCTCCCCCTCAAATGTCACACAATCATGCATTGCAAGGTCTTCATCAGTAAACAGTTCTGTGAGGAAAGTGTCAGGGTTTACAGTTTTGCATTGTACTATGTGCATGTGTGGGCTGGACAAGATGACCTCATATACGGACGCCCGCCGTGTGGTCTAAGTTGATTTAGATCGTTCAAGGATGGCAAATACTGCATGCTCCACGTACAGTGTTACTGAACACCCCATGACAATTGTGGAGCTTTTCCCAATTGCAAATGCTGTAGCAGCAAGCGCCTGTTCACAAGGGAACTGGCCCTACATCACTGAATAGAGCACTCCGCTGTAATAGGCCATGGCTTGTGGCCCATAGTGCTTTTTTGCATGGGTACCGCAGTCATCATTTGACCATTTGAATGGGAATACAAGTAGAATTCTTGGGTGTAGTCAGGTGTTGCTAGCACTGGAGCAGTTCAGATAACCTGTTTTAGGTAATTGAAGTTTGTAAGCATGTCCTTTGTACATACTATATTTTTGTCTGTTTTGTGCTTCTTTAAGGCCCTGCAGCAGGGCCCAGTGTAGGCTGTGTAATCTAGAATCCATACCCTGCAATAATTACACAGCCTGAGAAATGTCTGCATTTCTTTGACAGTTTTTGGGTGGGGGGCATTGCGCACTTATGCAGCACATTCTGGTATTCTTTTCTTTCCATGAACAGATATCGATTGTCCCAAATAGAGTACTTCTTGGAGACAGTACTGTAACTTTGCTCTGTCTACTTTGTATCCCTTGTATGAAACAGCTGCAAGAGAGGGACAGAGTCACTCCAGCACTGTTGCTCACTGTGAATGCACACTAGCAGATCGTCCACATATTTAATCTGGGCATTTCCTAGGTCAGCATATGAGATTCTATTAAAGATACTAAGGGATTTCCAGTACCCTTGTGGCAGTCTTGTGAACCGCATTCCGCCATGCGTAATCGCAGTGAGGTATTGTGAGGCTGGGTGCAGTGGAATGGAAAAGAAGTAATTCTTCAAATTCACCACAGTGAAAAGTGTTGCTTGCTTGGGGATGCTGCATTAAATGGTCACAGGGTTAGGAACTACAGGAAATTCTGCCTGCACAACATCATTTAGGGTGCGGAGATCCTGGATCATTCTCCAAATTCCCACTTTTGCCTTTTTATCGGATATATAGCCATGTTACATGAGGAGATGGAGGGCACTATGATTGTCTGATTTAGGAGTGCAGAGGTGGTGTTTTGTATTCCCTTCTCTGCCTCTTTGGAAAGTTGAAATACGTTTTGCCCGGCGCAACACAGCACCAGGTTTGAGAGTTATTCGTATGGGTGCCACTCCCTGCAAGTACACCTAAATCATGGGCATTGGTTGTCCATAACCTTTCTCGGACCTGTTCCAAATCTTTGTCAGTGAATGGGGGTTGGGTGACAAGGGCCATCAAAGAACATTGCACTCTACGATATTGCACCATGACCTCACAGGGGATACAAATAGCCAACACTATTTCACCATCATCAACCCAATCCTCAAACAATACTGCATCTATTACTTCTTTTAGAGGTACAGTCGGATCAATACATAACACAGTGTGCGATTCGCAGCCATTTCAATTTGTCCCAACCACAACAATCCTTTTTGCCAATACCACAGGCCTAAAGATGAAATCAGATGGTATGTGCCAACATGTCTTACCGATTTGGGGCATTGCATCAAGTAAAACTATGATCCCATACACAAACATATCAGGGTCAACAGGAATGCCATGAACCACGACCTCACCTCTGATGGCCTGTATTATCACCATCGCCCTGATAGCACACATTCCTGGGGTGGCATATACTATTCCGCGATCTGTGAAGGAAATTGTCATATTCAATTTACTCAACAGATCGCGGCCCAACAAATTTACTGGGTTGTTCTCTGAATACAACAAGGGTGCACGCAACCACTAGTCTTCCTAACTTAATAACTACCACCTCTGTGTACGGAACCATTGCACCAGCCCAAGAGAAGCCCTGCATGTCAAGAGTTTCACCTGATAGTGGGAAGTTTCCCTCACTGATGCATGAGTTGGTGGCACCCGTGTCGACCATAAAGATTAATTTCTTGTTACCTATCTCAGTGCCCAGCAAGGGTTCCTCATCAGGGTGGGTAGTCATGGACAGGACTGGGCATGCAAGGGCTTTCTGTGGGCTGTCCTAGACAGAATATGTGTTGTTACCCAGGAACGTGAAAGGGTTTCCTCCAACGACATTCATCCGCTGATACAATGCTGCTGTCCAGTTTGGGATGACATTTTTTGTGGGCACAGGGCCCCGTATGATTGGCACCGTGGGGTTGCTTGCATTTGGACAATGGGGCAGGCAGCTGCGCCTGTGGGGGCCGAGGAGGTAACTGTGTGTATGCCTGGTATTTGCAAAAAACAGGGGCAAAAGTATAAAAATTATAGAGAAAAGGCCTACTGAGGATAGCCCCTATCTGAATAGAAAATGGTTGCTGGAACGATTTGGGAGTATACTACAGCTGTATAGTATAAAATCATCGGATATAGAAAGAGTAATTCTACCAAAGGTAGGCAGCTGGAAAAATTGGGCAATTGTTCAGTTTGGTACAGCTGTTATTGTTGAATTACTTAGAGTATACGCAGGTGAGATTTGGAATGACGAATATGAAATTGTACTATGTAACAAATTAGAATGTCCCAGCAATACTGAACCTTGTCCACGGGAACACAATAATCCAACTACTACCAATCCAGGTGAAGCCTCAAAACCTTCCTATTGGATTCCCGACTAAAATTATAGCTTGGGAAATTGAGCAGGGGAATCCGCAATTACAGTAATCTCATGGAATAGCAGAGGTTTCTGCTCTATCCTACAGAAAGAAAGTAGTCTCCTTTGAAAGAGCAGCAAAATATTTGCTCTACAAGAAACGTGGGTTCTTGGATCCACAGTGATCGATGGTTACAACATTATAATGAAATCAGCATTAGCAGCAAATAGGGGGAGACCAATGGGGTGGTCTCTGCATTGGGGTAAAATCCACTTATAATGCAAAAAGATATGAGCTGCCGGCCCCCTTGCCCTGGGTATTGTGTGCGATTATTGAAAAATTCATTGCAGGGAAAGATCTACTAATAATGAATGTGTACTCTAGGCCTGGAGGGGAGGATTTTGAAAGCATAGGAAATGTTATTAGACAGACAATTAACGATTGGAAGGTGAATTCTCCAGAAGGGCATGTTATGTTGGTGGGTGATTTAAATAGTTATTGTGATATGGCTCTGAAAAAAATGATGGATTGGACAGATAAATGCAGTATACATGAGGCTATACCCCCTACCATTATTGGGAATTTGGGCTCTAAAATTAGCCCCAAATTGAGAATGGCATTGCCTGGCTGAATTTACTCCAGTAATGGGATTTACAGTTTGTTGAACCCTCTAATTTGGATTTCAACTATGATACTTGGAGCAACGCAATTGTGAGCCGTAGACTAGATTATATGTTTATAGACCAAGGATTGAAAAATAATGTAATAAGGTTTGAACATGTCCCTTCCCTGTTAAGTGACCATAGGGCGCTAAAATGCCCTTTTAGAGGAAATAGGGTCAGTAAGGCTATGGTAGGCGAAAGTCTGAATATACAAGTCTATGGAGCCTCTAATCGTATTTGTTGGGCAGAAAAGAAAATAAATAGATTTGATGAGCTGTTTGATTATTTACCTATATTGGACCAGGAGATCACTTTAAATAGTCTTAAGGTGATTGGCAATCTCTTAAACATGGTGATGAAAACAAATAGTAGGATCATCCTGACTCAATTTAAGAGAAATAAATTAAAGAAACATAAGAACCTTTATGATTGTCAGATTCAAGAAAAGAAAATGTTATTGAGGAAGGATATTTACAAAATTAAAAAAGATATGGACATTCAGAATACAGAAAAAATATTGTCTATTAGAAATTTGCGCACAAAACAAAAAAATTGGTTTAGGTCGCATAAAAGCTGTTTACAAAATGCCAATTGGACTATGATCTTGTCCTTATGTCGCACCCATGACTCAAAAACGTTTTGGTACCTCTATAGACAACATCTTACTGAGGAAACTGATTCAGATGTCAACAACATATATTTGGATCTATGGGTCAAGCATATTAATGTCCTATACTTTGTTGAAAATGTACCTAATATAAGACATGAAATAGGGTCTGGGGAGGGCAGAATCTTTCCATTCAATTTACATAATATCTTGGTCATAATTAAGAAGATGAAAGCATCAAGGGCTCCTGGCCCGGATAAATTAGCTAATATTGTGATCAAGAGAAATCCTTTGAAATGGGCCAAGATATTGTTGCTCCTGTTTACCCAAATCTGGAAAAGCAGTGAAAACCCAGCTAGCTGGAGAGAAGCCCTTTTTATCCCTATATATAAAAAGGGGAATACAAACTGTCCTAATAATTATCGGTTATTACCCATTACGGATTCCAGTTGTAAAATCTTCTGCTCACTATTATTGTCTATTATCAATGGGTGGATTAAAGATAATAAGCTTCTATCTCGTTACCAAACAGGCTTTAGAGCGGGCTTTGGATAACATGATAGCCTTAAATTGCATTCTCGGAGAAACTAGCAAAAATAAAGAATCTAAACTGTATGCTTGTTTTATAGACTTTTCCAGAGCATTTGATTGTGTGAATAGGGGTAGACTATGGAGCAAATTAGCTAAATGGAATATGAATCCACTAGTATTACATCTTTTATGGGAAATGTATAGAGATACTTCTTTTACCATCTGTTTGAATAAGGGTATTATCTGGTCCTCTCCTATATCTACTAACCTGGGACTTAAACAAGGTTGTGCCACCTCTCCAATGTTATACAATTAATATGTAGCTGATATGGGAGAGAGATTCGATGATGTAAGACATTTTCCGCCAACATTTGAGGGTTGTCAAATTTGCTGGCTGTCCTGTGCAGACGATACTGTGTTATTGGACAGGACGCCGATTGGCCTGCAGAGGTTATTAGATGAACTAAAAGGATATGTGACAGAAAATAATCTTAAGATAAATGTTGGGAAAACTAAAATCATGATCTTTGGGGGAAACTATTGTAAGTGTAGGTAATCTAAATATCAATGCAAAATTGATACACAAACCATCGAAATTGTAGAGGCTTGCCCATACTTGGGTATGCCAATTTGCAAAAAACCCTCTACAAACTACTATCATGAGATGATAGCGGATAAGGTCTCCAGGAAATGGAATGTGATTAGATCTTACATTTCCACTAAAGGTGGTTATTCAGTGGAAGGTCTATTGGAAATGTATAAAAGCTGTATTATACCGGGTGCGTTGAATACCCTGGAATCTTTTCCTTCTAAATGTTTGGTGGAGTTGGATAAAATAGAAGGCAAATTGTGGAAACGAGCATTGAGACTCCCCAGAGCTACTCCTATGGCCGCTATTAGATGTGAACTAGGTCTTTCCTCCCTTACTACACTATGGAAGCTAAATTGTTGCAAGCTTTATATAAGAATGCTATCCCAAAAAGAAGATGGTTTATTAAAATTGGTAGGCAGTAGTATGATTAAGAAGAATAATAATAATGGTTTTATGAAAGACTTGCTACATACTGCCACTAGCTTCTTAAAGGATATATATTATACACTCCCTGGCAAATTGATTAAGCCAGAACTTATTATAAAAACTTTGAAAAAGAAAGCCACATGGTGGGATATGTTCAATAATTTAGACTCCCTGGGAAACAAGAAGTGATTTACGGAATACTGCCTACAATGATTGGAAGCTTCTAAACCTAGAAGATATATCCTTAAAGTTGCAAATATGGAACTGTCCAGATTTATTATGTTATTAAGATTTAACCAACTCCCATGTCTGGAGTATGTAGCAGGATGGACAGGAATTCCAAGGGAGAAAAGGATATGTAGGATGTGTAAAGATGAGTTGGAAACTATTAGACACCTACTTACCGATTGTAACAAATTTGACTAGTGATCTAAAGATGATTGCAACTGATTACTTTTGGTCAAGTATTTATATGGCCTCTTCTTTGGTAGGTGCGGCTTTCTATATTTGGAAAGAGATTGTTAAGAAATGGGAGAATGTTACAAATTCTTGAGTAGCCATACTCTGGCTCACTTTATGAGTTTGGAGGCTCAGAGACCTAAATTGATCAGTTGCATAATCTAATCTAATCTATACTGGAAATCTATGATAGTATTGTAATGCCCCTATGCTCTTATAAAGTTTTTATATTATGTCATTAATGCTTCTATTTTAGTATTTTAGCACTTTAGGTTTTCCAGGATTCGTTATTAGATTATAGATTATATATTTTTATTTTTATGTGTGGATTATGTAAAATGAAAAATGAAATTGTGTATTTTCACTTTATCACATAATTCGATCAACTGATCTAGACTATAGCTAATATATGCCTATATGTTTAAATATTTTTAATATGCTTTAATATGTACCTGTTTAAATTATATCATATTTGTATAATTGTATAAGTGTTTAAGGTTTTAATTAACCAATTACACTATGAATAAATAAAAAAATAAAATTTTAAAAAGGTATGCCTGGTATATTTCTTATGGTATGGACATGGCCATCGGGGGCACAGAAGTGTTGCCCTTGGCCAGCAGGGGCATGTGGATTGTATCCCGCTCCCATGCTACCTTTGCATTCCCTTGCAAAATGACACCACTTCCTGTATCCCCAACACTGTACTGGTCCTGCTCCCCTCCCAGACCCATTCCCCCAAATCCGCCTCTGCCCACTTGAATTCCCCCTCTTCCTCATTGCTGACATCCTTGATACCATTTAGAGTACTGTGGCTGAGGTCCACCGTTTCACTGCCCTTGTCCTCTGCCTGGCCCGAGCACTGCTATTCTTGCATCCATTCATACTGCTACCTGCCCTGCTCGTTCTGTTTGAGTGATAGCCATTACTGCCCCGTCCACTGCTATTTTCGCCAATTTTTTATCTATCAGTTTCGCTTCCTCAGCCTGCAACCTTTGCACCGCTTCCTTTTCTCTCTCTTTAATCTGCTTAAAGTGGTGTATAATTATAGTCTGTATTTCGGCCCACCCCTTCGCCTCAACACCCACTACCTTCTCAAGTGCCTTCTGTACCTCCTTGGGCAATCCTGTTTTGATAACAAAATATAAAAAAGAAACTGATCGGCGCACTGGTCTCGCATCTCCACCCTGCACATCCCCTACAGTTTCCATAACTCTAAACTCCCTTTCCTCCTTTGAAGTTTTTTTACCTTTGTATTTGGCAGCTAAAAACATGGACATGCATTCCAATATCACCCTATCATTCTTGCCCTGCTCTGGCCATGGACGAAACATCGCCCATTGTGTCCCCGTCATACACTTTTTGTGGTATTTTTCAATTTTGTCCCTATACAACGGCAATGCACTGCCCATATACTCCAACTGAGTCACTAACCCCATGTTGACAATCGTTTTGTTAAAAAAATATCAGACTGTATAAAAAATACAACTTTTCATGGACATTCTTACCAGTCCTCCGCTCTTGTTTACCCCTGTTTACCCCTATCTGTGCTACCTTCCCCCATGCTCACTCCATGCACACACTCGTTCTCACTCCCCATGCACAATACTCACACTGCTTTTTTCTACAGGCCCTCCCTCAGCCTCCATGTGCTACACAATAAAATGTAGTACAGTAAAACAACAAACTAAAATAATAAGCTAAAACAACAACCACTATTTCTTCTCATTCCCCCACCTGGGATATATTGGGCACAGGAATCTGAGCTCTCTAATTATACGGAGCTCCTACATTTGTATCCTCTTTTCACATGTAAAATTTGGTGCTGTCTTCTTCCTTAGCTCGGTAAGGTTGCCACTTCTCTGTTTCATGTCTCATACCCTCATAATAATAATAAAAATAGAAAACCGCCACATGGTCTTTGCACACTCCTCAATTCAATCACACACCACTTAACCCTTCACTCTCCCTCCCTCTGCTGCGACACACCCAAACCCACAAACACACCACTGTCCCCGTCTCCCACTTAATGTCAACCCCTGTTGTTGTCGCCCGTAAGAGGTGTGCTTACATCTACGTGTTCACCTGAGCTCCTCCGTCACAGGGTCCCAATAACGGCCTGCACCTTCCTAGGAGCCATGCCCCGCTCCAAAGAGCAGAAAGGAATTCTGTGAAAACGGCTCCTGTACACCACTAGATGTGCAGCTTGGAAGCCTCCATTTTTGCAGAAAATCTGGGATCCCATTGGGGTCACCAACAATGTAGAGAAGCCCCTCAAGGCTCACACCAGACAAAATACAACCCACTAGGGAAAAGGGCTCAGCCCACCTCTTGCAAGGAGAACAAAGTTAATTCCATTAAATAAAGACACGCCAGCAAAGAACTCTGCTACCAAAGAGCGCTGTGGCAAAATCAACATGGGCGATAGCTTATAAAGGAAAAAAGTGTCACATCTGAGGTACATCACATAGGTAACAAATCCATGTAGCTGGTTGGTACGACTATACACATAGGCGGCCTGATCCATCTGGGATGCCAGGTCATTGGCCCCAGCTTCTGCTGTCCGTCTTCTTCCACGAGGGGTTCTTCTTAGAACGTCATTGGGCGCAAGGCTCCTAATTGCCAATTAAAAGCACAAATCAAAGCATGCCCTATCTGTGGCCCAATGTGCACCTGGTACTGCAGACATGGGTGCATGGGATTCTTTTCGAGGTCACACTATCTTACAAACCCCAGCTTGATCCCAGATGCGTCGGCGCCGTTACAGTTCTTCCCATTCGGGGCTTAAATGTATTACTTTCCCTTCCCAGGCACCTCGCAGCAAAAATCACAGGGGCCCTGGATTGACCTTTCCGATAAATTGATGATCTAACAGTTTTATGGTTGGTGTCCTGGGAATCGCTGGTACTCTGGAATGCTCAGGTCTTGGGACAGGGGCATCTGGGCACTATAAATTAGGGTTTGGGCTGGGGGAGGTCAGATGCTTGTGCGTTCCTTCTCGTGGAATAACTGTTCACAGGGAGCAGTCAGCCCCTTCATGGCCTTGCAGGGCAAATTCTTTCTGGGTTACACGTGCTAATAGTATGAGAGAATGAGAGGGTTATTAATCACCATGGATTTGGCCTTTTCCACTGCTGCCCAGGCTGCAACACACTCCTGCATTCACACACATATTTTGGTGTTTTGTGCCCGGCCCTACTGTCCTGGCTGCAGCGCAGTTCCTCGAATTCAAGATGGCTGCGATTTTCTACGGTGATGTTTCATTTTCTAGTGCAATCTACACCCAGTGACACAATAACCTACCCATAATGCAGTTCCTATTGATACTCCCTGCCCCCTATAGCCTCCCCAAGCATCTACAACACACTCTTAGTCCTCTGCCGCATTCAGAAGCTCTTGGGGCCTGTGACGATCGGCCCCGCTTCCCAACACATGAAGGGTACAGACCTGCCATCATTGGTGAGTTCATTAGTCTAATGGGCAGGCTTCTTACATAAATGTGCAGACACTGGAATAACTAACTACAGTTCCCTAATAAAATGTAATGTCGCCATAGCATAAAGGGCAGCACATGTTATATAGTTAGAAGTCCCCTGGTGGAATGAGACAGCCCTTATCCTAAGTGGTCAAACTTCTGGCACAACCATGCAGATTCCTGAAATGAATCATCAGCTCTGTGGCTTAAATGACAGAATCGAGTGATATTAGGGTAAACCCCCAGCAAATTGAACAGTCATTCTGCATAATCTGGCATAAGCCTTGCAAGATATTCATGTAAATCAAGAAATTGTTGCGTTAAACTAGATAGGTAGTTCTCGAAACTAGATAGGTAGTTCTCTGTCATGGTCACGCCATGTGTCCCGTCTTCACGTAAGTCCATTGTCCTGTGTGTCAATGTTGCGCCCGATGCCTGCCGGCTCACGGTGCGGTATAAATAAACAAATTAAAAAATAAAAAGATGTGGAAGACCACTAGCATAATAGACTTGACCCTAGGCAAAACCAGGAAGCACCTTGAAAAAATCATGTTCCCTGCCAGAACTCAGCAGCCACCCTATTATAATGGGCAGAACACTGGCACAGTAGGACAGCCACTTGGCATAATGGGCATTCCGTTGGCCCTGGGTCCCCTCTGTAGTAAGGTCCAGCCCCCTGTACCTTAAGAAGCACTCGGACACAGGTCTGCTTCCTACGGGTTCCCGGTGGCTACTACTGAGCACGTGCGTCGCCGTCGCCTCACTCAAGCGTCGCGCACGCGTACAAACAACATGACTCCATAACAGGTGGTACCCTGGCATAACCAAGCCACATAACCAAGCAGCACCGGGGGATAACGAGCAGACCCTTAACATAATTCGCTAGGCACCTCGCATAATTAGACAGATTTGGGGCATAATTAATTAGTGTGCTCACTGGTGTAAATTGGCAGACCGTGAAATAAATGAGCAACCTCCTGGCATTTTCCTGCAGCATCTTTCCATATAAGGGCATCAGTTGTTATTGGATGTCAATGTTTCCGTGAACTTTGAGGCTATAGTTACAAGTACATAAACAGTGATGGACAGTGTAGCGCCTAGCAAAGCCCTTCGAACGAGCAACCCAGATGTCTACATAGAAAAAGAGAGAGAAGTCAAACATGAGAGGCACGAACTGTGAAATTTCGAGACAGGGAAAGAGAGCGGCACTGCCCAGGGGAAGAGCAAGGAGGAGAGAGGCAGGCCACTATAACTAGCGAGATTAAAATAGGGGGTGGGGAGGGAAGCGAGGAGTGGGGGTGGCTTTGGAGGTCAGTGTTACACGGCGCACACAAAGGGGAAGCCAGCATGTAAAACATAGGAAGCTGTGGGCCAATCGCAAGCCACCTCCATGTGATAAAACGGTTGGCAGAGCCGGCTCTGTAGAGAACAGAGGAGGAAACGGCTGAGGAGGCGCTACAGACTGAGCCCAGGAAACAGATGACTTACAGAAAGCCGAGCGAGGGGGTATAGCGGCCAGCTAAGCACACTCCTGCACGCGAGCAGCCCCGCCCGCCCCCCATGCAACCAGGGGAGGCCGCCAGAACACGAACCCCCGGCCTGCATGCATAGAAAGCAGTTGCCACACGCCTCCAGTTCCAGCACGGATCTCTGGGGACTACGCCGCCACCGGGCACCGTTCTGAGGACTCAACTCCGTCTTCTCTGGGGACTCGGCTGCCACAGAACACTTGGCACGGCGCCCGTTTGAGGACTCGGCACACTTCTCGGGAGACTCTCCTCGCAGGGCTACTCAGGGAGCGCCATCACAGCAGCAGCCGGCCTGGGCGAGGGTGAGTGAGCTCCGCTTGGGCCGCTCTTGCGAAGGGAGGGTGGTGGCCCGGGGCTAGGTGCGTTCCGCCCAGTGCAATAGTCACTTTACAGCCTCAGCATCCTCTGCTGTGTAAAGATGCATGTTATTTCACACAATGCCGGGATGCGATTCTCTGCACAAAGCGCGGCCGGGGGGGGGGGCTCAAGGCAGGGGGAGGGGCAACAGGGAAACCTGGGGCCGACTGACTGAAGACCGCTGTACTAAAGGGACCCCCACCAACCCCAAACAATGTGGGCAAGGTGTGACGTCACGTGGACCGATTTCTGGAGACCTCATAACTGTGAAGGGGCGGCAATTGTATGGGCGCCCTATCCAGCTCCCCCCGCCCCTGCCTGTGACAAAAGCAAATCATAGGCGCGTGGAGGGAAGGGGGGCTGGCGGGAGAAGGGGTGGGTGGGCGCGGAGGAGGATGGTCGACTCAAGCAGGGGCGCCGAGACATCGGGTTGCAGTTTATTGGGGGGTGGGGAGGGGTTTTGCCATTAATTTGGCGGGTAAAAATGCACTGGACTTGCACAGACGTCTGAAAGGATTAAACTCGCATTCCTCTCGCCGTCTGGGAAGGGGCTCTATTTTGCGGGGGAGGGGGGCCTCTGGTGTGCTGTGTTGGGTGTCATGCCTGGGTGTGTGGGGGGCATAGACTGGGTTTCGGGAAAGCAGACGAGGTGTGCTGGAGCTCGGCTGGGTGGGGTGATGACAGTATTTTGGTCTCTAGGGGCAAGAACTCTGTGCTGGGGGCTCTGCGAGGGGCTGGGTGATGGCGGGGTACTGTTTTGGATGCGGGGGCTCTGTGTGCCATGCCTGAGTCTGCAGGGCACAGGCTGTATTGCAGACTAGGGTGACTGTGTTATGCTGTAGGGGTAAGAACTCTGTGCTGGGGGTTCTGCGAGGGGCTGGGTGATGGGGCACTGTTTTGGGAGTGGGGGCGTCAGCGGATGCAGACTGGGGTGACATTGTCTTGTGCTGTAGTGTAGGGGCTAGAACTGTGTGTTGGGGTTTTGCTGGGTGAAGGGTCTCTGGGTGTATGCAGAGGGTTTATAGAGGCAGTGGGGCTTGGCCCCTTCATCTTTTCGATCAATCCGCACTGTTCTTATTCACGCCCCCCACACGGGTTATTCTAAGAGGCCAATTGATATAACGATGAAAACACAGCGCCCGCCCGTGTCTGTGAAACACCGTCATCCTTCACCCTTGTTTACGCCAAACGCAAAGTAGGAAACGCTTATTGATGGGCCAATTGCGCTTGGAGGTTAACCAACTACAAACACTGGAACAGAAACAGCCCCTACAAATAACCACACTCTTCCAAGTAGATCTAGAAGTACTGTCCCCCAGCATGAATATACTCATCTCTGGATCTTACTTTCATTGTTATGACTTCTCTCTCAGTCTGGATTTGCTCCCTTTAAGCAGGAAGTTCTCTACCAATAAGCTTCAATCCCAGCAAGACTGTTTGTTACACGTTATGCTTTACAAGCTTGGCTTTGATTGGGTAACCATCATGCGTTGGCTAGCATACCTTGCAGGAGCAAACGAGCACATGTTGGGCCCGTCACACACCCCCACACAGCACTCAAGTACTATAAAGAAGCATGAAGAGCTGCCCTAACCTCACACGTGGCTCAAGACCATTGCCTCATTTATTCCTCAGACCAGATAGGGTCTGGCTTTTGTGTAGGTATAGGATACGCATTTGCCAGGCCCCATCTGATGGCAGCAGCTGGAGAATGGTGCGATTACCTGGGCCTAGCCAATGACTATCTAGTACCCATACCCAAACCAAAACGGTTGGCTTTATCAATGCTTGTGTTTAACAGGACTTTGCAGCAAGAAACGGATATAAATCAAGTGGCTGAAGGCATACTTGGTTAAGACATTTTATTACACCAGCAGTGCCTTTACAGTTGTGATTAAGCTGCTCATTCTCAACAGAGTGCTTAGAAGTAACACTGCTAGGCGGACGTTTGATGTTACTGCTCGAAAGAGCTAACCCAGAGCGCCCTGGAGGATTTCTTTGGTGTTGGAAAGGGCAGGTAGTGGGTGTGAATGGTCATAGGGAGCAGCAGAGCATAAGGAGACAACGGGTGGGTAGTAACCAAAAAACCGCCCACCAGCTGTGCCCCTCCTCACATGCCATCTCCATCCTTGTTGTTCATGGCTTATAGGTGAAGCTGAAGTGTCCCCTATGAGTCAAAAATACAAATAGGCACCATACGCCCCTCCTGTTCTTCCAATACTCTCCTATAGCTTTGCCTGCCCACTACCTCCCCCCTCCCCGCCCCCATTTTCCTTTTCACTCACAGGCTCGGATCTGCGTGCCCAAGGTGTGCCAAACCCTCACTTGATACAAGCACCCTTTACTGGTAGACCAATACGATGGAAGATGGCGCCGAGTGACTATTTTCTTAGACTATTAAGAAACCAGTGACTGCTTACAGCATAGGTTTGCTCCTCTTTGAATCAATCACTTACATTCAAATATGAATTAGTACATCTCACATTGTTTATTTGCTCACCCATCAGCGTGATTTTGCTCCCCTTGTAGCATTCATTTCCTACCCTTGCAGCATAAATTTAGTAATCCCTTTATCCAAAATACCAATTTCTTACCCATCATCATTAACCTTTCATACACACCCTTTGATCAAAATGTCCTTTCTGTATCACACGCATCCTCATATACTTGCAGGGGTCTGCAAACTGCAGCTCCCCAGAAGGTTTGCACTATGATTCCCATTATCCCTCAACAGTAAACATACTGGCTGGGACTGATGGGAGTTGTAATCCATAACACATGGTGATCCCAATGTTGCAGACCACTGTCATGGACTATTATCACCAGTGCAGGCATCAACATAAGGACTTGATGAAAAGGAGCCAAAAGGGGCTACTGGGTTCTAGGGATTAACCAGCAAGCAAGAGGTAGCCTGGTGAACGTGGAGCAAATATACAGCGCACCAGAAATCTAACTCCCACACGCCATGAAAACTATGCATAATTTTCCCTCATAAATGATCCATGTTTTGCTTGAAAGACTGATGGATTTGTCCTTATGCTTCTCTATGCACATTTCCTGACAGAGTTTAAGTCACATAGTATATGCTTTTATGGTACCATTTGGCCTGGGGAGTTCAGAGTAGCTTCTGAAGCTGTTGGTGCCAGGCTACCCAGGCTATTTGTGCTAAACAAGGGGCTAAATAGCTTTCAGACATGTTGATCCATGCTAGTAATATCATTTTAAGAAATAACAAGCTTGCTGGTTTTACCGGATGGTAATGGCCTGGGGCAAGGTTACAGGCACGAACCAAGCCAGGGTCTTGATGTGGACCCTGGTGCTGTTACCAGCTGGTGAAGCCAGTGGCTCAGGGTGTTATTCTTTGCAAAAGACACCCGTAGCAAGCAGAGGCAGGCATCATGGAAATGGAAGAGGGGTTGAGAACAGATTCCCCACTTCCATTTCCATGACGGTAAGGCGCAGGGAAATGAGAGGAGGCAGCCTGGTCCTCCAGGATCAGATAAGTAGGAGAATGCGGCCGGGGGAGCTGGGAAAGGTGACGGGCTGCATGGGTGAGAGGAGGAGGCTCGGGAGTAAGTAGCCAGCCTCAGGAGTGAACATAGGCTTTAGTAATTTCAGCCCACATTCCAAAGCTCCTGATGGGCTGACCACAACCCCCCAGTTGCTTAAGATTTGCAGCTCTAGAAGGGAAAATGCATCTTTGTCCTGAAGTATGACATTGGAAGTAATAATCTCCTGGTGCATCTTAGTTTCATAGCAAATTAAGAATAGATGCCTTCAAGTTTCTATTCAACTTTCACAAGTCTGAAGTATTATTGGTCCTAATATCTGGGTATGTATCTGGCTAAATGTAACAAGCATAACACTTTGCATCTGTTTGCCTTGCACAGTATGCAAATACATTTGCAGTCCTTTCATTTCAATTCCTTATGTATTTGTGCGTGTAGATTTCATGATCGGGTATTTAAACATCATTGTGTTTGCTTTCCTCTATAATTAGGGTTTTTATTGAGTGCAGACCTAGCCTTGGAAAGTAACCGAGCACTTTGAGTCACCGGAGAATTGCATAGCAAGTGAAGGGCTCGCACTAGGCCAGGGAGGGTGGGAGATTCGGTACAAGGGATCTACAAGCAACCAGGGGCAGAAACAGTTGGGAGCAGATCATCGCGTTTCAGGTTATGTGGTGTTAAGGCATCAAGAATCAGACTAAGACAACTGAATACAACATGGGTCATACATTTTTTTTTTCAAATAAGAGAAAGTTGGGAGAATGCCTAACTTTCCCTATGCTAAGGTGGCATTTCCCTACCTAATTAGATTTGTTTGTCAGGAAGTCCAAAGCAAATATCTGTGTCCAAAACACATACTTGCCCTCACAAATACTTGATTATGATGTGTAGGGATGTCAGCATCCAAATGAAAAAGGGTTCAAAATAGAAGTTCAGAGCTTCTACCAGCTCGTTGTTGGAAAAGGGGTTTTCTCTTCCCCAAGATTCATGATGGTTCACTTTGTCAAAAAGAGGGGTGTCCTTCCCCATGCTTCAAAGTCTCTCAAAGAAATCATTTTTTTCTTCAGGATACTTCTCAGCTTTCTGGCAGCTTTGCCTTTCACCAATGTCACCAATATCACAAAAGTTCAGTTTCCAAAACCAATACAATTCCTTGGGATATTTCTCAGCTTTCTGGCAGCTTTGCCTTTCACCAATGTCACCAATATCACAAGTTCAGTTTCCAAAACCAATACAATTCCTTGGGATATTTCTCAGCTTTCTGGTGGCTTTGCCTTTCGTCAATTTCACCAATATCACAAAAGTTCAATTAAATAATATCAAATCACTGACGTTTCTCCTTGACAGTAAAACACAAGCTTATGGGTGAGTTACTTGGCTATTCCTTTAGGTGGGTGTATTTGGTCCAGTCGCAGTTGTTGGACCACGTGGTCCAGCCATTACAGGTCACGCATATGACACACCCTGCTTGCTTCTTGTCCAGTTACACTGCCACTGTTTCAGTTGCACACTGGTATTGGGTTTTCCTCTTGATACTCTTTCAAGACTTGTTTTGCCACCATTCATGGGTTATACTTTCGGAGATTCTTAAAGATTGTACCATTGCTTATTCTTTCAGTTTGCACAGTTTATGTTCTTATGGCACTTCCCAAAGCTCGTCTTCAATTCATACAATTCCCAGTTCCTTTGAATCAGGAAATATCACACATGCTTTCTTTTGGTTCAGTATTCACAACAAAACGTTTCATTTCATGCCATTCAAGCACATTCCATAACTTGCCATCAAATTCCGAGTTTACTCCCCTGCTGGGAATTTGCACCTTGCTCACAAGCGTTTTCACACTTTTCAAATACTTCAATTTCTCTGGCCCTTTCCTGACCTTCTCAATTTCACATCATTCACAGTTCGGTATTCACAAATCCTTGTATTCACTTTTCTTAGTCTTCATGTTATAGCTTTCAAGTTATCATATTGTTAATTCTTTCTTTTAATCTGGACTGGCATTCAGTGCCTTAATGGTAACTCACTCGTGAGCGATCCAACATGCACAGAAAATGCGGTTTACCCCACAGCGTCCCGCAGTCATTCAAACCCCTTTGACTCACCGTGTATGCTGTCTCCATCTATTGCTCTTTGCGTCAACAGGCTCTCTGTGGCTGTTGCTGCTCCCGGCTGGGCGCGCCTCGGTTATAGGATCCCTACCGCCTCAGTTGAAAAGAGAACAAGTCCCTTCGACTCCTGGAGGGTGCAGACCAGTTCTTCCACCGGGTGCCTTTCTGCTTCCGCTGCAGTTGCTCTGCAGCTCCTGGACACTTCAGGCACGCGTCTCTCTGGCTTCCCCTGCAAGCGTTTCACAGGCAATATCCTTAGCGAGCCATACCACCCTCCAGGTCCCAGGTGCAGGCAATGGTATTTTACTGAGGTCATGGTACTCTGCCTCCCTCCCCCTCGTCCCAGTGCCACAGTGGTGTTTGTAAATGTCTGTGTTAATAAAGAGAGAATGTATGCCTCTGGATTTTCTCTTCCTCGTAACAGTACCTGATTGGGGTATATTGGGAGAGCGTTTTCTGGAATAATAGGGAACAGCTTGATAATACCCTATAAAGGCTTGACTCCTTGTGAAAGTGAAATGGGGAATACCGTGTCCCACCCAAGGTTGCCTCATCCCAACTCCCAAAGTCTCCTCCACCTAGGTGATCCGCCATCGCCTATCTGCCCCAAGGGTCAGGTTCCTAAAGCGACAGCCTTTCCCTGTCCAACTGGGAGGAAGGATATATTGGGGAAATAAGTGAGGATGCCCCTCAGTCTGGAGTGAGGGGGGGGTTGAGGACATGGTGGTTAAGGAAAAGCCATCCTTTGAAGAGGAGGGTCTTGAGTTCCTTCCTGAAGTCTAGCAGTGAAGGGGCCAGTCTTGTGTTGACGGCAGTGCTGGGAATGGACATTTACTGGGGGACCTCCCTCTCCTGTCCCCCCTTCTCACGTGGGGGGGTGGTATCTATCAGTTGTGAGCGGGACTAAGCAGCAGTGCTAAATATCAAATAATGTGGGTGCCCTGAATAGAGGATGCTGGCTGCTTTGATTAAAACAAAGTGCATTGTGGGAACTTAAGACTAACCACAAATTTATCAAACATGCCTGATAGTAATTCAAATGTGCATTACTTCTGAGCATGCAATCCACACTTGGTAATATGCTAATTTAATCTGTCAGACTATTTAATTGTTTGAGTTGGGCCAGGTGGAAGAGGACCAAGGCTTGCACGGCAGATGTGAAGTTGTTTGCTGAAATGAAGGGCTTGATTTTCCGCAGAAGGTAACGTTGGTACCGAGCCGTTTGCGTCTTCCTTGCTACGTGCTGCTTGTGGAACTCAAGGGACTTGGCGCAGGTGGTCACCTGGGGTGTGAAGCCCTCAAGGTTCATAGTGGAAAGCCATGTCTCAGCAATAGGAACTCGGGCTTGAAGGAGATCAGCTTCAGGTAAGCATTGGACATCCAGTACCACATCAATATGAGGCACGCTTTGAGCCTGTGGATGTCTTTGATGGAAGAGCTCTTTAGGTAGAGATGAGTGTCATCTATGTATTGGTGGGTGTTGATATTGTGTGGAGGAAAGAGGGTTCCCTAACAGATCCATGTAAAGGTTTACGATCGTTGGGAAGAGGATGGGTCCTTGTGTGACTGCCCATGTGATGTGTAGAGTTGGTGATCTGGAGGAATCTATTTGGAAAAATTGGTTGGGGTTATCGGATGTAGAATTTGAACCGGTTGATGATGGTCTCAGTGATTCCCCATACAGCAATGTAGCATGTCGTGAGTGTCTGGTGGCCTACTATGCTGTATACAGCGGCAAGGAGGGTCATTGTCGAGGATGTTAGGGCATAGTTGATCACCTTGATGGCAACCTTTTCTGTGCCGCATCTGTGTCTGAAGCCAGATTGGTAGGACTGAAGTAGGTTGTAGGCTTTGATGCATTGGAGGAGTTGAATTGCTACTGGATTCTCAAGGATCTTACATACATAGGGAAGATGGGTGGTGGGGCAGTAGTTGTGAAGGTGGTCCAGGTCCAATGTTGGTTTCTTGAGAAGCAGGGTTGTGAGGGTCAGCGGAAGGTGCCTTTTTTAGAGAGCCGTTGATTGCCAGTTAAGGAAGGACTTCTTTAGTTAGGAGGGTCTCGAGTATGGAGGGATGGAGGATGTCGTCTGCCTATGATGTGGCTTTGAGGGGTGCTATGGTGGGTGACTTGAAAGTTGCCCAAGAAGTGCTGTTGTGGTGTTGGTGTTTTTGTGCTGGTGGATCATGCTGATCTTACTTTTGAAGAAAGAGTTAACGAGACAGGATTTTCTGATGGAGTGCGTTACGGGTGGCTTGGGGGGAGGGTTGATGCAATCTTTGATGGCTTTGAAGAGGAATCCCCTCTCATTGTTGGCCTTGGCTATGAAATTCTGGTAGTTGGCCTTGACAGTGGTAATCAGTCTTCTGCATGTAGCACGGAGTTTGTTGATCATTGCAAGGTTGGATGTGCTCGGATGGGATTGCTGCTGAGTCTTTTTTTTGTTTTCTGATGTTTTTTTTGTTCGGGTTGAGTTCATGAATCTACCAGGGTGAGGACGTTTTAGGCTTGAGGGTGCATTGTTTCACTAGGGCTTGGTGGTTGATGTTGGTTACAACGGTGGTGTTGAGAAGTTAGTAGCATTCCCGGTTCATTTGAGATGGATCGGTCCATGTGTGCCAGGGTTTAGCGAGGTCTTCCATAAGAGCTTTGACTGGGAAGTTCTTGAATGATCTAAAGGCCTGTTTCCAATGGGTGTGCTTGACTAGGGTAGTGTGACTATTAATTTTATCTTCATGGTTCTCTTACATCCCAAATACAGCAATAAAGCTATCTTGCATTACCCCAGTTTCTCCACTAACCTAAGCACTTCCCATTAAGATACACCAAAAGCCTGCAGACTGTGCACATAACCGTGGTGCACAGTAAAAAATTCCCAGTAACATAACATCAACTCCTGCCTAGACAGAGGGCCATAGCACCGAGATGGGGCGAGATTCCTTAAGTTTTGAAACATTCGTAGGCCTGACTAGGGGGGACGAATCTCGTGGCATTATTAAGTTGCCCTTCTGTCTTCCATTTGTTTAATATTGGGTCGATTAACCTTTCCATAATCAAATGCATGTATTCCTGAATAAACAACAAATAATCCAACATGTATAGAAAAACAGGTTCTCTTTTAAATACCCCAGCACGGTTGACTTGGCAGATATCTAACTTCTTACAGAAATGTAGGTAGGACTGCCATGGTAATGGATCAAAGGCTTGTGGGCCAAGCTACAGCCTGTAGAAGGGTAACTCCAAAATCCAATATGTAAAAAAACAGCTCCAAAGGAGAGTGAATGCACTCTGTCAGAAAAGCATGTTTAATTACATGCAAGACGGCCAGAAGGGGTTAGTCAGCTTCGTGAATCTGAAAACTAACGAATCCTTGCTAGACTCAAAAGACGTACAGCTTTTATACACTGAATTACATGATTTACATAATTACACATTCTAGTTACGTCATCTCACGATCTCCATTGGCTAACCCTATACATTAAAACGGATTATCCCTTACATTCTCTAATCCCATTGAATACATGTTGCTAAGCATACTTCACTTTTCATGTGGTCTCTGACATCCTAAAACGTAACCAATTTATTAACTCAGAACAGTTAACTTTTCCCATTTATCAGAGAAACTTACACCCAAGGCGTTTGTCATAATTCTTCAAAACATAAGGAGGGAGGGAAACAAATAATCCTTCTTTTGATCAAGCAATAAACATCTTATCCATATTATTCCTTCTAAATTCCTTCATGTCACCCTACTTGTGACTCTGATCTCAGATCAGACAGCCTTCAGCTTACATCCTGCTTACCTTCCACAGTCCATACGAAACCCATAAAACACTGGCAAACTCTGCCCTCCAGCATCCCCTGCATGTGTTACATTAACTAACCCCAATTTGACCCACCATTTCGCCGGACTTAACTCTGTGCTCCCAGGAAGATTATTCCCTGTAGCCACAAACCCATCTAGTCTTGAATCCACAACCTCATGGCACTTCATTTCGCCCTCACCTCAACTGACCATTTGATATCAACATCTGCCCAAATGCAGTCTGCTTCCAAGACATGTCTTCAATCTGAGCCGTTGTAAAGCCCCACGTATTCATTGTTCAAGACAATCACATCCCCTCACAGTGGTGTTCCCCTCCGTGGACTTCTATTCTCGCATGCTCAAAGCTCCTTGCTTCCCACCTCTAGGCACTACATGTTGTGCATCGCACAATGACATTGTTCCCACACGACTTCCGAGATGATAATCTAAAATGTATCCAGAACTAAACACAGTAACACTTATCACAATTCCTCTAACTACACCGAACACATACTAAATTGAAACCTTGCTGCAGCTGATTTGTATAGCTGCATAGATTGGAAAAACGGACTGAGAGAAAAATGCTTTCTTGCCCCCCAGGCCCTCGTCCATGTCAGCTCTGCACACTCCCCAGATGACCTCCTCTGTCCTCTCCCATTCCCCCCCACAACACATGCTGTTTCTGTGACAGTTTGCTTTGAGATGTCAGCTATTCGTGGATATAGCCGAGGTTACGGAAAAGCTTTGTGTTGCAAACTCAGTCCTTGGACCCCCTCCGACTCCCAAATTTCGCTTTGTATCTTCTAGCCACCCCCACATCTAGACTGTTGGCATTTGCATGTTTTTTGACCTGCAAATGGCTTTTTTCCTGCGTTTTCATATTCCGATAACCTTGGGAATATTTATTTCATTTATTTAGCATTTTTAAAGCGGTCACACAGCCCGCGGGCATCGAGGTGCTGTTAAAGGAATAGTTTTTTTTTTGTCTTAGTTACGTATTTATAACGCGCTTAAACACCCAGAGGTTTCTAAGCGCGGACCCGGGGATCGAACCTGTGTTGCTTCATGTTGTCTTGCTTCCAAGGCGACCAGGTTGCCGCTGAGCTATGCTCCCGGGCTCTGCGATCTCTTGTATCGAGCAAACACAAAGATGGCGGGTGTTTAATTTCTAAAACCAACCAGTTTTAGCAATTCACCTGAGATATAGCTATCTGTTTTGGAGAAGGGGCACTCCCTTACATCGCCCCATACTGTGCTAGGACACACTAGCCCCTTGGTTATTTGGTCTGGGAATATCCATTAGGTTAGCTAACATGTTACACTTAGACTTGTGTGGTTGGCCAAAGTACTGCACTTGGAATAATTCAGGGGACGACCTGAGTTTCTCTGAGTATTTTGTGAGGGTAGTCATTGTATTGCACAGATTGTAGCCTTTGCACCAGAGGATCTCTTGTGATAGCCTTTGGATAGCAGTAGGAAGGACTGTGCAGTTCACCAGGATGCTGCACTTAGTTGAATCCATGAGCGTGACCAAGTTATGGATTTGCGGCAGCGTGTAGAAGGTGTTCCACTACATGGAATCCAGGTGGTGGCAGAATGCTGCCTTACGGTTAAGTGGGGTCTTGAATGTAGACACTTAATGATGGATAGCTGGAAGCATGTAGAATGTATCCACCATAATTTATCAACCCAGATGTTTTAGAATTGTGCAGAATGTACCAATTCTAGGCTTTCATTTGATTATAACCAATGCATGTTTTCTTCCCGCACTCTGCGCTTTTGAAATCGGCCAAAGGCGCGGCCACACTCCGGCACGCATCTGCTTTCACATGCAACTCGAATGACACTTTGCACAACACTTCTGCCATAAGTCTGCAGCTTCCTTTCATGAAAAATAATCGAACTGTAGCTACACACATAATTGACTAGTCCCTTACAGACCCCATTCAGCTTATTTCCCTAGTGTACCTCTCCCCGCCCATACACATGCCAATTAGACATGGGTGTCTAGCAGGGACACAGCCAAATCCTCATAACCTTTAATGGCCATTACGCGCAGACACACATTCTAGCACCTCCTAACTTTCCCATACTTCGGTCCCTCTCAGCGCTTTTAACCCACAGCGTGTTGGGACCATGGAGGCGCAACACAAATGAAATTAAATTTGTCCTGTCATATCTGCCCAAAGGTAGAGAGAATGACATCTTTGGATGTAAGTGTGAAGGGGACGCTGCACACGTGCTTTCTGGGATACATATATATTATGCAAATTAGATATTTAGGCTCCGAAACGTGGGCTGTCAGAAGCCGCACCATCTGTTCTCCCCAAGTCTAATTACAGATGCAGAAGAAACGCACAGAAAGAGCAGTCCCATGTGATGGTGGCAAAGTGCGTGCTGCGCGCAGAAACGCGGTGTTTGTTCTATTTTCGAGCACGCTCAAGTGCTTTTGAATCCCTTCCTGTGGCTCAAATTTCCCAAGCACTCGAAAAATCAGATCTAGGGTTGAACATGCCTTTTGCCACCCAAACGAGGAGAATTCCACAGAGGCCGCACTCTGTGACTATAATTTAGTCTTTCAGGCGTTCCTGATTTAGAATATTTCCCATTGGGTGTGATTATTATAGCAGAAACCAGATGAACGCGGGAAAAAAAAATGGAACGCCATGTATGGGGTACAATTTAGGGTTTTGGTCTGAAGGAAGTGCTTTAAACACTGCCAGATGGCATTCAAGCACAGTGACGCTGGCTATTTGCCCACAGATGGGGTGCAACGTAGTCTGGTTGTGTTGTAAAACAATACTCAGGATATATTCCCCCCCCCCTCTCTCAGGATAGTAGTCCTGGGAGGTGCAGTAACCCCCTCTGCCAGGTCCATTGCCAAAGTAGGGCTCAGCTTGGCCACATCTTAGTGCCTGAGGTGCGCGCTTCTCTGACAGCCTGGAGAGAATAAGAATCATATTGGTTCAGTTCAGCTCAGTAAAAAATAGTTATGGAAACAAGATGTTTGTAAGATATGTCATTTATAACGTGCCTGTACACAAGGGTTTCTAGGCGCGACCAGACAGGGAGGGAGGACGAAACAAACGATCCTGCTAGGCCTGGTGTCATTCAGATCGTTAAAGTGCAACGCCGTAAAGTGCAGGGGGAGGTTAGAAGGGGAAGTGCCAGGGAGAGGGAGGGGCAATCGGGGCAGAATTGCTCTGAGTAAGTGCAGCCAGGGCAGCACAGCTCTGGGTAAGTGCAAGGAGATGGGGGGCCTCTGGGTAACAGTTACAGCCCCTAAGTACTCGGTAGGCCCAGGGGCATTGTAGGGGAGACTGATCATGGAGGAACCTGGAGCCCAGTGGGCTCTGAGGGTAGTCCAACAACCAGTTGGCGCAGGAGACAGGTCGGTCAGCAGGTGAGAGAGAGAAAGCAGAGGAGAAAAGGAAGGTCTTGAGCTGCTTTCGGAACTTCAGGTGGTCCAGCTCAAGTTTCAGAGGGGCAGGAGGCCGTTCCATACGGATGCACCTGCAGAGGAGAGAGATCTACCCCCACTCTCTGCCTGGAGAAGCATCTGACCCTCGGAGTTTGAAGTAGCTGAGTGAAGGGCTCGAGAAAGAAGGTATTCTGGAAGAGAAAAATGTATGTAGTGTGGGCCTGGCCCCAGAAAGCCCATGCTAAAGGATATGTCTGAAGTCACACTTGGTTAAGCCATTTTTATTACAGCACTAGCACATTTAGAGCTGCAATTAACCCACCAACTCTCAGACTGCTTAGAAATAACACTGACAGGCCAAAGTTTGATGTTACTGCTTGGTAGAATTAGTTTAAAGAGATCCAAGGAGGTTGTGTTTTGGGCAGGGAGGGGTTGGTCGTGGGTGGGAATAGGGATTAGCAGGGCCATTGACAGTCAATGTTGGGTAAATGACCAAACACCCACAATCTGTGTCTCTCCTTCTATCCAATCTGCCGCCTAGCTGTACTCCAATGCAATAGTTTCAGATAATAGTTGGCACTTCAGCACCACCTAACTGCCACAATTTAAAATGTGGTGCCTCTGATAGCTTTCTAATATTGTTAAACATTTATTAAACAATTGTTTAACACTATTTCATTAAAAGGATTTGTGGCACTGTTGAAGCATGCTAACTGGCAAGTGTTTCCTTTTGTGGCCTAAAATCTTGAGCCTTGCTGACAGAACCAAATTATGTTATCAAAACGTCCCGGTTCCCTTGCAATTAGTAATATGACCACCCTTAAATATAAAAGGGTCTCACATGTTTTAGCTGTTTGTTACCTAGGTGTTTTTATTTGCATTTAAAAACACCTATGTAACAACCACAGCTAAAACGCTTGAGACCCTTTTATATTTAAGGGTGGTCATATAGGTTTTGTTAAACTTCCTTCTTGAGAGGTATTGGGTTTACCTCTTCCAGCCTGTGACCCTACAGAACCAGATATAATCCAAGCAAACTACCCACAGAGCTCAGCACAGGAGTGTTCATTATCTAGGACCCAACCTTTTTCTCTACCAAATTATGTTCTAAAGCTTTTGTACTACACCATTCACCGCCGTAGTGGTCTTCTAGAGCCAGTACCTTATCCAAAATATGGGCATATGATGTCTCTGCTCTAGGGGATCCAGGCTATAGTCAGTGGAGACAGAGGAAAGGAATGAGAACAAGGGTGAGACGGGAAGGTAAACACAGGGGTAGAAAAGCAGGAACTACGAATGGAGAACCAGGAGCTAGTGCATAGCGTTCTGCAAATCTAACTTCCACCTAAGATGCAAACATAACATTTGATACATTATGTATAGGCCCATATGATTTAAATGTTGTATAGATGTGTACTAATGTGCATTTATAAATTGTCCCAAATGCACAGATTTGGCATCAGTTTGCCTGGGGAGCCGAAGTAGCTCCTGGTAGTTGTTGGTATCAAGCTAACCAGGCTGTTGAAGGCTACAAGCAGGAGCTTAATAGCTCTCAGATCCCCTAAATTCCGAACCCTGGAAAAGAGAGCATCATGGGATGGGTACAATGGGGGTGTGGATGTATATGTGGGGGTGCCCGTGTAATGATTGGATGTGCAACAGATGGACTACTGATCAGGAAAAGTCTCGTATCTTGGGGGGAGCTGCTAGAATTAGTGAGAGCATGGATGTGTGACGAAACTGAGATGTGCTGTGGCAAACTTTGAAGTGTGGAGGCCAGAAATCGTCAGGCAGCTTTGTATACCCTTGCCCTATAAACCCCAGTAACAATCTGGGAAAGGTTTACCAGCTGTCAGAATTGACAGAGCAAAGGGTTGGTTGTGTAAACGGGTGAATGTGGGAAGCCACACAGGGTAGTGGGGGTGGGAGCGGGGGGGGGGGTGAACACCCTCACAAGAATAATACCTGCCTGCTCTGTTTCTTCCTAAGGGTGAATTCACTTGTGGAAACTGTTATGTCCATGCATTGTGTTTGAGAATGCTTCCATGTGTCCATGTGCATCCCAAACCCTGGTGTTATTGATCCATAAAGGAGTGCTGTTGAAGTCCGTTCTCTCTCTGTTATGCCATGTTGTTTCTTACTGTGCAAAGAGTGTCAGGAACACGTTACCAACGCACATAAGACTAACCCTGCCCCCTACACTTCAGGAAGGAACTGAAGACCCTATTTTCTTTAAACAACTTTATTTATTTAGAGAGACAGACGGAAGACAACATTGCATTGACATATTCAGTTTGCGATTAATGGTTGGATGCATTGTGGTTATACATCATAATGTGCTCATTTTAATGTTGCTTGTTCTTGAGCTCTTTGTTTCCCACCCCCAACTCACAACAGTGCTAGTAGGTGTGTCGGCTTGATTTATAGACTCGCATAGTTGATAAAAGGGAGCCATGTCGCTACGTACGATGTGCTTTTCCCGGACGCTAAGGCCGTGATTTTCCCCGATGCTAGGGTCTCCCATATTTTCCCTCACCACATTGCTATGATTGGACCTTCTGGGGCTTTCCGGTTGCGTGCAAGGGAAATCTTTGCTGCCAATAGAAGGTGAATGAGAGTGGCTCTACCTCTGAGTGGGTATATCCCATCTCCCCGGGTTCCCAACAGAATGATTCATGGGTCTATAGGAAGACCCTATTTTTAAAGAACAAAACACCAATCGCTGATCGTTCTACTAAAGTTATTTCTCCGCCTCTCTAGGCCCATGCCTCCCCTGCTTCCCCTACCAATCCCAGCTCCTCTGCTAACTGCAACTCCATGTAACCCCCTGGGCGGGTGCTCTCCTTTGTACATGGTCCCTGTTGTATCCTCACCCCAGATGGTCGGGGTAAGGATCCACACTCACGCCTGCATCCACACGCGCACACCGGACACACGCGCAAAGACTACGCGGGACGCGTTGTTGCCTGGTCCGCGTCCCGGCGGGAACTGCCACACGGGCGCCGTTTATTCATCCGCGCATGCGCGACCCGGAAACGAGGCTCGCGCATGCGCCGCACACTGCGGGGACGTCGCATCCCTTTTTTTTGTAACCCCAAACGGTAGTGTAGTACGAACATAATTGTACTCACGTGATCAAAACGTAACAGTAATACAAAAACATTGCATAACCAATGTAGGCTTCAGGACTTCCTTGATCAATCACCGAGTCCATAACATAGTCTCTGAAGTGGCCCGGAAGTCTCTGACCCCCTCGAACTGGATATCTTGGCACGACCGTGGGCACGAGACAGTCAGCGCCACAGGTAGGGTCCGGATCTCTCGACGGCTCGCCCTCCTGGATCTCTGGGCTTGAGGCCTGCATTGAGGATTCCTCTGATGTCCGAGCTTCAGGCGCGACGTCCACTTTCTTGAAGAACGATCTATTGCGGGTGACGGTGCCGCTTGCACTGGCTGCAGTCACCATCGTGCCTTTCACCTGGGTCACCTTCCAGGGTCGTGGTTCAAATGGCAAGGACAGTTTCCCTTCCGGGTGTCGATTCTTGACGAGCATGGAGTCTCCGACCTGTACCTCCTTCTCTTGCAAACCCCTCCGTTCGCTCTCCTTTTCGTTGCGTTTTGCCCTTTCCTCTCGGACTTTCTCGTCATCTATAACTCCGGGACTTCGATTGTCCACTTCCGGTATCATCCCTCTCGGGCAGCGCCCGAAGAGTGCCTCGGCTGGGGCAACCCCGGTGGACTGGTGAGGGGTTGTGCGGTACACTCTAAGGAACTCCACAATTCTCCTTTTGAGGGGTTCTCCCTTGCTGGCTGAGATTCGCATCACCTTATTGAGCATACGCATCATTCTTTCGGCCTCACCATTTGCTCGCGGCCATAGTGGGGACACTCTCCGATGTTTAATCCCCCTCTCACTCAGATACTGGGCAAATTGCCGACCGGTGAAAGGCGGTCCGTTGTCCGAGCACACAATGTCGGGAAACCCATTTGTTGCGAAAATTCTGTCCAAGGCCGCCGTGGTGTATTCGGTAGCCGTCGACTTGACCACCTCCACCTCCGGGTACCTCGACCATTGATCCACTGCCACCAGAAAATACATTCCTCGCCCCGTCGCGCCAAAGTCCATGTGCACCGTACCCCACGGCTTTGTGCTGCGGTCCATAGAGCTGATGGGTGGTGCTTTGTCCCCTGGCGTGGCAGCTTGGCAGACCATCTCTTCACATAGCGTTCGGCCTCAACCTCGCCTTTGTTTTCACGACCCCCTGGTGGCCAATGTGCGCCAGCTCCAGTACCCTCAGCCTGAGTTCCTGCGGGATGACGATCTGTCGGGCCCCTGAGCAACAGTCCATCATCGGAAATCGACAACTCCTCTCTCACTCTCCAGAGTGCCTGTAGATCTTTCTAGGCCTCTTCCTGGCACCGTGAATTATTGCGCAGTACTTCCCTCCAATCTCTGCTTCTCACCGCAGCCTTGATGATGTCGAAGACCTCGTCTTTGCATGACTCCGTGGCGATCGCCAGTCTTGATAGTGCTTTGGGAAGCGCACCTTCTACTATCTGGCAGAGTAGGCCGTTGAACTCCATTTCACTGCCGTCACCATCTGCACTCACTTTGTTGGGATGCCTTGAAAGATAGTCCGCGGGGTTATTAGTCCCAGGTCGGTATACCAACTTCACCCCGTACTCCATTAAGGCCAGCATCCATCTCTCAATGCGGGGTGGGAGTTTTGATGATGCGCCCGCGAGTATTGGCAGCAGCGGCTTGTGGTCGGTGACCACCACTACCGGTTTGCCCAATATGTACAGGCGAAAATGGCGACATCCCCATAGGATGGCCAGGGCTTCCCTTTCTATCTGGGAGTATCTCCTCTCTGTGCTGGATAGTGCTTTGCTTGCGTAGGCAATCAGTCTCATGTCTCCACGCTCATCTGGTTGTAATAGCACTGCCCCGACCCCGACTGGGCTCGCATCCACCACTACCTCTGACTCCACCGCTGGGTTAAAATATGCCATGGTGTCACCATCGGACAGAGCGTTCTTTAGGGCCTGGAATGCTTCTTGCTCACGTGACTCCCATTTCCACGCCACCTCTTTTTTTTTGTCAGTGCCCTCAGAGGTTCCGCCATGGACGCCAGCCCTTTTATGAAACGGCCACAGTACGTCACCATCCCTAAGAAGCTCCTCACTTCCGTAGGGGACTGTGGTGCCGCCGCTTCCCGAATGTCTCTGACTTTATCTGGATCAGGAGATATTCCTGCGGCCTGAAAGATAAAGCCGAAAAACCCGATCCGGTCCTTGAAGAACTTGCACTTTTGGCGATGTAACGTGAGTCCCAGGTCCTTCAGTCTCCTTAGAGTACTTTCCAGACGTTTCAGGTGCTCTGCCTCTGAGTTTGCAAATACTAAAATGTCATCACTCATGTTTAGGACACCTGTCGGGCCCGCCAGTGCTCCTCTAATCGTGTTCTGGAACACTTCATCCGCCGAAGATATCCCGAAACTCAAACGTTTGAATTGGTACAGGCCCTCGTGTGTTGTGAAAGTTGTAATGAATCTTGAGTCCGGGTGGAGCTCCAGCTGGTGGTATCCTGCTCGTAGGTCCAGCTTGGAGAATACACGTGCCCCTTGAAGCTCGCCTACGATGTCGTTGAGGGTTGGCGTAATGTGCCTCTCCCTCTTAATCGCCGCATTGGGGAGGCGCATGTCTACGCAGATCCTCACTGCTCCCGGCTGCTTAGGCTTGGGGGCGACTACTATCGGTGAAACCCAGGGCGTGGGCCCTTCCACCCTCTCAATGATATCCATATTAACAAGCGACCGCAGCTCTTCTACTTTTTCCCTGAGATGGAACGGAATTCGCCTGTGTTTTAGAGCGGTCGGTCTGATGGTGTCATCGATGTGTAGCCTTATCGGGGGCGCCTTCAGTTTCCCTATGCCTTCGAAAATGTCAGCATATTTGTCGAGCAGGCACTCGACGTCTATTTGATGCACCTCCAGTGCGAAATGCACCAGTCCAAGAGCCTCAGATGCGGCGCAGCTGAGTAGAGAATGAAGACTGATGTCCGTGACAAAAAATGTTCTTTGATTGCTTTGTCACCCTTGGAGACCGGCGTGACGAACACGCCCTTAATGGGTATCGGGGTGTCGCCTCCGAACGTAAATATTTTCGCCACAGAGTTGTCTAGCGCCGGAGGTCCTGGAAGTTTTTGGTACTGCTCTTCGGCCAATACACATACAGAGGCTCCAGTGTCAATTAGAACCTGTGTTGGCACACCTTGTATGTCCACCATGCATTTGGGTTGCCTCTTCTTCCTGGTTCCTGATGCTAAATTAGATATGAAGAATACTTCTTCTTCCTCTTCCTCCGCTAGCTGCAGCCTTTGTATCTCTTGTTCGAAAGCCGCAATGCTTCGTAGTCTTCTGGATCCGCCACCGCGACTTCTTGCTGGGCCTCTCTGTACGGATACGGGGGCTGGAGCACGGCACATACGGGCATAGTGCCCTGGTTTATCGCACCGACCACACGATCTTGATTTGGCCGGGCATTCCTCCGAGTGTGGCAGGTCATAACCGCAGTATTGACATATGGACTCCGACCCTGGGGGATTTCGAGTTTCTGGCTTCTTCTGGTCCCACTTATCTTTTGTGGCCCCCCGTCTGCTAATGGCATACGCCTCGTCCGCCATGCCTGGGCGCGTGGCTGCGTCCATCCTTGTGCCCCTCGCCTCCGCCAGTTCAAACGTCCTGCCACTGTCTAGTATTTGCGCCAGCGTCCACCCCGGCTCTCGCAATACTTGTCTCCTTAGCTTGCCCGAGCAACAGCCCTGTATTACCTGGTTCCGTATCATAGACTCATCATTGTCCCAGCGGCATGCCGTGGCTATCATTCTCAACCTGGCACAAAACTGATCAAGAGGTTCTTCGTCTTTTTGCTTCTCCCCACAGAACAGGAATCTCTCATAGTCCATATTTGACTGAGGTATGAAATGGTTTTCCAAAGCCGTCTTGACCATAGCATATGTGACTATCTGTAGATTGCAAGCCTCAAAAATGCGAATGACATCCAGGTCTGCCGAATACAGCAAAGTTGCCCTTTTCGCGGCATCATCGGTG
The DNA here is from genome assembly GCF_040938575.1 of Ambystoma mexicanum. Lineage (NCBI taxonomy): Eukaryota > Metazoa > Chordata > Amphibia > Caudata > Ambystomatidae > Ambystoma > Ambystoma mexicanum. The sequence goes on from NC_090938.1 coordinate 479,434,995, forward strand.
ATACCGGTTGCTGCAAAGTACATTTCGAGCCTTTTGATCCAGAGCAACCATCTTGGCCCCAGTTTGGATGGGGGTCAAACTCCTGCATCGGTAACAGAGACCCTTGTTGCGGCCCCGTTGTGCCATGTGCAGTCTCCGCTTCCCCATCGCTGTCTGCCATTGTTGCAGGTCGCACAGGCACCTCTAGGTGTCAGAGGCCGCAAACCTGATATGTGGGGCTCCAACGCCGTGTCTTGGCCATTCCTTCACTGTTGAGGGTTGTCCCCAGGTGGGTGGGAACGACCAGGGTTCCAAAAATTTGCCGTGAGGCAGAAGCGCAACAGCGCACGAGCACCTGTGCAGGCCGCTACTGTCGCTCAATCGTGGCGTTCACGCCGGGTCCGTGTCTTGCCACGATACGCAGCACCGCTGATCCGACGTTCGGTGCGTGTCGGGGCGAGCATAATCGTGGCGCTCCTCCTCGTCGCCAGTTGTTGTATCCTCACCCCAGATGGTCGGGGTAAGGATCCGCACTCACGCCTGCATCCACACGCGCACACCGGACACACACACGCAAAGACTACGCGGGACGCGTTGTTGCCTGGTCCGCGTCCTGGCGGGAACTGCCGCACAGGCGCCGTTTATTCATCCGCGCATGCGCGACCCGGAAACGAGGCTCGCGCATGCGCCGCACACTGCGGGGACATCACATCCCCGTTGTTACACAGCTAGGTTTGCACTTAATAAATCCCATACTTAAACATACATGCTTCATAGCCACATCAAGTACAAACCAGGGTGATCTGCCCTTTGCTCGAAGATCTGTTTGATGACCACACCGTTGGGAGCGAAATGATTTGAAGAAATACTGGCTGGTGGGCTTATTTAATAAGGTAATATGACACGTAAAGATTGAATAAACCTAATAGGAATGAGTACAGTGATTGCACCATGGTGAATCTGAATGCAAAATGTCTAGCCTGGCGTGCCTAAAAATAATATACAGTAAATATGCACTACAATCAGATAAAATGTATTTACATCAGCAGAGCCTGGACTCCCATGCAGTAACACCCCAATGTATCAATCCTTGAGAAAAGTGGTTTGATACGGAACGGTCCCCTTGTTCATTTGACAATTTGGGAATAATTCAGTTATAGATCTAATGGCTGAATGTGATAATGTTGCAGAACTGCTGCAAGCTTGGATCCTAACTGATTCATATTTCAGCTAAGCTATTTAGGAGGCAGGTTTAATGACGACAAAATTGGCTAGACGGGGCTAGACACTCCTTTGCATAGCCATATCAACATCTGATTTGTTTCCTTTGCTAGTAGATTGCAACTGCAACTTAATGTCTTCCCCTGCCTACTGTATGACTCTTCTGCAGGGGCACGCTGATGTTGTGAGGGTGGTCCTCTTTAGCTAGGGTGACCAGATGTCCCGGTTTTGCCTGGACTGGCCCCTGTCCCGAGAGCTTTTATATTTTAAAAACCCTGTCCCGGTTTTGGGCAAGAGGAGAGTGACAGTGTTGTGTTTTTAATCACAAAAAATGATCAACTATATAAACAGTATTAGATGTTAAGAATGTTGTCAAGTTAGGATGGATTTGAACCCCCAACCTTCCAGGTACAAGCCTTATGCATTAACTGCTTGCACCACAGACGGGCTGAGAGAAAAATACATGGCAAGATACATAATGTTAAACAGAGCAAAAGCACCTTTGTTAATATTGACATGATTTTTTTTTTAGTGTTATAGCTGATATGCTCAACATTTATAAACTAAATGCCAATAACAGTCAAGTTCATTTTACAACTATAACATTAAAATACATAATTCAATCAGTCTCATGCTTGGTAATTACGTGCTTTTACCAACGCTGCACACTTTGCATGCATACACTGTGGGAATAGGGGTGAGGGGAGGTCCGGTTAGGAGGGTGGGAATCCTTCTTTTATGTTGCTGGCTGTCCCGGTTTTTTGTCTTGAAAATCTGGTTATCCTATCTTTAGCGTTCTAAGGGCGCAGGACAGGACTGCCCACTCGGCAGCGCTGTGTGGGCATTTACAGATGTTAGTCACTGTGCTGGGACCAAGTACATTAGCTTCCGTCAGTCTCGGACTGGCCTATTGGGCAATAGGCCCATGGCCAAACCCAAAACGCAAAATGCTGGTGTGGGACACTTTTTTAGCCAATGTGGGCCAGTTTGATTAGTTACTTCACTATGCGGCTAATAGGTGTGACCAGTGTTGCTGAATAAATATGATTTAAGATACACAAGTTGCATCACATTTTATCAAAAACTCCCCCATGGGTACTATTCAAGCAGTGTCACAAAAAGAATGACTTGCCATTTGCAACTGTCGGACACTTTTTCATTGGTGCCCGATAACAATAGTATGGTCCAGTCCGACGACCCTGGCTTCAGGCCCCACTTGTTTGACAATTCTGGTTATGTCTCCACGCATACATGTCCATGTCTCGCTTCTGCAAATAACTTTGCTGACGCCACTGCAGAGCAGGGACTTCTGCTTAGCGAACTCCACAAATAAGGGTGCTGGCGCCTATTGTGCACGTGCGAAGACTAACCTTCACAACTGTTGCAAAGACAACACGGATGCTTCGGCGCACCGGAGAGGGGGGAAGCCAGCAAAAGGAGGAACATCTTGGAAGCCAGAGACACATCCGGTCCTAAGGAGGACTGCAAGTCATTTACATGCAGGTTGGATTTTCCTTTCCGGTGCTGGCACTATACAGGAAGGCAGTTGATTGGGAAAGAGCAGCGAATAATTGATAGCTGTACGCATTCATTCGTTTACCACCCTTTGCTTTTTCACTAAAGGAAGTAGGTGTAAACACATTTTTATTTTTGATGGTTATATATTCAAAATCTTTAACATGCCTACACAAGTCAAAACGTTTGGCCTTGGCGATGCCTGTTTTCCGCGTTGGGGGAACTGGAAACCGCGATAAGCAGATACATTCATTTACGGTCTATTTTGATTGTTTTCCGTTTAACTGATAATAGACACGATTTAAAAGAGCTATTCCAGAGTTTCAAAACTTTGCCTTGAAAAAGTAATTAAATGACAGTTAAAAAAAACGTTAGTATCTGTGGTTAGATTTCTAAGAAATTGCGATAAAATCACCTGCAAACCGACATTTGTTGCCATCTTTATTGAGGGGGATACTGAATTCTATGTTTATTAATATATGTGCTGGGCACGGCGCAAGCTAAACAAATGCTTTAGGTGTACAGTGTCTGACATGCGTGCATCACTGGGCTGAAAAAGACCGGTCACCGGAAGCAGGAAGTGGGAGCATCAACGCCAATCGCACTGTAGCTCACTATGCAATTCCACTCGCCTTTTATTGCCCAGTTTGCCGCCGACGTTCACACGCAGAGCGCTACACACAACCCTTGCGGATACCTCCACCACTCTGGGACAAGCTGCTTCACCCATTCTCTGGATTCCGAAGAAGCAATTCGGGCCTAGCCCCAGGCTTGTGGAATGCTCGCCGACTCACGTGCCACTTGTTAGATGCCTATAAATTCCTTAAATTCCTCAAAACCCTCCTGTCCTTATCGCCCGCCCGCCCACCCTGCGGTGTCCACACTATGGTGTCTGCCTCAACTCCCCCATCCCCCGCCCCCAATCAGGAGCAGTCATATATTATTGAAAGAAAACTTCTCCTTCTGAACTACCAGTACACTATCGCAGGGGAAACTGTCCTCATCAGAATACCCAGTGCACTATCACAGGGAACCTGTCCTCTCCATCAGAATACCCAGTGCACTCTCACAGGGAACCTCTCCTCTCCATCAGAATACCCAGTGCACTATCGCAGGAGAAACTATCCTCCATCACAATACCCAGTGCACTATCGCAGGGGAAACTGCCCTCTCCATCAGAATACATAAGGCACTATCACAAGGGAAACTGTCCTCTCCATCAGAATACCCAGTGCACGATCGCTGGGAACCTGTCCTCTCCATCAGAATACATAAGGCACTATCACAAGGGAAACTGTCCTCTCCATCAGAATACCCAGTGCACTATTGCAGGGGAAACAATGCCCTCCATCAGAATACATCGTGCACTATCGCAGGAGAAACTATCCTCCATCACAATACCCAGTGCACTATCGCAGGGGAAACTGCCCTCTCCATCAGAATACATAAGGCACTATCACAAGGGAAACTGTCCTCTCCATCAGAATACCCAGTGCACGATCGCTGGGAACCTGTCCTCTCCATCAGAATACATAAGGCACTATCACAAGGGAAACTGTCCTCTCCATCAGAATACCCAGTGCACTATTGCAGGGGAAACAATGCCCTCCATCAGAATACATCGTGCACTATTGCAGGGGAAACTATCCTCCATCACAATACCCAGTGCACTATTGCAGGGGAAACTATCCTCCATCACAATACCCAGTGTACTATTGCAGGGGAAACTGTCCCCTCCAGCAGAATACCCAGTGCACTATCACAGGGAAAACTGGCATTTCCATCAGAATACCCAGTGCACTATCACAAGGGAAACTGTCCTCTCATCAGAATACCCAGTGCACTATCGCTGGGAAACTGTCCTCTCCATCAGAATACATAGGGCACTATCACAAGGGAAACTGTCCTCTCCATCAGAATACCCAGTGCACTATCGCTGGGAACCTGTCCTCTCCATCAGAATACCCAGTGCACTATTGCAGGGGAAACAATCCCCTCCATCAGAATACATAGTGCACTATCGCAGGAGAAACTATGCTCCATCACAATACCCAGTGCACTATTGCAGGGGAAACTATCCTCCATCACAATACCCAGTGCACTACTGCAGGGGAAACTGTCCTCTCCATCAGAATACCCAGTGTACTATTGCAGGGGAAACTGTCCCCTCCAGCAGAATACCCAGTGCACTATCACAGGGAAAACTGGCATTTCCATCAGAACACCCAGTGCACTATCACAAGGGAAACTGTCCTCTCATCAGAATACCCAGTGCACTATCGCTGGGAAACTGTCCTCTCCATCAGAATACATAGGGCACTATCACAAGGGAAACTGCCCTCTCCATCAGAATACCCAGTGCACTATCACAAGGGAAACTGTCCTCCATCAGAATACCCCCTCTCCATCAGAATACCCGGTGCACTATTGCAGGGCATACTACCCCACCATAATTCATGGCTTCGAAGCACTTTAACATGGGCGATGGGTTCTAATTGGTAGCAATGTCGCGACTGGACTTTATTGATAGTGACCATCTCTACCGCAATGGCAGGGGGTGGGGGCAGCCAGTACGTTATTGCGTGCACTTAGCAGAACGCCGCCGCGCTATTGGACAGACTCCTGCTATTGTCTGTAGAGGGGATGGCCGCGGCAAGGGGTCTCCGCTTGCAGCTCCTCTCAAGGGCAGAGCACTCCATGGACAATGCTTTCCAAGCTGTGCTGAGGGGGGCAGGGGAGTCACGCCTTTCACAATCAAACCCCAGCCCATTCTTTTGGCTGGGGGGATGAGAGGAGAGTGGCTTTAAGCATCTGCATGACAACAGTTGTGACCAGAGCTTTCATGCGATGGTCTGCATTTACTCTGGGGCCAGCACGCCGATCACCCCTCCAGTGGCAACAGGGCGTGATGTAAAGGCGGCCTGCCATGGGTACAGGACTATTGCCAGGACGGCACCCAGCCTGCTCATCTCCGTGACTGCTGCAGCACAGAAAACTAAGTGCCTCACGAGCGTGCCATCAAACGTATTCACACGTGGGTGTGAATGACCTGCTATGTTTCAGAATACCTCCTGCGTATGCGATATTTACTGCACGCTGTACATAGACGTTATTGTGTGGACTAAATGACCCCGATTTATCCTATGCTGTACTCTAGATGCACTCCACGTGGTAAATACCCCATGCAACCTCAGCTCATAAATGGGTGGTATGTTAAAAACACGTGTGTGTGTGTGTGCGAAGAAGTGGTTAGGTTTTCTACATGCGGCTCTGAAAGACTTACGTGGTCTATTTCCTCGTTATGCAATTCCAATCACCTGACCATTCACAATAACGTGCACGCGGCATGCTACAGGCACGCGCCAAGATAAAAGAGAAGGGCAAGATACCACACCTCCTCTAGAGAGGGCAAAGGCGCACAATCCAGCTTTGGCACTTGACCAAAAAGGGTCGTTTGGTGCATCTTAGCGCCCTGTGCCTCCATTGTAAATGTGGGGTATTTACAGTGTGCTCCCCAATATTGTTCCTCTAACATGCTCCCACCCAGCTAGTAAGCAAGAGCGCTCTAGAGAAAATGGAGTGAGTATGCAGAGAGTACTGGGAGATGCGGGCTAGACAGGAGAGAAATACTATTATTATAGGTTATTTGTAACACACAGGTTAATTCCTAGAGGCTTCTGTGTGCAGACTCGGGGATCGAACCTGTGTTGCTCTGCGTCATCTTGTTTCCAAGGCGAGCGCGTTGCCCCGGAACTATCCTTCCCAAGACCATGACAGGATAAGTGGGTGATGAGATGTATAGGGTCTTCAGTTCCTTCCTGGAGCATGGCGCAAATACAAGGTGCCTCTGTATGTTATTCCATAGCCCGGAGCAAACCACGGAAAGGCCCCTTTTCTGGTTCTTTCCTTCCATCTAAGATTCAAGTTTGGTGATGCTGTGGCTTCTGGTGCTGTGTAGACCTCCAGAGACGGGTTCCATGTGATAATGTCCCCGCAAAAATGTTGCTATGCAAGAATGGCACAATTTTTTTGCGGCAACATTATATGGAACCTGCTGGTACACCCACATTATTTTATTTTTTTAATGGAGCGTGCGACACCCCCGTGATCCCTGCTCCCAGTTACCCATATATTGTCCCCCTATATAATGCCCAGTTACCCCATACATTGTCCCCCTACATAATGCCTATACCGCTTCCCGGCATTTGTATGTATAGTGACATATAGGGAGACAATATTACCCGATACCCAGAGATGGTGAGTCTCATCGTGGCAGGCTGGAACTTTGTTTGTCATTGTCTTGTATGTGATGCAGGCCATTTTGAAGACTGTGTGCGACTCACGGGGCAACCTGTGTAGCGCCCCCAGGGCTGGGGTGATGTAGTTGTATTTCTTTTAGTCCTGTGATGAGACACTCTGGTATGCTAGACACCTTTCAGTGGAGCCGGGGGGTGGTGGAGACCACGGCGAGGAGGCCATTGCCCCCATCCGAAGTGTGGGTGACAGCTTCGAAGTCCCATAGGTGGGGATGATGGGCTTGGGTTTTTGAAGGAAAGAGAGCTGACACCAGGTTGTGTTGGGTTTCCTTCACAACGTGGGTCTTGAAGGAAAGGTTGATGCCAGTGATGAAGCTGATAAATGAAGCTCTGGATTCCGGTGGAGGAGAGAAGCCAATGAGCTTTATTCCCATCAGCCACTTCTCGAGTCAAGTGTGTTTGGTAGTACTGAGTAAGGCGATTTCTGTCTTCATGGAGTTCATGCTCATGTATATCCATACTTAAATGCTCCCCCAACCCCAGGGTTTCTTTAACCTGATCAAATGGGACACAACACTGTTCTTCTGTGTGCAACACCTCACATTAGAGCAGCCCAACCTATGTTTTTCAAACAGCATGAGTCCCATGCATACCTCTGATATGTCCCCATTTTATGCATGAGTGGGCTACTCGGCCCCAAATGCTGGGACTTGTGGTTCTGAATTTAAAATGGGGGGAAAATAAAAAATAAAAATTTCGGAATGCAAAGGATAACATCACAACTGGATGACCGACCTGTGGAAAGGGAAAACGTGAAAGCTCGTCATGGGTCAGTAACGGTCGATAAGATAGCCCAGTGGATTTAGACAAGAGCCGCTAGCAAAACTTAGTGCACAACATGAAAGCCACCGATTTAAATGCGGCTGATACCATCGTCGACCCTTACGAGGCGTTCCTGTGAGTGAATTTAATGCACATCTCCTGAGCTCCTTGACCAACTTCACACTTGCTCTGCGCCGTGCACCAAGCAGGAGTACCACCACATACGACAGAACAGTCGCTTATAGGGACCCAGAATTTCTCCCAGACCCTACACTTCCAAATCCACCCCAGCCATCTAACAGCCACCCAAAGAGACATCATATGTGGCAGATGGTCTAAGCACGTTGATTGCTGGTACTTAGAATTTTTCTATAATAGGTATGAGACTACAAGCCCAAGCATGCATACCTCTGTTCACGACACAGCCAGGACTGCATGAAGATGGATAGGAGTACAAGGGACCACTTAACTAATTGTATCCCGTAAATATAAAAAAAGTATTCATTTTTTTTATTGATTTAGTTGAAATTAATCAACCTTTCAATAGTATTAACATCGTATTTAAAATCAGTATAATCAATATAATATACAATATACAAAAATAACTTCCTTATAAACACAAAATATGAATAAAAAGGAAATCAAAGACCAAGCCCTATAGCTCTTAATCAGAAGCAATTCATAACCAAGATAAAATCAAGGGCTGAAAACAAATACCAACACTAACGAATGTGCAACGCGGTACACTAACTATAATAACGTGATTTAACACATTGGTTAGCTTTCTTCTCTCTTTGTTGGTAATAAATTAGAAAAATACAATTCATATAGTTACAAGCAGATGACCAATCTAGCAAAGCCGCTAGGAGACGCTAAATTACCTCATTTTAAAACATTTACACCATGTTATTTTCCAATTGTAAACTTTCCAAGAATTTAACAGTGGCTAGTTGTATTGGCAGAAAAGAGCTGCCCAGGATTATAGACCAGCACATTTTCTCATCAAGATTACCTAGATACTTACAATACTTGGCTAAATGTATTTGCCTACGAGCTCTTAATGCAGGACACTCGGTTAATAGATGTTCTAATGTCTCTATAGATTCAGATTATGTATTTATTCCCTTTTCATCTCAAAATAACTAAATCGGAAATCGTTTTTTAAAAACTTTCTTAATTGGCACACTTGGTAACACATGACACAATGCAGCAGGATAACAAGAGCAGAGGAGAGGTTGGGCCGATTAAACCTGGGTTTGGGTATTGCAAGGTGCAGAAGGATAAATCCTGGATACCCAGAGGAGTAGGTCCATATGGTTCTCGTATAAGGAGTTTGGCATCAGGGGAATAGTCATATCGATTGGGGGGGGGCAAGATCACATCCGGCATTGTGGACAGAAGGTATATTTTAAGTGGGTTCCAAATGTCACTTGGGCGAGATTCAGGTGGTTGCATGTGTGCCCATTGCTCCTCCATATCGTTAGCCCACACTTCATATTTCAACCAGTGGTCTTTGTTGGGAGCATGCACATTTGTCCAGCGTAGAAGAATACAGCGTTTGGCTAAAAAGAGGCATAACCGTACAAATTTAGACATGTTGCCTAATGGTAGGTCAAAGATATGAAACAGAGCAACGGCAGGGGAGCAACAGCCTTACCAGTCGTTTGCGACAACGTCGCGCAAATATGCCTCCAAAAGGTCGCAGGTTGCGGGCAGTCCCATAACCTATGAAAGTATTTAGCATGGGTGAAGTTACAATGTGGGCATGCACCGGTCCCCTCATTAGAAAACATACGCAGCCTATCTGGAGTGTAGTGATACTGGTGTAGCACTTTTAGTTGTATCCGTTGGAATAAGGAATTATACAACACTTTGCGTGTTTGTGCATGCATGTAGGACCAGAGATCGTCCGCAACATCCAATTGGAGATCTTCCGCCCATTTAGCTTGTACGTTCTGATGTAATACACCCAAGTGAGTTTGAGTGATATAGAGACCACAATCGGCTCCGACTGTCGCTCGCTGTTAGAACAAAACCCAACAAACTATTGTTTTCAGGCTTAAGCGGGAAACAACTCCGCAATTTCTTCCAAGTCTTGTGCAGGCCTGCATATTGCATCCACTGCAAGGACGTGCTGCACATAAGCCCTGGGACATCGGTGGTTTGGATGTAGTTGTCTTCCGAGTACAGTGGCCCTAATGTGTGGAACCTGTGCTGCATCCAAGCCCCACATGAGCCAGCATCAACCAGCGGTAGGGATGGAACACAATTCTTCATGGTATGGGGCATGTACATCCATCTCCTTCCATATTTTACACTAGGCCAATGCTATGACGCTTGCAGTCAGCAAATCTGGCAGGAACAGCAATTGCAGGTCCCAACCCCCTGCTGAATCTCTTTCTAGCAATGTATGAAGGGGTGAGTTATCCCCAAACCAGAAGGCCGCAAATTGTGCTTTTACAGCCATCCAATACAGCCAGAAGTTGGGGGCTGCAAACCTTCCCATATCATATGGCTGTGTTAGCGGTTCCCATTTCAACCGCCCTAGAGTTCCATACGAATTTACAAATTTCCCTTTCCAACTCCTGAAAAAATTATCGCCCAGGCCACAACGGTACATTGAGGAAGAGATACAAAAGTTTAGGGAGAACAGTCATTTTGAGGAGTGCGATCTTGCCAGTTATTGTGAGGGGCAGATGTGCCCAGCCAATGAGTGTAGCCCGTAATTCAGCCATATACACAGTTGTATCGCATAGGGCCATGTCTTGCAACTGTCACACCCAGGTAGCGTATGGTCACTGAGGCCCACTTGAATCCCTGTAGATCTTCAGGTGGGGTGGTAATGGCTGCATGGGGAAAGAGCTTGGATTTGTTTCAATTCACCCAGAGACCTGAAACCTCTCCGAAGTTTAGAATGTCTTCCATAATAGACACTAAGTGTTCTGGAGGTTTCGAATGTATACCAGTGCATCATCTGCATAAAGGGAAATGATCTGCGGTTTGCCCGCCATTCTGATCCCACAGTGTCTATGTTTAAGTCTTATTAAATCTGCCAATGGTTCAATAACAGCTAATATCAGGGGTGACAGGGGAACCCCATATGGGTGCCTCCATCTATCTCGAATTGCGATTCAAGCAACCCATTTGTATTGACCCTGGCTTCTGGTACCGTATAAAGGAGGCGTAAAGCTTCGAGAAACCCTTGGCCAAACCCACACTTTAATAACACAGCGTACATGAATCACCATGATAGTCAAATGCCTTTTGAATGTCTAGTGTAGCAGCTACCACTTGGACCCCAGGCTCTATCTCTACCAATATATTCAGAAATCCTTTTTGTTTATTATTTGTATTGGTTTTCAGCAAAGGAACCGCAAATGGAATCTTAACCCATTATAACATAACAAACGTGAAAATAAAACCATGAGGCGGTTAAAATGTTGGAACTGTCATTAAACTAATAAAATTGAATCAACTTGTATGGTAACTGAGTCTACCATTAAACATATAGGGCTGATGTACAAAAGCGTTTTCCAATTGAAAAACGCTTTTGTAAATCTGGCCCTTCGTCTGTATCAGTAGCGACGGCCAACTGCGATTGTTTCTACTTCAAAAGTCAAGTCAAAGAAAAGGATTTCCATTGGTGTGGAGTTGCCAAACGGTGTACTTTGTCATTAATATCAGGGATTCTACACATACTTGTACTAGCATGGGTGTCTGTGTGAGGCAGTCATCTGGGCGCACACGTGTTGCCAAAGTTTGGCTCACCACAGCTGCCCTTTTCAATTTCAAATTATGAGCTATGGTTAAGCATGTAGCTGTTAACATATGGTTACACAACCTTCTGTATTTAGCCCCCTAGTGTAAAAAGTTCCTGCTCGCCTAAGTAGCCCAATAGGATTACTAGTGGGTGTAAGGGTAGAGCAATACCTACAATTATGTGATTCAAACTAACAACTTCTACTCATACGGGTTTGATTTTAGAGCAATCCCACCAAATGTGGGCAAAGGGGCCAATCCCGCCAACAAAGGGGTAAATAAGTCTTATTACACACACACACTCACACCCCAAATGCCCTAGTCTAGGTGTGATCAGTCTTGCTTTCACCATGCATTCTGGTAACCATAAAAATGGGAAACATTTTAAAAAGCGTAACTGGGACAAAGTAAGAAAACTCAGCGAACTTCCTATGTCCAATCCAATAGCGCACTGTTTCCATGCTTCTACCCCATTTTAGAACCTTCTGAGTGATGCCATCGGAAAGGGATTTTCCTCCTCAGGCGACGCCACTGGGGCAGATTTACTTGTGACGTTTCCCCTGTAAACGTGGCCCGACTCATCACACAGGATGGAAAAGCCGCACTAACCCCTTTTGAGGCCAGGCCAAAAGCCTGGAAAGAGTGACTAGGCCTTCCGGCGCAGAGGCCTACTTGTTCTCTCAGCGGCCTGGCGTGCCTGGCTTCGGCCACTGCGCAAGCGTACCTTCCCTGGACCGCAGGTCTCCTATCAAACTCGGCTGCAGGCCGCGGCTCCAGCGCAGCCCCACCTCTGCCCCCTCTGGCTGATCTCCCGCCAGCGAGCGGGAAGGCGGCAAGGCGTCCTTGACACCGCCGATACTGCGTGTTTGTCTTGTACCGTTTTTATCTGCTGCCGTCAAGGGTGTTGGAGACCTTGGAGCGAGGGAGGGAAAATACGTTCATGCGAAATGAACATTATCATGTTTCCAGGTGCGAGCATGACGTGACGATGAAGGGGGAGGCCCAGTGAGTATGGATTTGGCTAGTAAGGCCATAGTCTGGAAATTAAAAACAGCTGCATCTGGAAGTTACCATTTCGAGTGTTGATGCGTGCAGATCAGAGGAAGGTTTGTGGTATATTAGGAGAAGCGGCATCTGGTGAGCCATCCACTACACACCCTGGGTAGGTTCTTTTGTTATCAAGTGCGTGTTTGTGTTATGTCTTAGCTGGGGACACGCATTTATGTTGTGTGCTTTAGATTGTCGTGTAGGATATTTGGAATGGAGTGCTGTTTTATGTGTTTTTTTTCTTATACTGGATATTAAGGTATGTGTGTCAGCCTTAAAAAGGTTCTAATCAAACATTGTATACATAAAGTGAATTTCTTTTTAATCAAATATCCAGCATACAGTTATACATTGATTAATAACAAACCCACCAGTACTATTTACAAGTGTCCATTGGATTACATTTAAATACAAATATAGAAAAGTGATGAATATTTAAGAACATCATTTTAAAAGACTGTATAATTTCGTAAAGCGCATCTGATCTGTCCTCCAATGGAGTTGACATCCGTCATGGTCAGTAAGGTTGGTGTCTGACATGGCATCCAGTTTCCGATGCAGTGTCTTTTGTGTGTTGTATTACACACATTCACAGGGGTCTTATGGTGGTGAGATCACGATACTCTTGCACCCACTCCCCCCCCCTTGTATTCTGTGCCGCAGAGTGCGTCATAAGCAGTCAACCATCATATGATGTGTACTAATTGTCTTCTATGATGCCACTGTTCACAAGTGGAAGATTTCGCAAGCTGCCCCCAGCCCAGTGCTAGTCCTCTCTATGAGCATAAAGACAACAAAGAACAATCCGGCGTTGGGAGGGGTGATCCGGACTCCTGCCTTTGTCTTGACGATGGGTCCTCCAACAGTGCGTGCCTGTGTGCAGCAGCGCTCCGACTCTCTATGGAATGATGATAAATGGCCTCATCATCGACGCTGCGGCTCAAAGAGTCCTTTCACTGCACAAAGTGGCAGGGGCGCCTTTTCAGTATCTTTTTTTTTTTTTGTCGTTGATTTAGTTGAGCCGTCCTCAGTTGACTTGATTATTGCTAATGTTGCAGCGAAGTTGGAACAGAACAATCTACACACCTGAAAAGTGTGGTTCAACAGTTTTAGACAGGCTTGGTAACTGTCTAAAAGGGAGGAATATTTAACAAATGACTATGACTTATTCGACTAAATGCGGCAAACCATATTCAGGAGGGAAATGAAGAAAACCAGTTTTGGGAGCTGTTTTCTAGGCCTCAATAGCTAGTTCTCCCTGGCAAGCATCCCCAGTGTCTCTTGTAGGGGTTACCATCACCCCCCAAGTGGTGGGATTGCGGTATATGGTTTGGAATAACTCCTTTCAGGATCCACTGTGATGAATACCTAGAACATGGAAAAGAAGTCCATGCCTAAGGTCAGGTTGTAGGATCAACAGGTTCTGTACTCTGGGGGGGTGGGGAAGGGTCATGTTCCTTATTCTAAATCACTAAAGCCAAGGTTGCCTTACCCCATGGCCTCCTTCAGTTTCTCTTCTCTCAGTTTGAGGCCACCACAAACTCCTGGTTTCATTTTCTCTGATTCTATTATCTCCACCAGGGTATGTGTCTTGTCAGCAAGCTGAGAAATTCTTCCTCAGTCCCTCTGGCCTATGGCTTCCTCCATGGTCTTGGCTAAAGCGCCAATGGTTCTAAGTTATCCTGCCCAGTGGAGGCAACTACTCCAAAAGACTGCCTCTTCTAGCCGTCTCGGAGTGGCCTACAAACGGCGGGATGGCGGCTCCATCAGGGGGTTTTAGCACTTGAACCTGCATGCCATATGCCCCCTGCCTCTATCCCCTAATCCTTCCCCTACCATGTCTTGTCCTCCATGCCCACACGCTCCAAGCAACCATGGCACCCCCCCCTCCTCCTCCAAGTGTCTTGAGTGTCATAGCTGCTTGTCATGTTGTGCTCACCAGGGCTCTGGTGTGGGGGACCCCTTGTTGCCACCTAAATACCATAGATCTCCTGAAAAGGGGGACTTTCTGTTATGCTTGTTTCAGGGCACCCTGCTGGTGGTACTTTGGGAGACTGGGTGAAATATGTGGAATTCCTCATTCGCCACCTCATTTGGCCACATCTTAGTTGGTGTCTTCCCTGACCCCAGAGGTCCCCATGTCCTCTGACACAGTCCCTTACATGTGACTGTCTCGCTACCTGCCCATGTTCTGGAAAAGCTATTGAAACCAAAGGAGGGGTGTTTTCCTATACCTGTCCCTCACTGGTGTGTGGGCATTGGGATGTACTTACTTGCAGATTGCATTGAAGGCTACTTTATCTGAATTTATTTTCAAATTTGTTTATTGGCATTTTCGTTATAGTTACATATTTCAAGGTGACCGATTGGCCAGCGACATTCAGCCTTTGTGGTCAAACAACAAACTTTACATAACATGAACATAAACAATAGAAACATTAACTATCTCCGATTCAAGGGTGGGTGATGACTGATGAGGTTGTAGGCGGGGAGGAAGCGGCCGGGCAACGTGGGCACGGGTATGGGCTTTCCGAGAATGTTAATGCTGGAGGGGCTTGGTTTCGAATGTCTTAGGCAATCATTCAGGTCCTGTGCTAGGGCCGGTAGGTGGTTCAGGGGGGCTTATCATCCGAGGAGTGAAACAGTCTAGACATGGTGTCTTTCCAAGCAGCAAGGGCCATGCTTGACTCGTCCGTAGATCTAGCCACGCTGTCCTCCCAAGCTCTTGTTTCGGCAGTCGCCCATCTTTCGAATTCTTTGCGCCATGCCCTTTGATTTGGTCCTGCCGGCCGTTTCCATGCCATGGCGATAGTTCTCTTGGCTGTTATGCATAGCAAGTCCATCAGCCTAACCGCATATTTGAGTTTGGCCAGTCTGGGGTAGCAGCCTAGGAGGCATTCTGCTGGGGTCCATTTATATCTGGTGACTTCTGCCTCTTCGCAGGTTTTTTTTACCGTCGACCAGAGGCTACGGGTTTTGGTACAGTTCCATAACATATGGATTAAGTCTGCTCCCTCTATCCCACACCAGGTGCACTGTGTCTGGGCGGTTTTGTTGAACTTAGCGATTCTGCTCGGGGTTAAGTAGGTACGATAGAGTACATTTAACTGGATTAGCCGAAATCTCTGGTTTCTAGAGACCTCTTTCGGGAAGGACAGCGCTCTGCTCCATTCCTCTTCGGACAGCTCCAGTCCCATGTCTGATTCCCAGCGGGTCTTTAGTGTATCACTGCAGGGATTGGGGATGTCAACAAGGAGTTTATATATATATGAGATATTGCTTTCCCCTCTTCACTCAGGGTGTACATCAAGGCCAAGAGGGGAGTGTTCTCTGGTTCTTCTGGCCAGGTGTCCCATTTTGTGCGTGCTATCTTGCGGATCTTTTGATACCACAGGAATTGGCCAGCGTGAATGCCCTCTTCCTCCTGCAACTCAGCGAACTCCCTGAATGTGCCTCCGGAGTATAGATCACCCCAGGTGTACACTCCTTTTTCCTCCCAGTGCCTAATGGTGTGGAGGGTGGTGACAGATTTGTCAAGTCCCGAGAGTATTGGCACTTCTTGGAAGTATGGTTGCTTTAGGTGTAAGACCGTCTTGGTTCTGCACCATATTTTCCTGCCTAGGATTGTTAGAAAAGGCTGATCGTGTAGCAGAGTTTGAGGGGCCCAGAGCAATTCCCTCAGGTGAATTGGGGAGATCATGGCCTGTAGGAGGGGGTTCTCCGAAGTGGTCCCGTCTGCTAGCCATTTGGTTACATGGCTTAGCTGAGCTGCAAGGTAGTATTTCTCTAGACTAGGTAACTGGATCCCTCCTTGGCTGTGCGGTAATACTAAGGTAGACAGTGCCACCCGATGTCTGCCCTTACCCCATAGAAACTCCTTAATTATTGTGTCGAGAAGCCGAAAGAAGGGCTTGGTGATATAGAAGTGCACATTCTGGAACCCATATAGGAATCTACGGAGAATGATCATCTTGGTTATTGAGGCCCTGCCCAGCATGGATAATGGAAGCTTAGACCAGAAACTTATGGATTTGCGCAATTTGGGTATCGCAGCCATCGTGTTTCGTGTATGCATTTGTTCTGGGGTGTGCATTATCTGGATCCCAAGGTAACGGAAAGATTCGGTCTCCCACTTTATGCCGACCGAGGGAAGCTCTTCTGCAGATTTATTCTTCAGGGATGCTAATGGAAACATGCAGGATTTCGTTTTGCTAAATTGTATGCCCGAAACTTTGGCGTAGTTATCAAGGACCTCCAGTATTGTCGGGACATTGAGATGAGGGTCGTTAACATATATTAGGACATCGTCTGCATATAGTGAAACAATATGGTCAGTCCCGCCCAGCCTAATTCCTGCATCGAAAAATTGCTGCCTAAGGAAGATCGCAATGGGTTCTAGACCCAGGATGTAGAGCATGGGAGAGAGTGGGCAGCCCTGCCTAGTGCCCCTGCGAATTTCCCATGTGTCTGATGCATATCTCCCGGATTTTATCCTGGCCCTAGGTTCATTATATAGGATCACTACCCATCTGATAAATCGTTGACCGAGCCCAAAACCTTCCAGGACCGCTATCAGCCACTCCCAATAAATGGAATCAAATGCTTTAATAGCATCCAGGGAGAGTAGTGCGAGTTGTTTTCCGCTTGTATTGGTTTCAGCTATAATGTGCTGTAGCCTGCGTAAGTTTAGGGACGTGTTACGTCCAGGTATAAAGCCGTTTTGGTCTTCATGTACTATGTCACCAATCACTTTGGACAGACGTCTCGCTAGTATTGTCGTCAGTATTTTCACATCATAATTAAGCATGGCGAGCGGGCGGTAGGAGTCGCATTTATCGGAGGGTTTATTGGGTTTGAGCATCGGGACCAGTAAGGTTTCCCTCATACTGTCAGGTAGGATACCAGTTTCGAATGTCTCTGAAAAGACCTGGTGTAACAGGGGCGTCAGGGTGGGTTCGTATTCCTTGTAGAATTCTGGGGGGAGTCCATCGCATCCTGGGGTCTTACAAGTAGCGAGGGACCTAATAGCCTCTGTTATGTCTTCCGGTGTGATGTCGGAGTCTAGGGCTTCGGACTGCATTGGTGACAATTTGGGTAGGCCAATTTCCTCTAGGGTGTCCAATATCTGGTCCTGTGGGACCTTGTGTGTGTGGGAGTATAGTTGTGCATAGAATCGTTGGAAGGTATTGTTTATGTCTTGTTGAGTCCTGTGTTCTATGCCTTGTTCGTCTTGTAGTGCTGTAGTAGTATGCCTAGGGTGTTCTTTTTTGCAGAGCCACGCTAGTAGCCTACCTGGTCTATCGGCCTCTGCATGTGCTCTATTAGTTCTGACGCTAAAGTCGAACTTAGCCAACCTGTCCCATGCCCTGGAGCAGTCCTCCCTAAGAGAACTCAGTTCTTCCTCCCTTCCCAACGTGCCAATAGGGGTGGACTCTAGTTGTTGGACTGTCAACTCTTTCTGGTTCAGTTCCTCCCGTAGTAGTTTCCTGATGCCTCCTGCTTTTGCAATTGTTTCTCCCCGTATTACCACCTTTAGGGCATCCCATAGCGTACCTATTTGGTCCACACTGCCTGTGTTTACCGCTATATAGTTTTCTAAGGACTCCTGGAGCTCATCCCTGAAGGTCGGGTCTTTCAGAGCCTCAGCAGGCATTCTCCACATTGGGATGGGCGGTCTAGGGTTGTTGTGTTGCCAGTCTAATAGGAGTGGGGAGTGGTCGGAGATGGTCCTTCCTAAGTATTGTGCGTTAGCCGTCTGAGGCGTGTGTTCTCTGCTTATGAAAAAATAATCTAACCTCGTGTGTAGTTTGTGTGGGGATGAGTAATATGAGTATGTCCTTTCGTTTGGGTGGAGGTCCCGCCAAGCATCTATCAGGTCGAATTCGTTGAGCGTTGCATTTAGGGATGAGGTGGCAGCGGGGAAGCCGCTTGCCGGTGGATAAGACCTATCTAGTTCGGGATTGTGAACGCAATTAAAATCACCACCCCACAAAAAGAGACCATCCCGATACTGTGACATCTGGGCGCTAAGTGTTTTTAAGTGAGCTGGGATATTATTGTTAGGGAAGTATGAGTTTACTATACATATTTCTCTTTGTTCCACTGTTCCCCATATGATCAGATATCTACCTTCAGGGTCCCTCACCAACCTGCGTAGGAGAAACGGTACCTGGGGGTTGAACCAGATGAACACCCCTCTGGCGAATTTGGAGTAGGGGGCTCCGTAGCCTTGTCCCCCCCAGTGTTCTCTGAGCTTCTCATCCGCCTCAGCGGTGCAGTGAGTCTCCTGTAGGAGAGCAATGTCCACTCTCTTCCTCTGTAGGTAGGATTTAATCCTGTTCCTGCGGGGGTAGGTGCCCAGGCCCCTTACATTCCAGGTCAATAGTCTAATGTGTGTAGCCATCCTGTTTCCGTAAAACAACAAGAGAGCCCCCACTTCCACCCGTGAAGCAGATGATGGCGACCGGCATCGCCGGTTCGGCACTGTTTAGTGCGGTCCTGCCCATCCCGGCCCTCCAGCCAGTTCCCCCACCCATCAGTTGTACTTTTGCCTTCGGAGATCTATCAACATTAACAACCTCCTTCCCGTAGGATGGATCAACAGAAAAGAACAACAGTAAACTGCCCCCAGCAGTTGTTATGAACTCACAACGCTCGGGGGCTCCCGGGCCTTCCGGTCCTCTCCAGGTCTTCCAGCCCGGGTGATGTGTAGGTATTTTACCTGCACCGCTTCGGTTGGGGTGGGTCGTCAGTGTTTTTGCACAAGAGCCTCCGAGCTCCTGCCCGATTGCGTCGCCTTCTTGGTGTGGCGATGCGATTTATTCCGAAATAGTAACCGTGGTTGATGTGTCCTTCAGCTTCTCGCGTGATCTTTGTCGTTGCCCTGGTGTTTATTGTTTCTCGCTGTACCCTCCGCATCTTCAGCCAGATTGTTGTGCTCAAGCCATAGATTTGCCGCCGCTGGGGTTTCAAGGAAGATTGCCTTCCCGTTGTGGAGCACTTTGAGTCTCGCTGGATATAGCAGCATATATTTAAGGTTGAGTTTCCTTAGAGTGGCCTTCACTGGTATAAAAGAGTTTCTCGCCCGTTGTACTACTGGGGTGTAATCAGGATACATGACTATTGACGCCGCGCCTCTTTTGATCTCTCCGCCTTCTCTCGAGAACCTCAGAATGGCCTCCCGATCCCTGAAATTTAGGATTTTAGCTATTATGGGTCTCGGATGTGAGCCGGGGGGAGGTCGCTTTTGAAGGGATCGGTGAGCTCGCTCCACAGAGAAACCCTGGGTGAGTTTGCCTGCCCCGATTTCCTGCAGGAACAGCGTTTCAATGTATTCGGTGGGGTCGGGGCCCTCTGAATCCTCCGGTATCCCCAGTATTCGGACATTGTTGCGGCGGGCTCGGCCCTCCGCATCCTCTGAGCGCGTTTCTAGCCGGGCTACTGTGGATTCCAGCTCTTTGACTTTCGCCCTGAGTTCCTGTGTGGTCTCCGTTGTTTCCCGCAAAGAGTCTTCAGCAGTGACCATTCTGTCGGTTAGGTTTCGCGCGTCTTGTCTCATCAGTTGAATGTCTGATTTTATTTCGCCGATCTTGTCTTCCATGGATGTTCGCAGTGCTGCTATCGCTTGTAGGATTTGGGAGTCTCTGTTGCCTGAGTCGGAGATCCTTGAACAGCGCTCATCTCCTGTGGAATCTGTTGTTTTGGTCGGACTGAGGTGAAGGCATCCATTGTGACAAGTTTGGGTTTGTGCTTTGGAGGTGGCATTCCTTCTAGAGAGGGCTTTGATGAGGTGCTATATGATGTTCGCTTCAAGTTCGTCCACCAGGGCTCTTAGGAGAGTGTTCCGAGAGGTATGTGCAGTGTCCTCGCTGCCTGCAGTGGCAGCGTATCCGTTGAGTCGTTTATGCAACTGATGCCCTCGCTTCTCGTTGTTGGGCCAGACCGTGTTCACATGTTTTAGGGCAGGTTCGCACAGTGTTATGACCCCTCTCAATGGCCTGGTTCTCGCGGTGTTACTTTTATCGGGACCACTGGTTGTCGGGGATATGGGGCCGTCGTGGTTCGGTGAGCTTGTGGCCCTATGGCTCCTCAGGTCGTTTTCAGTGAGGGAGGGTGCCAGTCATTGGTTTGTTGTAGGCGCTGTCTTCCTGCATGCAGCAAGGTGCTCCCTTTCACTCGTCTCGTTGCCTTAGGATAATGATCAGGTGGTTGCCAGCGGGTCGTTCCTCCTCTTGGGGGTTGCGGGGGTTATGGTGCTTTGCTAGTTTCCCCAGCCATGGGTGTGTCCCTGGGCAGAAGGTGGGGGAGTGTCCGCTGGGGCGAGGCCGCTCCCGGTCGCCGGTGCGGGACGTTCCTTATGCTGGGGCCCGGCACTTCAGCGTTGTGTGTAGCTATCAGTCCGCGTTATATGGCTGGGCCGTGTGATGGCCCTCACCGCGGGGCTCACAGGGCCTCGTTGTGGCCTGGGTGCTTCTTGGTATCTTGAGTGGCCCGTATCATGTGCGCAGGCCAAGTGGTAGTCGCCCGCAGGGCCCCCACCTGTCGGGTCCAAAGAAGGGCTGGAAGGCCCAGTCTGCCCCTCCGCGCGGTGTTCCTCGTCTGTTTAGGGGCCCCGGCCTTCACCTCCTCTCTTGCAGCAGCGGTGTGTGGCGGTGTGCGCCCCGCGGCGGTCTCAGCGCAGGGATGAGAGGTGCAGTGGTCTGCTCACCGTCAGTGGCACAGATGACCAGTAGATCATCACCATCCGGAGCCGTAGGTGCCGCCTACTTCAGTTCCCGGGCTCTCCTCGTCTGCGGGCTTCGGACGAAGTCGCGGCCGCCATTTTGGATTCTCGGGGACCGAAGCGCGGAGGTCGCGTTTTCGGTGTTGCCGGCTCCGTTTTCGTTCGGATTTTTTCTCGGGCGAAGCAGGCTCGGATGAGACAGCTGGAGGTGTGCTTATTTCCGTCCTCGGTTCGGGCTGGAAGTTCCTACGAGGATCGGTCTCAGGATCAGGGCAGGAGCTCAGGAGAAGTACGTCCTCAGTCCATGAATCTAGACCACGCCCTACTTTATCTGAAATCCATTGCAGACTAGTTGGGAGAATGCTTTTCTAACTCCTATCCATTAAAGGCGATAACCCCACATGAATCTGTTTCTAATGGCGTTGCAGGGTGATTTCCCAGTTCCAATCATTTCTGATGGGTTGGAAATGTGGTTTGCTAATTCCAGTCCATTAAGGGTGCTATTCTAGCTTTGGTTCATTGCTAATGGGTTGGGAGTGTGTTTTCCTAATTCCATCCCATCGAGGGTGATGTTCTAGCTTGGGCCATTGCTGATGAGTTGGGAGTGTGGTTTCTTAACTTCAATCCATTAAGGGTAATAGTCTAATTTGAATCCACTGCAGTTGGGTTAAGAGGGTAATTTCCAAATTCCAATCCGTTGATGTACTTATGTGTATCCTTTCTTGATGGGTTGGGAGAGCCGTCTCTTTGCTCCATTCCATTACTGATTGGACTGGCCTACTTACTAGAATCCTTCCATTTTGTCTAGGATTACATCCGTGAGTGGGAGTGACATGTGAAGGCATCATGAAGCAATACACAGATAACCGATTCAAAGGTCAAAAATAAATGTTTTATCAAATGATGGGATGGTTAAAGGCCTAACTTGCCCTATAATAAGGTGGGATTTCCCTACCTAAAGAAACTAAGGAAAGTCCGAGTCAAAGGTCTAGTTAAAAGTCTGTGGGCCTCATCATGAGCTGGGCGGTAACGCCGGCGCTAATAGCCGTACCGCTATACCCCGCAGCGCTATTGGGCCCAATGGGGAAAATTCATGCTATTACCGCCAGCAGATTTCCTGCTGGCGGTAATCGCGCCAAAAATCGGCAATTTTGCCACAGATTTCCCCCCCCCAGCTCAGAGCTGGGGGAAATCCGCCAAAGCCATGATCTGGCGGACCCTTAAGAGTGGCGGCAATAGCGCTACCGCCGCATTTAAGGGTTACCACCAGACTTGTGATGAGGACCTGTGTCCAAAACCAATTTTTTGCTGATATCCCTACAACACAATGTGTAGGGATATCAGCAATACATGAAATAGTGTCCCAAATAAAGTTCTGAGCTTCTTCCAGCTACTGGCTTACTTTTCAGCTCCCCTTCCTCAAGTTCAAGATAGTTCCACTAAAATCTCAGGGTTCCCTTCCCTTCCCCAAGTTCAAGACAGTTCCACAGAGCCTCTGGATTCCCTTCACCAAGTTCAGTTCGTCAACTTGTACTTCTCAATCTTTCAATGTTCCAAAACAACTCCAAGCCAACTTTATATTCCTTCTGGTTTCTTAACTTTCATTCAAATTGCTTTCTCCTATTTCACTTCAGCAACCTCTTTGGCTTTCACAGTTGGGGTTTCCCAGGCCTAGGCGCAGTTGTCGGTCCACCCCTCACATGTCACGCAACCAGGAACCCTAGGCTCCTTAACCCAAACAGGTTCTTCTGTATTTGTACCTGTGTGATGGTTCACACTCACTTGGCTTTTCCTGGTCAGCCTCTTGGCTTCGCCACAATGCATTCTTTCCTTTGCCAGTTTCTGGGCCGGGCCACAGCATGTTTTTGCATATAGTTCACTTTGTGGTGTTTTTGTTTCTTCACCACCTTGCTTTCATATTTTCTATCTATTTTTCATACTTGCTTTCCATTGCGTTTCATACTGCTTGTGCTTTGTTTTCAATCGGCGGTACTTGAATTTCACACAGGCTTATCAGGCCATAACTTTGCCAAAAGCCTTCATTTAGTTTGATATTCAATATCTGTGTTCTATTTATCTGCTGCTTGCATTTTATATTGTCCTTATATTTCCCCTCAATGCTTTGGGTTCATCTTGTGCATGCTTTTCATTCATTCAGCATCTATTTTGGCTACCCCAAGGCCCCCAGGAGCACCCCGGTTTGAGTGCTCTTCCCTTCTCGCTCACTGGTCCCTAGCGTCTCCTCTGGGCAGCTTTGCATACCGTTTGTGCTCTGCAGACATGCTTTCCTTTGACCGCGAGCCCCACTCGCACTTCACCTTCTCTTCGTATCTCGCCGGCAGCTCCGCTTTCTGTCCGCAGACGCTGTCGGTAACTCTGCTCCTTTCTTCTGTGTCAGCAGCTCCAGCTGCGGACCTCCGACCAGTAAGGCTCTCACACCTGTGGCTTCTCACAGACCGCCCGGCCCCTTGGCTCCACAGCTTCTTGGGATCGTCTGCCAGCATTCTGGCCCTCCTGCAGGATCCACTACGATTGCTTCCTAGTATGCAGGATTCTCCCTCCAGGGCTGCAACGATCGGCCTCAGCTCTCTCCTTCTGCTCATCATTCTGTTGGGCTCTCACCCTTTTATACACCTGCAACCACTTGACAGGTTGCAGGTCTGAGTCTATAATTGTAATTGCATGGTCGTAATTAGTGGAGCACTTGGGACATGCCTGATCTTTACAACACTCTACAGGATTCTTCCTAGTCTCAGTACTAGAGTGGCGAAATGACTTACTAGTGACTACTCCTAGTTGCTTCTTCCTCGTCCCAGTACTATAGTGGGTTGAATGAGAGGAGATGGTTTGCAACAGCCCACAAAGGCCGGGGGAGGGCGAGCTTAGTTCTCATATGGAAAAGGGGGATACCCTGTCTCGCTTGTGGCTCTCCTCTTCACCCTCCTCCAAGTGTTCCTGTATTTATGATGCCTTATAGTGGCTTTCCGGGCAGAGGGAAAAGGATAGCAATATCCTACAAATGCAGCTGGGACCAAGGGTTAATCATGCAATGAAAATGGGGGATACCGCGTCTCACCCAAGGACATCCCCCTGTTATTCCCCAAGTCTCCTCTGCCCAGGCCAGGTGATTCTCCCCCGCATCTCCATCCCCAGGGTTGGGGATCCCAGAGCGATGATGACGGCCACCTGTGGAGAAAAAAAGCGGGGGCGCCCTCGGGTACCTCATAGAGAGCATAGCACTTGCTCTTGCTGCACATTTATTTTGTCCAGAAATGACTTTTGCACAATATTCAACCCACTGTCTGTTAACATTTTTTAACAGATGTGATAAATACATCTATAGAATCTATACCCAACATTGTTTGGGTCTCTCACAGAATTTACTCGGAACCTGCCCTACATGTGTTTTCTTTTCCACAAGGACTTGCAATAACTATAAACGTGCTTTGGTGCATTAGCCAAAAGGCTTGATCACGACAGCAATTGGAAACAAGATTCAAATAGGCCTGTGAGCCCATGCAGGGGAATTACCATAGTGCAAAACCAAACACTGGCGGTGGCGCCTCTCTATATAATTTAGATCCAAAGCATACTGGCAGAAGAGTGAAGTTGCTGAAAGGCGGTCACTGCAAGTTTGCACTCAGAATTTGCGCTATTTTCAGAGTGGGCCCACCTCCATTCATGGTGCGCAGAACCTCTGGCTCCTTTCTCCTGCCCCCACCCCATTGCGTTCTCCCCGCCTGTCCGCTTATCCCGTTTGCTGTCCAGAGACCACTAGATCAAAACATGAAGCGCTATTTACCTTGGACTCGGCCTATGCACAATGCTTTTTTGTGTATTTCTCTTCTGCATGGGGGGGCCTCGGGACTGCACATGACACATTCTAGTGTTCCAAGCAACAGTAAGACGAGCGCAGCGCTTGGATTCTGTGTTCCTGTCTAGGGTTCTGTGTTCCTGGTCTATGCTATGCTATGTGCCTGTGCTTTATACCAAGAGTCGATGATATTTGGATGGTCTCCAAGTCCTCCAGACAAGCAAACGCTCATCCTTTGAAAGCTTGCCAACAAAACAAGCTTAAAGGATAAAAAAAACAGAAAAAACAACACTTTACAAAACAAGCTATCAAAATGAGAACAAATAAACAGCAAAGGAAAATAAACCTGTGAAGTTTCGCATGGATTTAACAATCTGGAAAAAACGGTTTTGTCAAGGTTACTTACTTTGGCTCTGAAAGAAACATCAACTGTTTATAGCTTGTAAAGTATCGGAAATTCTTCATCTGAAACATTTTGACAAACAAGAGCGCCATCAACCCGGGACACGTGGGAAAAGGCTAAGTTTGAAACATTTACCCAAACACTGACCCTGCACTGATCTCCGGTCTGGGAGGCGGGAAGTGAGATTGAGGGAAACAAAAAGAAGCAACCATTATACCATAAAAGGGTCTTTCCCTGTGAATGGAATCCACATGTTACTCGCTCATGGCTGCTGTCCCAAGAGAGCAGCACTCGTTGGCCTCCATCTCTCAAGGTTGCCTTGCCGTCCAATGACAACAGCATTTCTTTGCCTCAGTCCTCAATCCGACCAACCCAACAAGAGGCAGTCGGTGTCCCACACTAAAATGTTTTTGTAACTGCACAGTTAAGGGTTTAATGTTGTAGCTAACAGTTTTGTAAACCCTCTCAATATTTCCACCAGAAGATAGAGGTTTGCTTAAGATCATAAATTGTTATTCGCCACGGGGAAGCCGGATTAAAATTTCAGTCTCCTGGCCGAACAGCAGACAGCCATACCCTTTGATTTCTTTCAATGCTCGCAGCTGCTAAACTCAATACAAAGCCACACATTCATTTCTAAGAACCAGTCAGAGGTGCTCGGAGATGACACATTGATTCCTGCGCCTGCAGGGCATGGCCACCGTCTGTAGATTGTGCCTATATCAAGCTTGAAGGAAATCCCTCGGGTACTGTTGATTTGGTCACTGTGCCCGTTCCCTGTGTATGGTGCCTACAGGTTATGGCTACTGTTTCCTAGCCAAAGACATTGCCATGGGCACTTTCCCACAGGGTATGACCAATGGCATGCCCCGGAGGAACTGTAGATACGATCACTGGGCCTGGGGCATTATTATTATAATTGAGTGTTGACCTAGTTTTGAGAAGCAACAGAGCACTTTACAGAGGTATGCAACAATAGAGACATAACGGAGCGCTTTGCAGAGGTAACAGAACAGATATACAGCGGCGGTAGGATACAGAGGGGCATGGCGGAGGGGTACAGCTGCGTTGGGTGGCGGGGAGAAGAGGGGCGGGTGGCGTCTAGCGAGTCGGGTGGTGTGAGGGGCGATGTGATGGCTTAGGTGTTGGTTGGAGTTCATGCTATAGGCAGTGTCCACTGGGTATGGCCAGAGGCTATGAATGCCCTGTGAACAGTGTAGTTACTTAGGATCACTCTGTCCTGGGCATTTCACAGGAAGTAAGTAGGATACCAGTGCCCATGGCGGCATGACCACAGGCCATGCCTTTGGGGCACTGCAGTCAGTGTCACTGTGCCCTATAGGCACTCCAGTACAGAGTATTAGGGTAAAGCTTTGACAGTGACCCTGGGCAAAGTGTCTACAGGACATGGCTGCAGACGCTGCGGCCATGCCTATGCATGGCCTTCACCCGTGCACTGGGATGAGTGCCATTGCCTGCAGTTCCTGCATGGCAGCTCTCACAGACTCTTTAGTCAGGGCCAGTGTGCCCGGGAGCCTGCAGCAGGCAATGTTGTGCTGACCCTCTCTTTAGGACTACAGGTCAAAGGCTCATAAGCACAAGTAATTAACAGAAACTTTTAGGAATGTATAGTTCGCTACTAAAATCGTAACCTATGTTTAACAAGGAAAAACTTGTGTTTAACAAGGAAAAACTTCAGTTGAAGGGATGGCAACGTTACAATCCCTTTCCCTCATCCGCCAACTTGCAGATACTTGTTTTGTTCCTCGAGGGGTACAATGTATATTGGAGAGAGAGTGAGATCGGTAGCTAGAGAAATGGACCCTGTCTGCAAATGGCCATGGGTAGGAGTGCAGGGTTGCAGGTTGTTTTGCCTTGTAAGGCCTACTCCCACCGTCCCCTAACAGACTTCCCTCTAGGATCTCCTACTACCTTACACTACACACAACACTCCCAGACGGCCACCACAGGCCTACCTGTTAGCACAGCACCACTAGCTGAGCAATTACTAAGCTCTCCTCTTTCATCCTGTCACACTCTCCAGCATCAGCCGCTAGTCCATCAGATTTTGGGCTCTTCCCTAAGGTTAACATGCTTCTGCATTTCACCACCAAACCCATAGAAGGCAGATTGGCACACTGGAACCCTGTGCTTCTGACATGCACCCATCACCACCAGAGGTTTTTGCACCTGCGTTTCCCACTTTTTTCTTACCCAGCCAAATGTAGAGAAACTACCAATAGTGGCAGAGGGCCACTGTACAAGACCATCTACGTCACATTACCATGGAAAACCTAGACTGATTTGCCATTTATTAGCTACACCACCATAACTTAACTGACTCAGCATGAATCGCCCGTGATCGCACACTTTACATTCACAGCTATCAAAAATATTTGTGCGGATTAAATCGGAATCTTTACAATTTTGGTCCTAAACTTTGACAAAGGAATTGCTTTATGTGGATTTCTATTCCAAGGCGGATATTTTGCTCAAGTGGTGAGCCTTTCAAGTCTGTAATGCTGGACATGAACAAATACCCCTGGAGGCCTCTGGTGAGATCCCAGTAGAAGAAAAAGGCATGATATCAGCATCTGGATACCCCCCCATCCCTAGAGAGGTTCAGGAGGCGTGTCCTAAAAAGAAATTGAATGAATTACTTAATTGGGCGATTCCACCAACAGGCAAAAGTCTTGGAAAGGCTGGTAAGGCACATGTCAGATTTCCGCCATCCCCACCAGTAAGGCAGCACCCTGACATTGAGTAGTGTTAGGGAGGAGCAAAGCTGAGTAGATAGTTGGGATGAGGGCGTGGGATAGCTAAGGTGCTCGGGAAGGCATGAGAAGGAAAAGTTGAAGGAGCCATGTGTACAATTGGACCGGACGCATCATGGGACTCAACTGTATTCTATGGCACTGAATGGGGAGATAGCTGGAGAAGATGGGTTCCTTGTGCCAGGAGGGTAAGTCTGGAATTTACTCACTGCATGGTGAGTTGAGGTATGCTAAAGCCATGCCCAAGAAAGCCTAGACAGCAAAATCCTGCTGCCTACTTCCCTACGGCTCACAACAGCATTTGGCAGGGGTTGTACGACAAATCCCAATTTGCCAATTTTTGCAACAGCTCTCTGAAAAACGAGCAAAAATAACCTCAAATGTTTTTGGTTTCCTCATTTATGTTCTAGTTACCAAAACCCTAAGTGCTTAAGAACAGCAGGCCTGTCTATGGCTTAGCCGTGGTCAGACGTCTGAGCCTTCCAGTGTCCTGGCGAGCCAAGGCACGTAGAAACCATGCCCAAGAAAGCACAGCATGCAAAGCCCCTCTATTCACTCCCCTAAGCCCCCAACGGCCAGGTAATGGTAGAACACACTCAGCCTTTCATCCTTCCAAGGTCCATTAAATGAGTATCAGATTCGATTGAGAGATTATACTTTATCATTTGTTTATTTTGTATATTTATTGATTGCAAACATAGCTTTGGGAAGCAACCGAGCACTGCATCAGTGGTGGTTACAGGCATACGCGGCTGGGTTGCGGGGTGGTGGAGACAGTCCTAGCAGAATATCATTTATTACCAGCATACCCTTTAGGTTGCAAGGAATTGTTTTTGCACTGGCGGGGAACCCGTAACCCTGCTGAAAGGGGTATTGGGTGGCAGAGGGGCCTGGGCAGTGGAGTGGTCGTCTGGTGGGATACCAGTCTAAGTGGTTTTGGTACGGTCTTGATTTCATTCTGACTTGCAGGAGGGTCGGGGCGAGCCTGATGTTGATGGTTATGTGTTCCGGGGCATAAATCAAGAGTGCTCGTTTTACATTTCCCATCCTCTAGTCTGGACATGTCCTGGCGATGCACCACCCTTTAAGTTTATAGGACATGTGTTTGATGAAAGTGCCTTTAAATAGAACATCATTACTAAAGGTGTTTTAGGGGCACCGACCACACAGTAACTATCTGATTTTCTTTACTGCGCTTCACTGGTTGCTAGGCACCAGAAGAGGAGTGCTGCATGATTTTAACCTGGGTACATGAAGAATTATGAAAATATCCTTTCCTTACAGAAAAGGCTATTCGCAGCTACATACCAGGCATATTTTCTTTGCAGAGAGACCCTTCCTATGCAGCTCTCAGAAGTTTGGTCGTGCAGAGGTTTGGAGCAAGCTGAAGACCCATCTTCTGCAAGCATTCAGCGCACGATCAATGCTTTGGGTCCCGTCTTCAGTCTCCCTCGGTCACTGGCTCAGCAAGCACTCAGGATCATCCTTATGCTGCACGAGGCGCTGTCCAAATAAAGAATCATGAACACATACAAACATTTGTTAAACGTTTGGCATATTTATTTTCAAGTTGTGCAGTGGCCAGCCAATGGTCAAACTTGGCTAGTTACGTACACAGATTGACAACAAGCCACGTGTGCTGTTCCAGTCCTGGCTACTGAGACATTCTGGGTTTGGGAAAGTGGCAACCAAATCTCAGAACTAGTTTTCCTCATAATGGTTCAGAATCATAGCAGTGATCTCTTGTTATCAGGGACTGGACTGAGGGGGGATAATATGCTATGCTAATCATCTGGCTTATGTGACTGCTCTCACTAGCTACCTATACTGCATCGGAAGCAGCCTTCACCACACTGCAGTGGCCATTTTGGCATTCTAGCCCTAAAAGCAATATACCCTTCATCAGCCAAAGATGCGTAACTGCACCACAACCACGTACACCCATCCATTCGGTGATACAGGAGCAAACCGGCTTGGTGCCGCTTTTCCCCTTTCTGAAAAAGCCTTGACTTTATTTAGCAAATGAACACTTTTAAACCAAAACAGCTGTGTGCTTCCACTTGTCTGCGTGCATTCCCTCCCCAGTTCGGTGTCTGGTGCAGGAGACCCCGTTGCTATGTGTCTCAATCATAACTAGGCCACTTCAAATGAATACATTTCACCCAAATTACAGAAAAGATATTGCAAGCAAATGTTTGCCTTGAACCTTCCAAAATCTAAAAGTCCCTCCTTCCCCCAGCCATGTTTATAGTCCATATCCATGCCATAGCTGCATTCTGAATGTTGTGCGGCTGGACATGTATTAATTTCATTTATTGAAGGTACAGGTTGTTTCAACCAGAAATACTTACAAAAAGGTGCAACATCAATCTTTGGGGCAGTCCTGGGTTAAGTGCCATGCAAAAGTTGTCGAGGAAGTGATGAACAGAGCGGTGGACAGTGTGGCATACATGGACCAAAAACCAGGCTACAGACTGGCCTATTTCATCATGTTCTATTTGTGTAGTATCTAACTGCAGCAGTCATGCCCTCGAAGTGCTTCAGGTGGTCCGGGAGTTCAGCGGACCGTAGTCTGAACATACACGTTAGACAGTCCATTGCATTCAATTCCATTTAATGTCATTGCACGAGGATATTAAATTATACTGCACATTTACTACTATTGCAGGCAATTGACAATTTGTGGCGGATATGATTAGTACTGTAAACTTTTATTTAGCAGTTTTGTCTTGGGTGTGGGGTGCTGTGTGATTTCCTATGTAATTGAACACGTGGTTGCTGGCGTGAACTGAATTTGTTGTGGGACTCAGCCAGCTAATGTGGGGCCGCTGCACTAAGAAGTGGTGCGAGGAGTGTTTATTAACACAACTATCTTTCCATGGAGCAACTGACTGCAGTTGAGGGCTCTACAATACTTAACATACATTTAGTCAACAATACGGGCATATTCCATGTCCATTTGGTAAATATTACAAATACAGTGGTCTGAACATGCCTGGCAAACTGGAGAATGATATCACATGATACTGTACATTTACTAGTACAGAGGACAATTTTCGCACCAAGGATTTGGAGCCTTATTTATCCTAATTGGGGAGTACCTGCATATATAGGTGAGGTTATGGCTAGAACTTCATCCCCTGCCATCAGCACCTATTCTGTCAGGTCCTCATTAGTAGGGTGCTCCTGTGCCCCCTCAGCACCTCACCACCATCCTTCAGTATCCATTCTTGTCCTCCATTTGTGGCCACTGTCGGTAATGGCAGAACCACAACTCCAAATTCCTGCACCTTGGGGCCCACAGCAGAACACCTGGCCTCCAAGTTGGTCTACACGCCCCAGCCCAACAAGATCCACTAGTCACGTGCCCTGGTCCCATGATCCATCTATTGATGGTTTTAAGTAGCCTGCAAGCTGCAATTGGGTGCAGTTGGCTATGGTTGGTTAATGGGGTGAGCTGTGTAAGAAGGGCGTTCTCGTGTTGAATGGGTGGGAGAAGAGGGGTGAAAAGTCCTCTGAAAGAGGAGAGCAGGGGTGGGCAGCGAAATAAAGGGGGTGATATGGGAGAGTGGGGTGCCAGAGGTGCAAGGGGCTGGGGAACAAGGGGGACAGGGGGTGTAAATGTTGAAAGGGAGGTGGGCTGAAAGAGAAGGGTGATAAGGGTGAGTGGGATGAAAAGGAGACGGGGTGAATGGTGTGAAAGGAGAGTGGGGGCGAGTGAGTGCATTGATAGGTTGCACCCTGTTCACCCGCTGTCACCTAAGTGGGGAGGTTGCAAGAGGAGAAACATGAAGGGGTGCAAGGAAAAGGGGAGAGGGATGAACGGGCCCAGGGGATGGAAAGGGCATGAGGTGAAAGGGCAGAAGATCTGAGCGTGTAGTTGGCGGAGGTTGAAAGGTAGATGTGGAGATTTGAAAATGAAGGAGACTAAATTAGAATGAATAGAGCAGGAGCTGGAAGTAGATGCTGGATGTAGGATTTTTCCTCTCACCAGGAGTTGCTGATTGAACTTTAATAGCTCCCGGGTGGAGTCTCAGGAATGGATTCTCAGGACGGTGTACGTTTCATAGATGACAATGACGGTAAGGTCCAGATTGACAAAAATGCTACTTTTGTATCTTTGTGCCCATATGACCTATCATGTTTTAAATGCTTTCTAGAAGTTTCCTAATTCGCAGGCAGATAGTGAAAGTCTGGTAATATTTGTGTTGCACCAGTTGGTTTGGGGAGTCCAAAGTAGCTACTGGTGTCAAGCTAACAGGTGCTTTTCGGCTATACACAGATGCTAAATGGCCCCATGCTCAGTCATTCATAACTCTGGGAGGTTATGAAGGCTAAAAAGGAAGCTTAGAGGAAGGGTGAAGAGGGAGAAATGAGGTCGAAAAGAACAGAGTTCAAAGGGGCTATGGCTCACCTAGGATTACGGGTGGAGTGAGAGTCTAGTGCGTGTGGCAGGAATTGGTAAGGGGTAACATCCCGATAGAGGGTGAATCGGAGAGGGAAGCGAGGGAGTGACGCTGGGTCGGGTAGTTGGCCATGGTTGTCAGGGGGATACCATGAGTTCTGAAGTGTAAGGAAAAAGTTAAGTTGGAAGGTAGGGACGACCCTGAATGTGGGTGCAGGTAAGGAAGAGGGGAGGCAGAGTTAGGCTTGGTCTTGTGGCAAGGACTGAGAGACTTGTGAGGTAGAGTCTGAGGCGGTTGCTATGGGGATAGAGGAAGTAGGATTGCAGCTTACATGGGTGGGGTGAGGAAGGCAAGAGCTCAAATCGATCCTCTGCCAGTGCACAAGGAGGGGCATACAAAGTCACGGATGGAATGAGTCTCGGGTGGGGCGAGCAGGAAGGTCATGACGTGTCGGCATCCAACAACCTGGGGGGAGGGCAAGTGGCAGCAGGTGGCCGGAGAGAGAACATAGCTTTCTGATGCCATGGTGTAGTTTGTTGTGTGCAATTTGTTCTAGTGCACCTCACAGGTGATGCTTCTGATTGCACTAGTCTAAAAGGATGGAATATACACATGGTAGCGTACACAGTGGGGTTAGTTGCAGAGTAGTAAGGGAAGAGGAATAACTTGGAAGTAAGTGGAGGGGTCTTCTTAGATAAGGGAGTGGATCTTTAGTTCTGATTTGAAGTAGCAGATACTAGTAATATTTGGTCCAAGGAGGGAGGAGTGGAAGGGAGTAAGAACAGCGTGGTTAGGAAACAGAGAGTGGAGGGTGTGGGGAGAAGAGGGAAATAGTTTTAGCTATGTGGGCGAGAGCAATCGCAAGAACGGGTGTGAAAAGGATCAGAAGTTTAAAGAGGTACTGTTTTTTTCATGGAAAGCCATCCAGCAAGGAGGCTGCGTTAGGGGTGGGGGTGATTGTTGTTTTGTTAAGATGATGCACTTTTTCAAGCATGGACAAAAAGTAGAGGGTAAGCCAAGTGGTAGATAAGTCCAAGTGGCTGAGTACGGGCTCTGTATAAGAGTTTAACTAGTTACAGGTGAGGAGGGGGCACATTTCCCTCATATTGGGTAGTCATTCTGGCCACGGTTGAGATACAAGTAGTGTAGTGATGGATTTCGATGCACATTAGCCTCCATCAATAAAGGACCCCAAGGTTACGCAGCATCGGGGAAGAGGAGAGTACGTCGGGCCGAAACGAGATGGGTGAAGAATGGAGAGAGTGGGCAGTGAGGGCGAGAAGATGGCTTACTTTTACCTGGGAGAGGTCAACCACGGGACCATAGGGGGTGCATTCCTAAGGGTAGGTCGGATGCCAGTTCAGTGAGCGGTTGGGAGGAAGGAGTGTAAGAAGGTGGTAGAGATGGGGGGGGGGTAGTTTGTGGCGGGAGAGATAGTAGGTTGGTGACGGTGTCGCCCCTTTTATCAATTTTGTAAAAGTGATGGGCAAAGTCAATTGGTGATGGAACAGGAAGTGGCACAAGGGTGAGGAGGAGCCAGCATGGATGGCGAGTGGAGGAGTTTGCAGGGGTGCGATTGAAGAGTGCTATTAAGATTGGTGAATACGTTAATTTGGCAGATTCAAGAGCAGAGTTGAAGGAGAGGAGGGCAAGGGCGTTCTTACGTAGTTCAGGAGAAGAGTGGTGTTTTGGGCTTTGTGCCACCCGCAAAGGTGGCATTACATGTCTGTTTTGAGGAGTCCGTTCTGAAAGGGGATCCAGAGTTGAGGGTGGGGGAGTAGGAGGGGTGAATGTACGAGAGTGGTGATCAGATGGAGAGAAGAGTCGGGTTAAAATCTGAAAGGGCCTGTGTGTGAATCGTTTGCGTTTGTATTATTTTGCTTATTATATGTCACATTCTAAAGTCCACCGTCGTAATCAAAATGCAGGGCGTTTCCCGTACACACAGGTCGTTCTTTCGTTTGGGTCTTTCCTAGCACCGACCCTGTATGTTTCAAGGCCTCGTGCCCCGTGGGGGGGACCGATCTGTAGCGTCGTGCCGAGCCTCGCAGTGCGAGACGTCTGCCGAGTTTCCATCGCTGTGCAACTCTAGATCATCCTGAGGATCCCGTCCTCCTGTGTTGCCGTCGGTTGCTAGGTTACCCCGGTCGGCCGCGAGCCCAGCATCATTGCTGCAGGCTCACCTCATGTGATGTTGCCTGACAGAATCCTCAAGGTCTGCAGGAGCAGCAGGCGGCAGGAGGAGGCACTCATCCGCTTCCGGCAGCAGGTGCTCTGAGACTACGGTCTCCATATGCTCTGCTGCCTGCACAGTGCCCCCAGCCGGAAGCCCCATTCCTACAGTTCCAGAGATTGCTGTGCAACGGTGCATGGCGTCCTTCCTTACGTGACAGAGGTAGCATGTGTTGCCCAGCGCTGTGGCATTACTTATACTCGGACGTCGAAGTGGGCAGGAGCGGTGCTCCTATACTCTTTTATTTTTAAGTTTAACTGTTCCTATACTTTTATTTTAAAAAGAACCTGTTCTGGAATAGTTTCGTTTTAAAATAAAAGTGTAGGAAGAAGTTAAAGCTTGCACTTTACTGCACTGCACATTGCCTTAAATAGCAGGTGTTTGTTTGGGGGTTTGGATTGTGTGTGGGAGGGGGCTCAGCGATGAGATATGTGGAGAGCGGTGGCAGGCCAGCAAGGAATATAGTTCCACTACTTCTTTTCGTACACTTCGACCACTGCTTATATTCTGGCCTCATTACGAGTATGGCGGTATTTTTCCACTGGAAAGCCGCCTTACCCATCATTTACCATTACTGCCTCTCATTTTGATTGGACATTTGCCTGGGCGTACGAATAACCTTAATGGCCGCTTTAAGGGTCAGGCGTGGCCGCTAACGGCACTTCTGGAGGCCCTCGCGTAGGCACTTAATGGCCGTGTCACCCCACCACCCTTCCTTTTCAGACCATGGATGCCGGGCAGTAGTGCAAAAACGCAACTATAAATTCAAAAACGGCACATTTGAATCCTTTCAAAAAGCCCACCACTCCCCACTGAAATGCATGCGCATAATCAGTTTCCAGGAGGCACAGGTCAGGAGAATGCATCAAACAGGTGTGTGATTTTAGTGCAGAAATAAGGCAATGTCTCCCCTCCTTCAGAAGTGCAGCTCTAGCGCATACTTTCCCAGCGGGACACAAGGCATTGCTACCCAAGCACCCTACGACACCTTATTCTCTCAACTGACCTGGACTGCGGTCCCAGAGGGCGTTCAAACTACCAGCGCTTTGAGGTCATACCAATGATATATAGAGCGCTATATAAATGCCAAATATATAAAATGGGCTGGAATACTAGCCGTGCAAGCCTACTTTTTAAATATACACAAATGCACCGCCATGTTGGAATCTTTCTTTATAATCGTAAATCCATTGGAACCCACGTTGGCTTAGTTTACTGGTTACGTTTTGAAAAAAATACAGCACAGTTGACAGGACAGAACCTTTTCAGACACATAGTGAAAAATGTCTCAACCTAGGCCTGAATTTTAAAACATAAACACGCTTTGGCGCTGTTTTCATAGTGGAGTTCTTCAAGTTGTTCTTTTACAAGGAAGTACTATTCTTGACGAAGTGCCTTATCTACAGGACACAGCCCCTTTTCCTGCCCCCATCCTTTGTGAGGTCAGCAAGAGGAGCGTCCACTCTACAAGCATTGGGATTCATGCATAAAAGGTAACGGGCTGAAAGAGAGACTGTAATTCGCTGTACAGTTAAATATCTATATTTTGAACATCTGTGTAGTTTTCAAACCATGCTCGCATGTTACTTTTACAGGATTTGTAAAGAGTATGGTGGCCTGCTTCCATTTATTGACAGCAGAGTGGTCCTTCTCCATAGCAGATGTCCCGTTCTGCATTCAAGAAGACGGCAGGTTTTTTAAACGGAAAAAAAAATCATGAACACGTTCGTAGGTTGGTTTTTATTTTCCTAGTGGACTGAGGGTTTCGAGCCTCTCCTATACTGTGGCTCAGAGAAACCCAACCAATATGTGGTACATGCCCTTTCATGGGGAGAGCCACTTATAATAATAACATAGAGCCACGCAGTTCTTGTCCGCTGACGCGTTTCATCGGGGGTCATTGCTAACTCCTGTAATGTTTAGTATTTCTGAAACTGGCCGTAGATCCATGCACCCATCTGACTCGGTTGAGGCTTCCTCCCAAGGTTCCTGTTGCGCAAACCTGTATCTATTACTGCAATATCAATGCTGGTAGCCTATCGTGTAGGTCCAATTTGCTTTGAAAGGTTGCAGGAATTCTTGACTATCCAGAGGCCGGTGTGATCTACAGCAGGTAAACCCTTGCGATGCAGGATGAATTTCCCACCCCCCTCAGACTCCTCAGAGTATGTGCCAATTAGCAAAGCCGAAACCTCCACCTGAAAGCTGATGGTTAATTGCTCAAGATTGGCTTTCACCAGGTGTGGCTGGCTCGCCAGGTGCCATTAGCGGTCCAGACACTTTGGTATGATGCAAAGAACGCCCATATCCCCAGGCGATGCCTTGGTCTTATAGTCCCCGATGCCGGGTTAGAATTGTGAGGCATGTTGGAGAGTTGGTGCAGGATCAGGTAGTCTCTAGTGTACCCTCCTGAAGCGGAGCAAGGCAAGGCTTGTAATGCCGTGCAAGATCCGTGCATGTTTGTTCAAGGTTTGCGGCTATTAGCAATGCCCACAGGTGCATCGCATTTAGTATACATTTGATTCCCAGTGGTACTAGTCATATGCCTGGCGAGACGTCTGTGTTCATCCACATCAAACTGGCCGCCACCCTCATGCAATTCAGAAAAGGAATGAAGATCCGCCTCTTACTGTTCCATAAAATACATCTCCCTGAACTCCCTGGTGCAGTAGCCCACCCTGACGACCACCCCCCTTCCTTTCCACACCCTCGCGCTTCTCAGCACTGCTTCATATTCCCTGTTAACTGTAAATGTAAACTATTTGCCGCTGCCCTTTCATGGTAGGCCAGTTATGAATGCTAGGTTGTAAGGACTGTTCCTCCGCACTGGGGTAATCACCTAATGCATTCCTAGAACTTCTGTGCACGTACATCGCTCTGCTGTTTCCTGAAGCTAGGTTTATGTTCCCAATTCTAGGTAAATAGAATTATGTTTCAGGTCCTGTGGTGTAGATGGTCAGAATCCTATTCCCATGGAAACCTACTGTAGTCTCTATATTTATGCTTTTGTTCTGCTTTCCGTGTACGGCGGGTGCCCTAAACGTTCATTCGTTCTTACTAAATCATTACCATGCCCTTATTTTTTTATGCCATATACTTCTCTTGTTCCCCTTTTTAGTTTGGGCTATTGGGTAGCAGCACCACCTACAAGCCTAAACTATTGCATTAGAGTACAGATTGGGATAAATGGCATATGAGGAGGGACACACAGCTTGAAGGTGTTTGGTTATTGGCCCACCCGGTGACTGCCCATTGCCATGCTAATTCCTATGGCCATTCACACCGTTTCTTTCCCTCCCAAAACACCTCACGGGAACTCTTTAAGCTCGCTTTAATCAAACCTTACCATCAAACTTTGTGCTCGTAGTGCATGCCAATGTTTATTCAAAGCATTCTTCTGAGAGTTGAAGAATTAATTGGAGCTGTAAAGGCGCTACCCGTGTAATAAAAATGTCTTAACCAGGTCTGCCGTAAAGCACAGGATGGGTGTCCCCTTCATCGCTGACAGAGGGGAAGCAACTAACAATATTCAAACAGTAGTCCTGTCAAGTGAAACAAATTCAAACCTGAGTGAAAAACACTGCAAAGGAAAGGAGCACAGAGAGGGACTCGACAGATCAAAACATCTAGAAAAATGTGTTAAACTATTTTCATTTTATTACACAAATAGATAAAAGTGGATATTAAATTTGCATGGGCCCATACTGAATATCTGCTCATTATAATACAAATAAAGTGCATCACAAATGGGGTGCTAATCGCACCCTTAAAGAGGACCGTCTAGGTGGTCCACACCGCGTGTACACGAGTGAAACGCCTGAAACCCTAAATGAGTGAAGGGAATCGCTCAAGAAGGGGCCGGCGTTCACAAACCTGTCTGCGGAACACCAACACAGATCTTGGTGGCATGCATTTGAACAGAGTAAATATTGTCCTAAAAAACAGGAAGAATTTGCCAAATGATAGCGATGGGGTGCCATTCGTCGACGACACTAGCATTGGGACTGCAGAATAATCTGGAGTCCACCTACAAATGTTTTAACATCGTATTGGTAGTTTCAATGGGCTAACACATCCAACTGTGCTTCAGTTGTTGCCCGTCTTCTTCAGGACGGTAGCACTCCTTTGGTGTTGGACGCCACAGAATGTGGAAAAATTGATCTGCCTTCAGCCTCTCGATTTATAACCACTATGCGTGCCTTTCACTGAAGTCCTGTTAAGAACAATCATTGGCAAAGCCAACAGTTTTGGCTTGTGTATACGTATTAGGCATTTGTCAGGCACTGCTAACAGACGCCCAGGTACTCGCACCATTTTGCACCTGCTACGATTAATGACCAGTTAATACCACTACGGATTGGTGAGACTGTTTTCGGGTGAGATTGGATGGGTGTGTGGTGAGATGGTTGATGGACTGCCTGCCTTGGATTTTAGGGTGGTGATACTGGGGAGTGATGAGCCTTTGGATGGTCTTAGTCAGAATGAGAAGAAGTGGTTATTCAGAGGGGCAATGACTGGTAAGAAGATTATCTTGCGGAATTGGAAGACTACTTTGACATTGAATATTGAGACATGGATATCTGAAATGCATGATTTGGCAAGTGTGGAGAGGGTGCTTTATAGGAGAATTGGAAAATTGGGTTTGTTTGTGAAAATCTGGGGCAGATTTCTTCATTTATATTAAACTTGGCGTTGTCCATTTGTTAGGAGGTAGGTAATTAAGAGAAGTAACTGATTTGGTGGGGGGTTGGTTGAAATGTGTATCTTGTTCTGTACATAGTTCTGTGAAAAATGCAGTGATTTTCAAAACTTTTGGCTATTTTATGGAGATTGTCTAGTGATTTGTAACATGATGTTTTGTAAATAAAATTACAAAAAAAAAACACTACGGCAGTGCCTGGCAAGTGCCTTTTCCGTATCTACTCAAAAGCCCACACTCTTGGCATTGCAAATGCTTGTTCTAAGATTAAAGCTAGGTTGGTTATTAACAGAGTGAATTTAGATGTTGTTTTTTTGCGTGCAACCCCATTAGTTACGATACATAGATCTTTTTGTTTGGTTCAT
Source organism: Ambystoma mexicanum (assembly GCF_040938575.1). Classification (NCBI taxonomy): domain Eukaryota; kingdom Metazoa; phylum Chordata; class Amphibia; order Caudata; family Ambystomatidae; genus Ambystoma; species Ambystoma mexicanum. The sequence continues at coordinate 479,475,010 of NC_090938.1, forward strand.
AGACTTTTTAGATCTGTTAATAGGGTTGTACAATATCTCTGTCCCCGAAACAGTTTACATATTTCTTCTATTAAGTGAGATTTAGAATACTATTAACACATCTGTATGCTTGCATACTTTTATTTTAGATTGAAATTTTGTTTCTTTGTACCAGTGTATCTGCAGTTCTGCTTTCATTGGTTCTTGAACATAAAAGTGAGTTAACTTAAAAATAAACGTGGGACCTATTGTAGTTGCATGCCAGTGTATTGTATCTGATTGTACTCTCTTAGAAGTAGTGCCTTTAGGATGATCCAATGCCCCAACTTGACTGGTCCATGCTACACAAAAAAACAGATATTAAAAAATGTTTCGTGTAGGCCTGTCTGGCTCATATGCCACCCTTGAGGGTCGCAAGTGACAATTAATATAATACAGACATTTACATCGTTTTATGTATGATTGCTCCTGGTTGTAAGCATTATAATAGGCGTTACTTGATTCCAACACAGTGCTGCTCAATTCTTCGACCTTGGAAGGATGAAGAACTTAGTCGGCCCCGTTTGGATTGAAACCTGTGACTGCAGGTTGCACATAGATCTCTGAAGAGAGCTCTTAACTTACTCACCTTTGCTACAGGTTGAGTAGGAACAGACAGGAGGGAAGGAACTATCAGAGCTGGGCAAGCAGTGGCTCTGGTGGTGGTTCTTGGAAGGTTGTTTGGTGTTAGGCCAGACTAAGCCGCAGCTGATGTTCCATAGATTTATTTTCTCAAGGGGGATTGGTGGAATGCTGGTATATCTGATGGTGTGAATGTTGTCACTGGGCCTACTTGCCTGCTGCTAGTAGAATGTTGGTGCATGCAGATGAATGACAGCTCAGAGAATGTTGAGTGGATGTGATGTGTGCATGGTTCTATGAATGTCAGTTAGACCTGAGCTGTGAGTGCCTGAGGATGGACTCGTGATTGTCTCCCTCAATGTACCTGCAAACTTTGGAGTTATTGCATGTGTCTGTGAGTAACTACAGTATGATCTTCCGTATAATAAATGCTGCCATTTCCTTTGCAGTGCCAACATTAATTATTCATTATTTGGTTTCAACTCTAGGTTGTTGCTTATGCTAATACCTGGAGTTTATAGACTCCCTAACCATTTGCCCTCATCTGCCAACACACAGATGCTTGTTTTGCTGCACATGGGATACAATGTATCAATGTCTGTGTGTGAGAGAGACATTTTGGCAGGGGCAGTGTGAGCTAGTGACATGGGGCCTGTATGCAAGAGGTCAGTGGTGGGAGTGCAGGGTTGCAGACTGTTTTGCCTTGACTCCATGCTATTCAGTGTGCATGTGTGCTGCATGTAAATTATAGCAGAGCCCACCACTGAAGACAGTTGTCATAGGCATTGATAGACTGTTTATAAAACCCATAAAATGCAACTGAGTCCCATGAAAAATTCAGGCCAGCTGTCACATAGTCACTGACATAGCAGTCATCACTGCGCTTGATCATGCCCAATCTTTATAATGTTTAATACTAGTCATCACTGCTAGTAATGTAAAAGTCACCAAATTCTAATGACTATTTGCATCCAATGTAATGATTTCCATGTTTTCCCAGACTACTATCTTCCTATGTGCCTGCCGCCCCCACAATGCTTCAAAGCCATAACAATGGCAGTAGGCACTATACAAATATCAAATAAAACCTAACCGGCTCAGTTGTTTTGATGCTACAGTTCAGGGATCTAAAACTAGAGTTTATTCTAAGAATATAAACCTTTATCACAATTGCGCAATAGGGTGGTGGCGAGTTAAAATAACATATCTGATCTAGTTATTCATTGAAGTTCACAACATATGGACTTTGAGACATCTTTATACTACTTTGATCAAGAGATGTTTCGTGTCACCCGAGTCACGAGCCATCCTGTGGGAATGCCCTCAAGAACTGTGAGCCAGCAAACCTCTACTGTGAAAATGACACCCTGCACAGCACCCTCCCGTACATGTTGTTTGAAACTGGGAATCTTTCTGGTGCTTTACAGGGGAGACTCTCACTGGTTGTTGCCTAACACATGGTCTTGTGAGCAGACCCATCAGGAGGCTTTGGTTGTCATGAAGAAACCCTGTTGCCTGGCCACTGTCCAGCAAGTGAAGACTTCTTGCTACATAGCAATTGGTGCTTTTACAGAATATCTAGTATCCCCACTTGTGCATCACACCACTGTCCATGACTGAGCATCTGCAGTGCACCCCACTTGACTTAAACTATGATTCTACAGGTTAAGATCTTGTCTTCACATTAAGGTACCCATAGTCATGTGGACAACCCACGTCCTGTCACAATGCATGTGTGCATCATTCTGCACCCACTGACTAAGGTGCTTGAGCATCACTGAAGACCTGCAAAGGCCATGGTCCCGTGTAAGTGGAGGCCCCACCAGCTGCCACTCTGAACCTCCTGAGGAAAGACGCCAGTGGTGCAGAGCTGGTAGTAAAGCGGGGCTCCCGCCTGACACCAAGGCTGACTCCAGGTCATATAAAGGCAGAAGGAGGGGCAAACAAGAGACATTCAAGTGAACTAACCCCAAGGAGAACAAGATCAAACGAATAGAAGAGACAAAACAAAGAATTAAAAAGGTAATGAAAATCCACTTCATTGCATTTAAGGAAACTAGCGGCTAGAACGAGGCATGCCCAGTCAAAGCACCGTAGGCCAAAGCAATAGTAGTCTGGATCCCAGCAGGCTAGAGGAGAAGCAGTTCCAGAGGAACCAGCAGCGCAGAAGGGGAGTAAACCAAAGGCACAAGGAAAGAGCCTGCCTGATCCTGTGGGAAAAGGTCACTGGGGTCTGCAGTTATCTGGAAAGCTGATCCAACAGCTGTGGCAAAGACTTGAGGCTTCCTAGGAGTTGGTCACATTTGGCCACCCAACTGAAAGCACTGTTTGCCAGAGGGTACCATATCGCTTGATAAAAAAAAAAAATTAAAAAGTGAGAAGAGCCCCTTATCCCTTACCTGTGCACTGGGGGAAAGAGGGTGGAAGACATCCTCAGACCAGGAAGAAGTGTGCTAGGTTCTGTTTTCCAGGCTGGGTTACACTTAGCAAGTATGGCGCTATACCCCTGTGAAGAGAAAATCTGTCTGAGTAGCAGCTGGAGCGAGTCACCCCTGTGACTATAACCTGAGCACAGAAGCAGCTGGGTGCTATGTGCCTGAAACGGTTTCGTTTGGCGCTCTTGAGGGAGACCCCTATCATTCTAGAAACAGAACTGTGGCACTGTTTCATTTGACCCTGCCTGACGCTAGCAATTTAGTGGGTTCCCAGAGAAGTTTCTATGTGTGTTTTAGATAAACCCATAAACCCTGTGTGTTTATCACAACAACCCTATTTCCCTCCTTCCTCTCCCCCCGTGTTTGAACAAAGACTATTTGAACCTTACAATTTGTAGTTGCAATCTTTGTCGATTTTGTCTCTTTATGGTACCGAAGTGGCTCACTGTCGCAAGAATTCTCCCCGTGTCCCACTGGAGGCAGCGGGTTGAAGACCTTCGTTGCACAGAGTTTTCAGGAGAAGACCATTTCACGGCCTGCTGCAGGACTGAGAGATCCCCCTTCTTTGTATTATGAACCAATTTGTGCCAGAAAGGTCCTCGCTATCGTCTTATTTTCTGCCCCTGATGTAACAAAAGAAAACAAGTGCTGGCCCATGCACTTGATTGGACAGGCAGGCCAGATATTTTGAAACTCTCAAATGACATTCTGGGGTTGCCCTTCTTCCGCTGCCTGTGACCCTCAATTGCTTCAATCAATGTCTTTCCAATTGTACCCTCAATAATATATCTTTTCAAACGTGTTCCTATTATACTCATTACCCACTATGCTTGTTGAGCAGTGCTCCTTTGCCGCATAACTCGGCTTGAGCTACATACAAACCAATGCATGTCTTTTATGATCCATAGTTTTGCTGACGTATAATTAGGTGGTGGTCTTATTGTAAACTTCAAATATCCTATTTTGTATTGAGATTGATTCTATGTGCTAGGATTTCATTTGTTCCACCTTCTACAAGGGGACTACAGCCTGAACCTGCAGCCTTGCTACCAAAGGGCGAATTGGGTGTATTTCTAAAGCCCACTGTTTAACTTTACATTAATTTAGTGTATTCTGGGGAATCGGGGCTTCGAAGGATAAGCGCCTTTGGATCCCTCTACCCCAAATCTCCCTGGGGTTTCCTGACCTCGCCCATCTCTACAAGGAACCAATGAGAGTCTGAAGATCTGTTGGGAGTTGTGCTGGGGTTAGTGGAGGCTTTGTAGGGGTTTTAAGGGTGATGTGTCTTGGAGACACTGCTCTTATGTGTGTTGCATGTTAAGCCGCTGCCCTCAGGTGGGACCCCGGATGAGCAAGGTGTGACCGGGCACATAGCGCAAACACTCTGGAGTGAAGGGTATTTTAGGAACAATAAAGTGAAAAAGGTTGTTCAATACCAACATTTTGGCCTGAGGCCGGAGACTCGTTTTTAAAAAGGCAGGCGATGAATGCAATGATTTCTGGGGATGTTTGTTGACTACCTCGTGGCCCCAAGCCCTTTCCCATGCCTTGGCTTGTGAAAAGCCGCCGTGACTCTCTGCAATCAAGTAGTCTGCACTTCTATAATAATAAATCACCTTGAGGAGCTTCCTGGTACAGGATGCAGAAAATAGTGGGTGGTTTCTGAATTTGTGGCGCGTGGCTTCCACGCAGGCAGCCCAGGGCCTTGCACTTGGAAGCGCCGGGATCCTTGCTGAGGATTTCGCCTTGTGTTTCTGTGTTTTTTCATGGATGCGTTTGCTGGTGTCAGACCCAAGGTCCTGATGGTAAAGTCTTCCACTCTAGGAACCGGATACCAGGGAGGCTTTGTGCCAAGTCTCTAGCTCCAAAATTGAAAGCTTTGTTGCCTGCCAGAAGTTACATTTGGCATCCTGGCAGTGTGGGGGCCAGGCGGTGAAGAATCGTCAAATTGCTCAGTGCCGGAGGGAGGGATAGGGTACTGTGCTGCCACTTCCACCTGCAGCTCGTAGACTGTCATGGGCACTGTCCAAGGCCAAAGCGTGTCTGTGATTTCTGATCAGCCTTGAGATTTGTCGTTCTTTAGGTGATGCCTGAAGCAATGCTGCCATAGGCTGATGGCATCATTCTGCGTTGCTAGAGAGGGGCATTTCGTTCCCAGTGAATATGTGCATGCCCCTCCATGCTTCTGCCTAGATTCCCTTGAAAAAGGGTTGCCGAAGACTCTGGACTTATGTAGCAGAACCATATGTGATATATGCTTCATGGAGCACATAGGAAGCATTGTATATGGTAATTGGCTGTGTTTTTTTTTTAAAAAAAACTTGCTTTACCACAGTAACGCGATGGGGACGACCCAAACACATATTGGGCCTGGCACCGTGCCTACTCTACTTATTTATGGAGGACATGGACCAGGTATATTCATCTCTAACTTCTGTAGCACCAAAAATTAGGGCAGAGCATACCATTGGTTAACATAGGCCGACGATTTAGTAATTTATGATCACACCCTTTATTGGGATACAAAGGAGTGTAACCGCTTTGAAAAATATTTAAGGGATAATGAACTAGAAATATGCACAAAAAAACTAAAATGCACGTCTCAAAGAGCATGCGGATGCATGCTGGATCGGAAAATTATAGAGCAAGAAAAGGAGATGCACTCCTTTGTAGTCCTAATAACTGATGCCAAATCTGATTAAATGCCTGCATACTAAGAGAAAGAGTTGCTCAATTGTTACTATGCTACACCACTTGTATATAGCATGGTGTTTCTCTTGTTCCAATTCTAAAGCTATACAAACACTAAATAGTTCCGACCCTCCTTTATGGTAAGGATCATCACAACTTAACATACGCTCTTTGCCTCGAAGATACAGGGGGACATTTGGAAAATAATGTATCAATTGTCAACGCTCACCCAAGCAGTGCTCCTAGGATCGAACCTAGTTGTATTATGCACTCTGGCGCTCATAAACACGGTCTGGTCCCTATGTGTCTTAAGATGCTGACAGCTTCATCAAATTCAATACTGAGTTTACTACAACAGCTCTATGATCAGGCTACAGCGGGTTGTCTTAACACATATATAGGAGAAGTGGATGACTTCTTGATGGAAATAAAATTGCAAAAGCTATTGGATAGATGCAGGCCCTATTGGACGAGTTGGGTGTGTCCCACAAAGACCTATGCAATCGACCCGCCTTTAAGAAGAAGCTGTACAAAATAGATTGGATCGACACTATTGAAGGTCTGACCAAATTTAAGTCCTAGACACAGTATACTAAATGGCCTAAAAAAAGGGATCCTCGCTGTACTTCTGAAATCTCATTCCCCTGCAACTCTACCCGAGAACTATATTTACGCTTCAAATTAAATCAGTTACACACTCGAGAGAAAGGGTGAGTTGCTGGGGCGATATGAACAATGTTAAATCTGATGTAGGTAGTTCTCTAATTTTAAAGCTTCATGTGAAACATTGAAACACCTGGTACTTACATGCCCTCATTTTAGAGTAGTAAAAACCATTTTATTAGCTAAATTTATAAATTTGGACTTTGAGGATGCCAGAGAGTATATCTGGGGAAGAATGATAGGTGAATACAGACCGTTGATTTTTGAACTAGTAGAACTGCTGCAAATTATTGAAGGTGAATTGAAATGTAACTATTTCTTAAGATATGGTTCTGTTATGTGTCCAAATGATATACAATTTTGTGTTTTCCATTTCTGAACTGTATATCTACTTTGTATTTCACTTCATGTTTGAGATTGTTGCCTAATTGTTTGGTGGGCATTAGAATGTTTTAAACTGTTATGAATTATCAATTGGCTCCTTCTCTTCGATTTTGCACACTCCAATATTGAATTGAACTTTTATACAGAGGATTGGAGTTATCATGACTGATATGTACTATTTGAATGCTTTTATCGTTGTATTTTGGAACTACATTGATTTTACACTGTGCACCATGGCTTTGCGAATTTGCACATTATGAACGGCCATGTATTATTATTACATATGTAATCTTGAGGTTGTTCCTATTATGATTAAAGTACTTGACGAAATCTAGAGTGAGGGGCACTTGTCAATGTGTACTATTGCACATGGATTTTCCTTCTTTTTTCTTATTTGGATCATGCTTTTATGGATTATTGGTTGATTTGACTTTTAAATGTTAACCTTTAAGGTTCATGGTCTTAATTATTATATATTTATACCAAGATGAATGTAAAGGTTTTGTAAAACTAAACATTAAATAAAATTTAAAAAAATCTATTGGGTATCCGATAGGAGCTTTTGTAAAGTAACAAGGAAGCCCAGAAATGGGAGACGATTAGACCTTCTTAGTATACACACGCAGAGCCATTTGCTTAATGAGCTCACAATGCTCATGCCACAATTAAAGGCTGATTACAAGTATATTACTACTTTCCCCAACAGGGACTTAAGATGCTAATATATGCTGCTACGCCTAAATAAATTACTATCTTGGGACATTTTAAGTGGGGAGCCAGTTTATGAATTTCCCTGGGTGTTCCACTGGAAAGATTTCAGGGCAGTGGCATTGAAAGGGTATTAACATTAATTCATCTGTTATAATGCGCTTAATACCAGAGACCACAGGATTCGAACCGGTGTTGAAAAGCTATGCGAATTGGCATTGTCTCGGTGTATCCAGAGGCAACATCTCCCTCTAGCGGTGACAACGGGCGAAGCTACTGCATCAGACAAACATACAGGGACAAACGTACATCTGGCCTTTTATTGCATTGTTAGATGAGATGTTAAGCTGAGGGGAAATGGCTAAAAAGAAAATAAATTAACCTAAAAGTAAGCACAGGAATGAAGTGTGAAAGCAGAGAAGAAGGAAGTGGAAGTGAGGGAGTTTATCCCCCTTACTTTAGAGTAAAAAAAAAACGAAATGCTTAAATGTGGTCTGTGGTTGAAAGGCATAGTTACAAATGTTCTTATCCCTCCACTGAGTTTGTGTGGTAGTGCACTAACCTTTCAATGGATACAAGTGATGCTGATGTGGAAGCTTGTGCCTTTCCCCATTTATTGGGCCTGAGTTTGTAGACTAAGATTATTTTTGGCATGCACACCGTTATTGGTATGATCCGGTCTGTGCCTCTCAAGGATTTCTCTTGCTATAATCGCAGCAGTATTCTCTCGGCTCCTGGGCTGCAAGCATTTCACAACGTTAAGCTCCTTGCATCTTTCCACTTCTGCTTTAGGGCCTCCACAGAATGACCTCAAGGCTGTCCTGTCACGATCAGCCTGTCTGCTATGATCACAATGGAGCTGGAGGGCTCGGGACCTGCTCTGAAGGGGAAATTACACTCACATACATGGGATCCACCAAGGGCAGCCAGTCTGCCACCCTCTAGATGTTCTGGACTACACTTTGCATCAGCCCCAGCTGTCATAGTCGGTGGTAAGGGATCATGGGGGTGGGAGATCAGGATATTCCCATGCCTTTTTCATTGCATGGGGCTTTATCTGAGCAGTAATAAACTAGGGAAAAGGAGGCCAGTAGAGTTCTGTGTCTAGCTCAGGGTTGTCCAACGCCAGGCCTCGAGGGCCGGAAACCAGATGGGTTTTCAGGATATCCCGCATTAATATTCATGAGATTTTTATTGTTATTAGGGTAGTTATTGAGCATGAACCTAGCTTTAGTAAGCAATGGAGAGCTTGAGATAAAATGTGCATACATTTAGAATCATTGCATGCAAATTTCTCATGAATATTAATGAGGGGTATCCTGAAAATCCAACATGGATCCGGCTAATAGTGTCAACTAGATTGTGAGCACAGCAGACCCTTGCCAAAGAGGCGTATTGTGGTTAATGTGCTATACTTAAACAACCCACAGAACTCATAATGACTGTAAAATTGAACCATGAAATAAACCTAACCAGTGGGGGATACTGTGCTAACACTAACTGGGGATTGCCCTGAGAGGGCACAGTACAGTGCTTAGCAGATACAGTCCTCTGGGACACAGCTGCAGCCTGTCTGATCTAAACCGACTTTAAAACAAACCAGCATTGTTTTGTCCAGATTTGGACATCTGGGGCTCTTCTACGCTAAATTGACAGCATGGGCAACACATTGCAACCAAGGCACACAGAATGTAAACCTTTTTGTACATCACAAAGTCAGAAACCTACAAAAAGTAGGAAATGATCGTGCATTATAAGAGGGGCAAAAGTGCATGCATATATGCCATCTAGCACTTCACCTACCAATAGGTTTCGGTCCACTGTGTGTCCACAACTTGACACATGAACAAAAACTGTAGGCTTACAAAACACGAGGGTAATCAGTAGATTATACAGTGTCGGCATTTAAACCGATTGCTCCACCGAATAAAGGACCTTCAGTAACACAGCGGCTCAAGAGGACTCTGCCGCTCCACTGGGAAACGTCAAGGGAACCTCTTTGAGAATCGTAAAGACAGCCCTGGGAAATCTGGCGGCTGGGCATCTCTGCAGCATCTATCTCTACTTTGTGACAAAGCCAGAAATGCCAGTGAAACAATCCCGGCTCCGGCATATGCTCTATTAATGAGCCTGATGGAGCTCACCCAAGTTCCACCCCTGGTTGGGTACTGCCTCTTATCAGCCCTTGTAATAATGAGATGTGCTTTAAATGATATTGGGATGAAATGACTTCTGTTCTGCAGGCGTTCCAGGGTGAATGGAGGCTAAACCGCCTACTCAGACACACACTACTACTTAACCAGCAGTGCTCCCCATTATGAAGGGGAAACGGCACAGGCTAAAGGGTATACCTTTTCCTCTTTTGGAAGCACGGGCCGAGAGCTGGCTATAACATCAGGAGGGGTGTGAGCTGATGAGAGCATCAACACAAGCAGCTTTAGTACACTGGATCTAGAGCAAGATGTCCAATCGAGGATCTAGGTAAACCGGGACTTTAATCAAACAATCAATGAACACTAATTAAAAACAAAACGCACACCTGTAAAAAATAATAACCAGGAGAATGCAGAACCTTAATGTGAAAGGGCACCCTGAGCTCATAAGATGAAGTGTGTTCAGGCAAGAGATTTAGCAACAGTGTCAATTGTTCAAGGATATGTCTTTTCAAGGTAAAGAAGGTGGGTGTGGGGGGCAAAAAAAAGCCACTATAATCAACATGGGCCAGAGCCTCAGGGCCTCTTCAAAATACTTCACATCTTGCCTTTGGGTGCTTGACCATGTTGAGCTAGGCTTTTAGGTGGTTTTGCTGAAGTCGAGACATTTCGAGTCGTGCGCTCCTACTGGTGAGTCAGCATTGAGTCAGATCGGTGTGCAGGCTCCGCTTGGGTGGAGTCAGCATTTGCAACTGTCGAATCGATGGTTTTGAGTGGCTTGGGATGGCTTTGGAGTGGGCAGTGTTACAATACTTCCAATGGGTCTTGATTGCTTTTGAGACTGGCCAGGCAATGGCCTCCAGCAGGTTGGGTCAGCATGCAAATCACTTGGCTCCACACAGTCGAGCCAGTGAATGGGTTGATCAACGTGGTCCCCGGCAATGGGTAGAGCCAGCGAGTGGATGGCTTGATGGGCAGGAAGTGGTGTTGAAGGTTCATAGAGTGCTAATAGAAGCACTGCACGTACTGTAGTGGCTCAAAGGGCATTGAGCACTGTTGAGCCAGCATGCAGAAGTCTCATGGTGATGAAACTGGGTCCAAGCTGCTTCTGGACTTCTGGGAGGCCCAATCCAGGGTCTCTAGGACAAGGTTAGTCTTTCACTTCTGCGCTTCCACTCCAGTTGCCACTCCAATTGGCTGTTTGGCAACCACTGAAGGCCCATCACCTCCAGTGCAGGATCCTGGTTCCAGTGCAACCGACAGCAAAGGGTTTGTCCACACCAGTTTCCCCCCAATGTTCCTTGAGGATGGTTAGGGAGCAGAGATTGCCTCTTCCTTGGATGCCTTCTGTCTCTCCACTCTGGCAGGGGAGTTTTGGGATAGGGTGTAGTATTCAAGAGGTTCAGTGAATCCTCTTAAGAGTTTAAAGGTGAATCAAAGGGTGTGTTCCTCCTTTATAAAGGCACAATGCCACAGGCTAGTGGCCCAAAACTAGCCTGCTGTAAAGGGCCAACTACAGGCTGTTGTAACAAGTGCCCTTTGCCTTCTGACATCATACCAAGAGTGCCTTGTCCAGCAGCAAATGGGGAGGGGGGCAGCGGGATGTTGTTTAAATCCCTAGGAAATACCAAGATGTTGAAACCCATCTCTCAGCCTCCCTCTCCATTGGCTACTCTACTCCGCTCCCACTCATGTCTGATGACTTAAAAGGGACTCCAGTGGGCATCACCCTGTTGTGAGTGACTTTATGTCAGTTCTGCATTGAAGCGCCGACTTCCAGGAGATCTCCTGTTGGAGGGTTCCTGCGCCCACAATGCCCTTTTGTAGCTGGACCCAGCTCACAAAACGGACGCAATTGCTGTAGCTGTATATTTGTGTGAGCCTAGCAGCCACCATACCACAGCCAGACGTTGCTTACAGAACAGGTTTAACATGCCACCAGGCTGACTTAGCAGCAGTCAGAAATGCACATGTGACCTTTGAACCTACCCCGAGCCACTGCAGGGAGACTGTCTCAGCAAAGAGACTGGTTTGCACTATGTCAAAAGGGGTCTTATCAGCAGACCTCCATTTCATGAACAGATGTACTTGCATCACTCTTAACACAAATTAAAACGTCCAGGGCATTTAAACCCTTGCAGATGGCAATCCGTCACTGATATTTACACGAGACTAGATGCAAAATGGTTCTCAGAACTTGGCTGGTTACTTGGGAACCACTTGGGGCACCCCACAACCTTAGAAGTAATCGGTGTCAAGCACCTTAATGTCACAGTAGCGATCACTTTACCTACAAGCCAAAACATTGGTGAACACTATAGGCGTCCCCTGAAAGACAAGCCCTAGTGCTGTTCACTAGCACAGGCTAGAGGAAAGCATTGAGCTATTTTGTAGGGTACGCTGATGAGCTAGCTGAACAGATTACCTGCCTGTTGTAGCAGTCTGTGTGCTAACTACAAGTCACAAGTTTACTATCGGACAGGCTCATTCAGCTGTTCATCCTGTCGAGGTTGCAATATAAGGGTTCCATTCTCTTACGATAGAAGCACCTTTTATAAACAGTACTTAAGAACATAAAATTGTGGCAGTAAGCACTTTACAAAACTATGCCCTCATTATTGTGGAAGGAGACGCCTAGAAGGCCCACTGACGAAAAGAGAGGTGGAGATGCTGGCATTGCTGTGTTGACTTTGAGAAAAAATATTTACGGTCTGAAAACTGGGTACATATACAAGTAACTCAAAATAACATAACCTGCAAGGCAACTTTACGCTAAAGTACACCTTTATGGATTCCTGTAAAGTCCAGCCATTGCTTGGACTGAAACAGGGGCGTAGTCCATGGGTCTGCAGGCCCCACCTGTCAGCACTGTTAAGATTTCAGTGGCAATTGGATTTACTTTGATACAGCATCAACACCAAGCCCCAGGTATCTGCCGAGGACCTAACAGAGAACATTCACTTCAGCAGCAACATCTCTGATATGGAACCATGTTAACCGGTTGAGGTCAAGTTGTCAGTCTAGAAAAATGGATACCTCTCATATTTGACGGCAAACGTATTTTGGTGGCCGTGGGCCAACCGTTTCATGCAAGATATGACAGACCTAGGTTTCTGAATTTGCCAATGAACGACCATTTTGATGAAACAAGGATCGCCATTTTGTTTTCTAACCATTGCTAATTGCTTTGTTTTTATTGCTTCGCAGTACATTTTCTGCTTGCACTGCTCGACTGTAAAACATTGTCTGCACGTGAAAGGACAAGGCCGCAGGGCTGCGAGGATAACAAGAGTTTGTTGAAACACAACGTAGGCAGTGCCAGGAAGGAATGCCCGGCTCCCTCCCGAATGTAGCCTTGAAGCAGAGCTGCAGGGCATTTAATCATTTCGCAGCTGCCAGCCAGTCTCGTTATATGGTAGAATATGTTAGAATAAAGCAGCTAAAGGCTTGAATTATGCTCTTCTTACGGCCCCCCTTTACTGAGCCCTGTAGAGTGTGTCGGCTCCCAGGACACGAATAGCACCTTATAGATAGCAGGGTCTGGAATGTGACTCTTCCCCCGTATGTAGCTCGCTTCCCAGAACAGAAGCACTGTGTTCTGATCAACAACTGAAAGATGCCTCCGCACTTGCAAATTGCATATTGTTACTAGAATAGATATTTGAAGGTGTCATAATTGTCGAAAGTGTCCATCACAGAGTTCAAAGAAACCCAATAAAGGGGGGTGTTAAACATGTCATAGCTGATTGTATGATATGCATTTTGTATATATGTAACTGATGTACGTAATTCACTCTCTTGCGTCCCTCGAGGTCTAGAGATACACGTCACGGGGCGTGAGACCGAGTCGGCCAACTGAGACTATTTGCTTTGCAATAAACCCTAGCTTTGGGAGTACAACCTCGTGTCTGGTGTATCTATCATGTGTGGTGACTTGCCTTTTTTCCATAGACGTAAGGGACCCCTAGGGGCTCCTTTCAAAGTGACAAACTATGTTGAGGTGAGCTGGGAACATGACGCACCTTCTGCCGTCTTGTATTGTGCCAATTGAAATTCGTTTTTACATATATCTATCACTGCATATTTACAATTAGAGACAAATGGAAATCAAGAATTTGCCTAGAATCTCACGATTTTCTGGTCCTTTGCCGAATCCAGAATTGAAAGCAAATTCTCCCAAGTTTAGTGATTTAGCTTCAAGTGTGTGCTTAATATTTCAGGATCACGCGTGGGCGAATCTAAGATATTTAACCGGCAAACAAAGGTCGGGCCACGGAAAGAGTCTTCGTATACATTTGATTTGTTTTTATGGTGTGTCCAGACAGCATATGCAAATCTCAGCCATCGCTGCAAGACCCTGCTCAATATTTGTATGAACAGATGTAGAAATTGGCACTGGCAGTATGTGAAAATATTTGTTAAAGTAAAGACTCCATCGTCTATTTTAGGTTTTCAGAGAGTTCAACATGCATTGCATTAAAGCACGTTCACTAGATTCAGTTTGCAGCGCTGACGCGTGTTTCGCAGTGTTAACGCATTTGTAAGACAACCGTCTACGAGCAATGTGACAAAAGCCCGGGTCCCTAATACATGATTCTTGTCGAAGTCCTCAAAAAGTTGGGGGCTCTGTGGTGTGTAGATTTTTTACGTCAATGGTGGTAGTCTGGATTGAAAATCCAATTATAATTATGTCAGGATCAAGGCGCAGCCCCAGGCCTCACGCTAATAGGATTACCCGGTCTGCACTTGATCTGAGCCTTCTTGTGTCCCATGTATCCGTGGGGGGGTTTCCGATTGATAGACAATGCTGCAGAGATGCGTCTTTGAGAACTAAAAAAAAGTGAGTAGTGCTTCTATAAACATGGTTATCTTTATGGGTTGCTTCCATTCTATTGATTTTTAACTCGTCTGTCCATCTAGAAATCGACCCACCAACTATAATGAAATTAGTCCTGACCTTGCCTCCAAAGGGAGCCGTCTAGTCTGACCGTCTGATTCTCACAGCCCTCTGCACATAAACACAGTTGTGGTAATGAATTAGAGCAGGGGATCTGCAACCTGCAGCTATCCAGATGCTATGGACTACCACACCCTCGATCCCATACCATTCACTCTGCTGGTTAGAGTTTATGGGAGCTGTAGTCCAAAACACTAGTAAAGCCAATGGCTGCAGAAGCTTGATTTAGGTGCTCCAATGCGTTTGGCTGTAAATGATAATGTTGATACAGCAACCGCTAAATGCCAGCTCCTGCTGATGAGTTAACCGAAATACAGAGACCCAAAACGTAACACTAGCACTACCAGTTATTTGCTGATCAGAAGCCGTGATGTCAAGAAGCCTAGTCCAAGGAACTGCATGCTCACTTACTGGTCCAAGCTCTGCGCTCTTTAACCCAGGTGGATCGAGCTATTGTGACACCGGGGCGAGCCCTGACTAGTATCGACCACCCTTTCACATACCCTATCCCTAACGTGTAGTCGACCCACTCCTAGATGTCCATGTGCTGTGAACTGATGTGGGCTTTCTGTCCCAGCGAACAAAAGCCTTAAAGGGAAGGTTTTACTACAGGCCCCTTATAAATCAACAATAAATACAATGATTGGGTATATTCATACACTGCAAACGCACACCATGGAGTTTCAAGGCAATGAGTCGTTGTTACCATTAGCTTGTTTTGTTTGTCGCAACCTTTATTCGGCGTGAGCCATCGGGTACAAAATACATACATCAAACACACATAGACCAATAGGTTACAAGATAAAATCCATTGAAACGCAGTGCGGCAAAACATTTATCGTTCCAGCAAATTCAAGGCAGAATACATGAGTCATAGGTTAGTGCAAAATTGAGCCATAAAGTGCTAGTGCAAAGAACAATTCAAAGTGCAACCTCTGTCGGTGAGCAGCTTGTTCCTCTTACACCATGCTCGACCAAGGTACATGGAGACCAAGTATACTACATCCAGATTCACGGCTGATTTACAGAAGTACATGGCTTCCCTAGTTGTCAAAGTTCCAAGCAGTTTAAACAACGTTATCAGGTAGTTTCTCCTCAAATCTTTGTAACCATCACATAAAAGCTTAAAATGGGTTGGACCCTCAGACGCAGTATCACAGATTGGACAAGTTTTATTTTGGTTATGGTCCGAGCTGGCAGTGATAGACCTCAGAGGCAAAGTGCCCAATTGAATTCTGATGTATAGTTCTCGGGCATAGGCAGGTGTTATAACATCAAGATATTCATCATAGCCCGGCAGTATGTTTTCCTGTAACATTCACAATGTGTCAACAACCGCTATCATGCCTGTACCATATAACTAAGTTATTGCAAGTAACAGCGCCTCAATGCCCCTGGCTGCTTGCGCGCTATATAAATGTAAATAAATAAAAAAATATGTTTTGTACCTCAAATAATCAGGCACACTAGACAGTTCAGAGCACATCATACTGGTTTTATTCCTCCTATACATTATATAAGCCTTTTTTACAGTTAGCTTGGCGGCCTTTGGCATGGGTAGAGAATGTTCCCAGTACACACTTAATCATATGTTAGAAGCCATTTCTTCACGTGCAGCAACCACAGAATCTTGTGAGCACCCCCAAGGTTATCACATGAAGGAGTGCATCCCGATACTTGAACAGACCGTGGTTGACCGATACTCTCAACCAATAATAAATTGGCCTCATTCTTGCATCCTCACCAATGAGGCCTATTCAACACTCCATCAGTATTGCTGCAGTCAAGGTGCTCCGAGGCAAAAGTAAAGTGCTCTTGCATTCGATTAATGTGAGTGAGGCGGTGTTAGTAGAGCCTTCACCTGGGCTTGGCAAACTCCTAGGTCTGGTTTCTGATTTGACTGCGCCCCGGTGGTTAAAGTAATACCTCTTCAAAGCCCCACTGGTTTTCTCCAAAGTTGTCTTACCCTTTGAAAGGTGGGCATTCCAGCTGGTACTCGATGAGAAGCATATGCCCAAATAGTCATACCATTGTACTTGCTCGAGGACAACACCCTCCACCAAAACATTCAAAGGTCTACTTCTGGATTTCCTTGGGCTGAAGATCATTGACTTGGTCTTACTAGCATTGATCTCCAGTCAAGCCCCATTGGGGATGCTGAGAGTAAAACTGCATCGTTCGTGAATAAAAGGGCAGGGATTTTGTCGGTTCCCAACTTTGGGGGATGTGACTTAGATAAAAGGAGTTCAACAATGATTGAGTCAGTATTGATGCAGAATAACAGAGGAGCCAAAAGACATCCATGGCGCACTCCCTTTGCCACTTCCAAAGTTTTAGTCCCAGACCCCAGCGGACCACTGTAGTGTTATTAGAATACAGGAGCTGAATTGGGTTCCGGAGGTTGCCTGGGATATTTTAAGCCCGGAGTGTCTCCCACAGTAGCCCTCTAGAAACACTGTTGAAGGTTGTCTTCAGGTCCACAAACACAGCGTACAGCTTGGTTCTGGTTATTAGCAAGTATTTCTGAATGACTTGGTGCAACCTAAAACTCTGGTCCATGATACTTATTCCAGTTTGGAAGCCTGCTTGGAGATGATTTAGTGGGGAAGCACCATCAACCCAGGTGTGTAGATGCTTCAGTAGGACCGTAGCAAATGTTTTTCCTGCTGCATCCAAGAGGAAGATAGGGCGGTAATTCAAAGGTACAGCCCTAGCCCCCTTCTTGAAGATCAGAACTATCTTGGCACCTGTCCAAGTTTCAGGTGTACGATTTGCAGCCAGAATGGTATTGAAAACGTTGGTCAGCACCGGGACCCAAACTGCTTGCTCACTGTTGTATAAATCTATTGGGATTTTGTCAGGGCCTGGAGCCTTCACCCCACCCCTCCCACATCCCCCCCAAGACTGTGACCTAAGCGCCTCGTCTACCTCCTTCAGATTAAATGCCAGGTAGGTGTTACCCTGGTTATCACTAAGGTGGCAGGATTCGAACTCCTCCTGCCCATTCCTGCATGGGGACTTGTAAAGTGCCTCACAATGTGAATGCAACATTTTGGGCGTGATATAAGCTTGAATAGATACACTGCCCTTCAAATCTCGTCAGTTACAGACTTAGTCACCCGCCTTGACAAACTCCAGCATCAAGGCCCATTTCTCTTTCATATAAGCGTGTTTATTTTCATTTAGTAAGGTTTAATATTTGCCTCTCAACCCACGAAGATATTTTGATCTTTGTGTTTCAGATAAGCAAACATTTATGTTTGACATTTTTGCAATCTATATCGAACAATGATTCGTCTTTCTTTGCCCCCTTGGCGATAAGAGATCTAGTGTTAGTGACAAAAGGCTGTATTCGTTAAACCAGTTTCCGAATTCCCCCAGGATGTTACCTTCCAAATGGTCCCTTGAGGCCAGTTGCACTATGTTGCCCGCCAATGAGATACATATATTATCGATTTGATTTTTTTGAATCCGTAGTGATGCCCACTTCACTGAGCAACGGGCATGGCCCGTGACTGCAATATCAGTTGAAGAGGAGTCAGAAGGGCTTGTGGCTTTTACTTTATTGTTGCCCTTAAGGAGGAGAACTATAGGTTTATGATCACTTCCAAAACGTTTGACCGCTTGGAACACAATAACTTGTTGACAATCTCGAGCAAGGACCAAGGCATGATCTATTCTTGAGCTCCCGTTTGGGCCATAAAAAATATCGTCGGCAGACTATCTAAGGGAAAGCGGCCATTACAGGCCCTCAGATCTAGATTGTGTACAATTCGGACTGAGTTTTTTACAATTCTGTGTTCTTGCCGGTGTCGTTACATCTATTTGCGCAATTCCCCATACTGCATCCTGTTCTTCCCATAAGCACTAGAGCTCTCTTATGGGCTCTAATTGTTTGTTAAAATCTCCCATAACACCTATCTCATAATGTTGCATATCTCCCTGTTCCCAACTACATATGCATTCATCCAGTTTTACAAGGGCATATAAATGGCTTCTGTCCTTGGGCATGATGTTAAACAATAGCATGCGATTCCCTGGCATACTAATAAACAGCTGCTGAAGATCAGGGAACCTGTGTTCACGTGATTAACCTCCAAGACCAGGGCTGGCTTCACCCAAATTGCGAGGCCCCCATATGGCCTTCCCATTGGGCTCTTCTTGCCTCTGATGTTAAAAGAGGCATACCCCTGGATAGCTATTTCTTCCAGTGCCCACGTTTCTTGTAGGACTCTGATGTAAATGACCCCCATTGATTTTACCCACTCGCTGTCAATAAGGTGTTTAGCAACCCCTGCAATATTCCAAGATATCAGCTTGATGTCAGTGCTCACAGGTTGGGGTGAGGCTCAGGGTCGTGGCATGAGTCAGTGTATATCGTCCAGGCCCCTGTGGGTGGATGGGGTGCAACTAGAGTCCTCCCCCACCCCTTGGCCTTCATTGAATCTTTTATTCATCTTTGTTTAGTTTGATGTGAGAGACCCTGTATTGGGTGGTGTAGCTCCAAGAGTAATGTTGCATCCTAATGAGGGCATGACCACCAGTAGCCCATGTACCAACCAATCCTCTGAGCGGGACCTGGACATAGTTAACACTGCTGCTAAGTGGGGTACTCTTTTGCAAACCACTATATCCTCCCAGATTAATGAGGCGCAACCCCTCTTGTGGCAGATCCAGTGGGTGACTTTGTTAATCAGGGCCTCTTGATTCTCGTAGACACCCCTTGCTAGTTTGGAACGTTAGTCA